>NC_044314.2:76350166-76686789 GCF_007474595.2 Lynx canadensis | reverse complement strand
TTTTCAAGCGTCAGACACCCTCATATCGTAATGACTGCCATTTACGGAGCACTTGCTACCTGCCAGCCACCGTGGTTGGGACGGATCGCCTGATTTTTAAAAACATTTTTTTTAAGCTTATTTATTGATTTCGAGGGAGACAGACACTGCGCGAGTGGGGGAGGGGCAGAGAGAGAGGAAGAGAGAATCCCAAGCAGGCCTCGTACTGCAGCACAGACTTCGCCGCGGGGCTCGAACTCGTGAAGCCGTGAGATCGTGACCCGAGCCGAAACCGAGAGTCAGATGCTTGACCGACTGAACCACCCAGGCGCCCTCCAGGATGGATCGTGTTATGGAAGGCCCCGACGACGTCATGAGATTACTGGCATCATCCCATCTTTATCAGTGGGGACTCTGAGGTTCAGAGAGGTGGAGTGAGCTGCCCCGAGCGCACAGCCGGGGATGGGCCTGTGTGACTCTGGAGTCTGAGGCCGACTTGTAAGCAAGTACAAGCCCCGCCCCCCGCAGCCCACTCCAGATAATGGCATCACCCCGAAGAGTCTTACCTTTCCCTTTTGTCTGTTGAGGACAAGTGATCAAAAATTCCCACTGATGCGTTAATTATCAAGGCTGCAGTTCCCAGCGTCCTGCCTGTGAAATTCACAAGGCCCCCTGGCCATAGAAACCTCTGCCACCTCAACCTTGATCTCAACCGGAGCCAGGGGCAGGGGACTGGGCCGAATGGGGCCGGGGCGTCACAGCCGACCTGCCTGGGAGGTGAGGTCAGCACACCCCTGAGCAAATGGAGGGGATTTTATTTCTTTTCAGCCAAAGACAGTAGGACTCCACGCTAGCTCCCTTCAGCGCTGGGATAGAAGAGGATTGCAGCAGTCGCTTTGCACTTTTGGTTTGGTTTGGATTGTTTTAATTCCCCCACATTTTCTCTTCTCCTCCCGCCCTCCGTGCGGAAGCTTTCCCAGTGAGCCTGGAGCGGAAGCATTTAATAGACACCAGCACCTCCTAAGATTTCCCAGCCAGCCCCCAAGCCGTGTGCACAGCCTGCTGGACGGATGAGGGAGCTGAGACCCAGCCTTCCCGAGAGACGGAGGGGAGCTCTCTCACTTCTTTTTTTTTTTAATGTTTACTTATTTATTTTGAGAGAGAGAGAGCGCTCGTGCACAAGCAAGGGGCAGAGAGAGAGAGAGAGAGAGAGGGAGAGAGAGAATCCTAAGCAGGCTCCACACCCAGAACAGAGCCCGACGCAGGGCTTGATCCCACGAACCATGAGCTCATGACCTGAGCCGCAGTCAAGAGTCACTTAACTGGCTGGGCCACCCAGGAGCCCCTGGAATCCAAAGCATCCTACGTACCTCTCTGTGGAGCCCCAGCCAGACAATGTGAACATTATGGAGCCTCCCTGTTAGGCTGTATACTCCTCACATGGAAATTTAGTGAGCAAGTACTTACTAGTCACCTAAATGTGCCGGCACTGTCCCCAGCACTTTACGTGGGTGGCGACCGTGGCCTAGCGTGGCCAGTCTGGGCACGTGCTCTGGGTGGACCTCCGTGAGCTCTGGAAGAAAAGCCCCTTTGTTTGGAGCCATGAACCAGCCTCCCAGCATAGCCGCTGGAAGGTTTGTGACGTGGCCCTCGGTCCCTCCTTTGACCTGAGTTTAAGGGTCAGCTGCACATGTAACATAAAATTTGCCATCTGAACCATTTTTAAGTATACAGTTGTATTAAAACAGTTGACCTTGAACGGTTCTGGGGTTAAGGGGTGCCGACACCCCCCCCCTTGCAATTGAAAATCTGTGTATAACTTGACTCCCCCAGAACTTAACTGCTCATAGCCTACTGTTGACTGGAAGTCTTATCGATAACAGAAATAGTCGATTAACACAGTACTTTACGTGTTATGTAAAATATACGTGTATTATATATGTGTATTATATACTGTATGTCTATCATACTATGTATATGTTATACTATATATAATATGTGTATTATATACTATAATCTTAAAGTAAGCCAGAGCAAAGAAATCGTCACTAAGGAAATCATCGGGGAGAGAAAATACGCTCACATACCGTATCGTGTATGTTGAAAACAGTGTGTGTGTAAATGGACCCACGTAGCCCGAATCGTGTTGTTCGCAGGGGTCAGCTGTACCTAATGTTGGGCTCCCATCACCACCATCTACCTCCAGAACTCTTTTCTTGTTTGCACGTGGATGAGCTATGATCATCTGACCTACCCTCTCCGTTGGGAGGGGCTTGCCCAGGTACGTAACCAGTTAGAATCATATTCAAGGGTTGGCATCCAGGCCTCACTCTGCCTGGTGCCCCCTTCCGTGTGGCGCTCTCTCCAGGCACCTCCCAGAACGCCTTGCACGAGAGGGCACCGCACAAATACTGAGTGACCACACGCCTGCCGGGGACTCCACCGAGGTGCTCCCTGGGACCAATCCAGTTCCATTTCTAATCTCTGGGAGTTTGGAAGATGAAAACCTACTCCACAGCCTAATGGCCCAATTCATCGCTCTCTTCGGCCAGATAACACTTCTCATCGTTTTGGTTTTTTTCTTTCTAGAAATTGCGCTCACCTCCCCTGAGGTCCGACCAGCTCGTTCTGGTAGTTCCCTTCTCTCTGTCTCCGCCTTCCCCCTGCCCACACCGGGGCCAGACTGGGGGAGCTGCTCAGTGATAAGAGGGCCGCTGATCCCCTTTCGCGGGCGGCCCTGCCCTCCTGGACCCGTCTCAAGGCGTCTGGGTGCTTCGGTCTCTCTCACAATGAGGGCATTTAGCCGGCCTCTCCTCTCCTGGGACCCTCAGAGGCAGCAACTGGAGGAATAGCCAGGAGGAGAAGGAGAGGAAACAAAACCCAGCAAAACTGCCCATTCCGAAGGCCGTGCACTAAGAGAAGGAGGCCCTGCCAGCTCAGATTTCAGGGATTTGTTTTTTTTTTTTTTTTTTTAGGAAGTGCCTCTGCCCATGGGCGGGCGGGCTGATAGGGGATGGTGCCCAAGGAAGGACAAAGTCAGAGGCCCCATTCAGACAGGCCGAGGCAAGGGTCCAGCCCGAGCGGGGCAGCGTGGGGGCCAGGAGAACAAGGGCTCTGTGTTTCTGGGCACAGGGCTGGGCAGCACATGCTCCCCGGCTCCAGCCCGGCGCTGGACGCAACCAGAAATCCACGATGCGGCTGGAGAAGTCGGGGTTGGGCGGCAGCAGGGTGATCTAGCCGCGAGCAGGGTTTGCACGGCCAGCCGGCTGTGGCGTGAGGGGTTCCGCCTGTCTGTGGCCGGGCCTGCCCTGGGATAAAGGTGACTCCAGGAACGAGCCCGGTCCATCCCAGGGCCCTGAGGGGAGGGCTTGGGTGTTCTTCCCTCACTGCCTCCAGGAGAGGGAGACGGGGAAGAGCCCAGGGAAGGGGTTGCAGACGCACGCCCTCAGGGGCCTCAGGGGCCAGGCAGGTTTGTGACGAGGTTGGGAGCCCGTGCCACCTCCGACCGCTCCAGTCACCACCGCTGATCGCTGATCGGGGAGCTAGCTTCAGATGCGAGCTCTTCCCCCTGCTAGCTGAGTGAGCTCACCCAAGCGGTGTGACCTTGTGCCTCAGTTTCCCCCTCTGGACACCTGGGTTAGTGCCAGCACTTCCCTGATAGGGCTGTTGTGAGGGTTAAACCGTTAACCCACAAAAGCTCTTAGCACGGTGCTGGTTGATTTTCTCTTTTAAGAGAAGCAGGAGCTCTGGGTTTGTATTCAAGAGCTGCAGGTCCGTTAAGGTGGGCAATGAATTCAAATAGAAAAATAAGTAAATACGGGTCGTCTCCTGGCTGTCTGTAGCCTACAGCCTGTGGGCCACCCCGGGCTGACTTCTGGCGGAGAGTTTTGGGCAGACCCAGGCTCCAGCGCCGGCTCTCCCATGGCCTGGTTCTGGAGCTTGGGCAAGCGACTCAACTTGCCTGCGTCCCATTTGCGTTGTCTGGGGTATCAGTCGGGAGGCTGGCGGGAAGGGATCACTCACGTTGGGCAGAGGATGAGAGTTTCATGTGGGGCGGTGTGGGGAAATCAAAAGGGATGGGACAGCACCCCAGGGTGAGTAACAGAGGAAGCTGTTCCCCGTGCCGGTTCGGAACGGAGGTCGGAAATAGCTGTGTAGGAAGGACCACCTCCAGGACCTGGGGTTCAGCCAGCCTCATCCAGTAGAGGGGCTCAGCCAACCCTGGGGGTCCCGCAGAGAGAGCGGCGCTGGGGAAAGGCGTGACCTGACCGCTCACTACCCATCTTCTCACCTCCTGCTGTGCTACTGGTGGAAGCCAGAGACCCAGAGAGCCTGTTGATGGGGTCCGTGTGGACCACTTCCCAGGCGGAGAGCGTGGCGGAGAAGAGGGGAGACAGGCGATGTCCCCACCAGCCTCAGTTCTGGAAGGCTTTCCTTAGTCTTGGTGAAGCGTGAGGCCACACACCTACCCAGTGGGAGCCAGAGGGTGAAGGTATTGTCGTCATTGATGAGGGAGGGAAGGCAGATGCCCTGCAAGGGAGGGCTCAGCCCCCCACCCCGGGTGTTGGGAGCTGTTGGAAACTTCCTGTTGCGGCTGTAACAGATCAACACCAACTTGATGGGTGGCAACAGCATACATTTATTCTCTTACAGTTCTGAAGGGCGGAAGCCAAAATGGGTCTCACGGGGTTAAAATCAAGGTGTTGGGAGGGCAAGTTCCTTTGGGCGTCTCCAGGGGGAGGTCTAGAGGTCCTGGCCTTTTCCGGCTTCTAGAAGCTGCCCGCATTCCTTAGCTCATGACCCACTTCCATCTTGAAAGCCAGTGATCAGTCGTGCCACTCTGGTCTCCGGTTCTGTTGTATCTCCTTCTCTGACTCTGCCTTATTTGCTTCTTCTTTAGAAGGACCTTTATGATGACATTGGGCCCATTGGATAATTTAGGATAATCTCCCTGACCTCAGGACCTTAGTTCAGTCCATGTGCAAAGTCCCTTTAACATGTGAGGTGACAGAGTCACAGGTCCTGGGGATTAGGACCTGGACATCTTTGGAACCACTATTCTGCCAGTTCTGCCCGCTACTAAAGCATTCTAGAATCTTCTCAGAGGGAAAAACGTATTCCTACCACCATGCCCAGAAATCTAAAATCCCCTCTATTAATGTCTCTTTTTTGGATTAATCATGTTCCCAGACTCCACCACTTCTTGATTTGGCCTCAAGAATTTTCCCAGATCTGGGGCACCTGGGTGGCTTAGTCGGTTAAGCGTCCGACTTCGGCTCAGGTCACGATCTCACAGTTCATGAGTTTGAGCCCCGTGTCAGGCTCTGTGCTGACAGAGCCTAGAGCCTGCTTCAGATTCTGTGTCTCCCTCTTTCTGCCCCTCCCCAGCTTCCACACTCTCTCCCTCCCTATGTCTCGAAAATTAATAAATAAACATTAAAAAAAAAAAGAATTTCCCCAGATCTGCATATGTGCCATTAAATGGCTCTCATATCATCTCACTGTTTTACTCAGCGTCATTGTAAGCGACAATACATGTAAAACCAAGGCTTGATGTTCATTTGTGATTTTTCTCGCGTAATTTTTCTCACTATTCCCATCAAAACAATTACATAACTAGTGACATTTTAAGAAAAGCTGATACATGCACCACCTAAAAGTGCCTTGCAGAATACTACGAGTACGTGTGCGTATATGTATAAGACAGAGGCTGGGAGAGACAGATTTGTTACAAGAAATTGGCTCACACAGTTATGAGGTGGAGAAGTCCCCTAATCTGTGGTCGGCAAGCTGGAGACCTAGGGGAGCCGATGGTGTGGGTTCCGGGGTAAGTCTGAGTCTGAAGACAGAAGGAACTGGGGTGGGGGTGGGGGGACTGGTGGGGAGGGGAGAGCAAATGCGCCCGTATTCTGCCTTTTTATTCTACTGATGCGTCCAACGGATCGGCTGAGGCCCACCCACACTGGGGAGGGCAGTCTGCTTTCCTCCCTCTACTGATTCAAATGTTTATCTCATCCAGAAACACCCCCCACAGACACCCCCAGAGTAATGTTTGACCAAATGTCTGGGCATCCTACGGCCTGGTCAAGTTGGCACATAGCATTAGCCATGACGGTGGCGTTGTGGGATGAACTCAGAGGAAGGAGGGAAGGGACTGGGGTTCTGGGTCTGCTCTGTAACGTTGGGCAGGTCTCATTCATCACACAGTTTCCTAGTCTGTGTGATGGGGACTGTTCTCAGACATGGGGAGCTTTTGCTTTTAGCCCCTTGGTGCATCAGTAACGAGACTGGAAAGCTTTGACGTGGATGGTTAGCCTATGCGATGCTGTCAGGGGCACCGTAGGGGGGGGTCCACCCCACCCCAGGACCAGCTTTACGTGTTCTCCCTGGGCCTCACCTCGCACCATGTGCACGCATCCATCATGGCTCTTAGTAGGGGAGACCAAGCTTTATCCAGCCTTGTAGCCATCACGCCCGACTCGGAATAAGGATTCAACACGTTATCTAGTTGTTGAAGGACCAGCTGACTGAGAGAAGAAAAGGCGTGACAGTCCCCAGAGGTCAGAGCTTGCTGAGAAGCCCCTCCTGGGACTAGAACCTCTCCTTCCCCGAAAACTCAATGGTGAGCATGGGGGTTCTGTGAATCAGATAGACCTGGGTTCAAATCCCAGAGCCACCATCTAGGAGCTGCCTGACCTTGGGTGGATGACACCACCTGTCTGAGCCTCAGTGTTCGGGTGGACAAAGGGGATACTAACAAAAGTGAGTTCCTGGGGCGCCTGGGTGGCTCAGTGGGTTAAGCGTGCAGCTCTTGCTTTTCGGCTCAGGGCGTGATCTCGCGGTTCGTGAATTCGAGCCCCGTGTTGGGCTCTGCGCTGACAGCTCAGAGCCTACTTAGGATTCTCTCTCTCTCTCTCTCTCTCTCTCTCTCTCTCTCTCTTTCTCTTTCTCTGCTTCTCCCCACCC
Organism: Lynx canadensis; assembly: GCF_007474595.2. Classification (NCBI taxonomy): domain Eukaryota; kingdom Metazoa; phylum Chordata; class Mammalia; order Carnivora; family Felidae; genus Lynx; species Lynx canadensis. Next base: position 76,679,844 of record NC_044314.2, on the reverse strand, counting down.
CCCCCCCAGAATAAATAAATAAACTTAAAAAAAAAAATGCGTTCCCAAATGTTTGTGCTGAGATTTAAAAGAGATAATCCTCACAAAGTGCGCGGCCCGGAGCCTGGCACGTAGTGCTGTGTAAATAATAACAACGGGAACTGCTGTTATCATTACCTTGCCATCCACGTTGTCTGGGGAAGATGTAGATGATCAGATAAGAGCCTGTGCCTCTCCAGGGCCATGCAGGGCCCGTGGGGAACTTGTGGAGACCCTACGTATAGGAGGCGTGTGTGTGTGTGTGTGTGTGTGTGTGTGTGTGTGTGTGTGTGGCGGGGAGGGGGGGGGGCGGTCTCTGAAACGCACATTGACTCCCCTACCGTTCTGCACCAGCAAGCTCTCTGGGGCGGTTCAGATAGTGCTCAGATGTAATATTCCGAAACTATTTTTAAGATGGTTCTTAAATGCCTGCCAAAACTAAAAACCCCACGTGCACGAAAACTATCATTGCTAATTGGCTTTGCGTGACGCGAATAGATTGATGAAGGCAGTGGGTTCGGTTCCTCACCAAGAGGGGAAGAAAGAGCGTGTGCTGGCTACACCCCTTGCTCTGCTGCTTACGACCAGGTGACCTCAGAACGGCCCCCTGGGGTCTCTGAACTGTTGCCTCCTCTATGCCGTGGGTCACTCCCAGGGTAACCAGCCGGGCCAGCTCAGTGCCCAGTTGACCCAACCAGCAGGAGCCGTTAGAAGGTGTTTAAGACCATTCTGGCGAAGTGGCTGACGCGGTAGGCAGTTCCGAAGTGCCGACTGTGGGATTTGATCCCAGGTCTGTCTGATTCACAGAGCCTGTGTGTCCACCGCTGAATTTTCGGGGGGCTTCCGGTTCCAGGAGGGGCTTTTCGGTAGGCGTTGCCCTCTTGGGACCGTCATGGCCGTTTCTTCTATCTGTCAGTTGGTCTTTCGACAGCCAGCTACCCACGGGTTGGTTTCCTTGTGGACCGGACCCAGTAGCAGAGGGGTCTGCGGATGAATTTTGGTTGGATTTGAGCAGTGCCTTTCCAAGAATGGGTTGAACCATTTCAGGAACCAGCACACTTAGGAATCCGGTTTGACAGACTGCTACATTCCATAGAGGACAGGTGTGGGCGGTGGGTATCGAGGAATCTATTTAAGCCAACAAATTCGGGTTTGCCAGACATTCTAACTTTCTGAAATCTCTGTAAGTAACCTTAAATCCGATGTGGAGTCTCCACTGGGTTGCAAGAAGCCTCCTCGTTGCTGGGGCTCCCTCACCCTGGATGGGTAGACATCCCCAGGGACTGACCCTGGGACATCCCCAGGGACATCCACCTGCACCATCAAACGATGCCCTCAGCCTGCGTGTTTCCTCCAGGTCTGGAAACTCTGCTCATTCTGGGCCAAGCTGGGAGTTGGGGAGGGGGAGCCAACCTGTGTCCAGACTGGCATTTCTGGCTCTGGGGTTTTCCGACTCGCCTCCAGCATTGCCAAGACCTTGCAGATGGGCGCTTGTTGGGGTTGGAGGAGCCCCCCAGATGTTTCACTGTTGCTTGCCCGGCTTGTTGGTTTGTGTAGTTCATAGGCTTTATTTGGGAGTGGGCATTTCTAGGCTTCTAGAGAAATTGAACAGGAAGTGCAGAGTTCAGGAAGTAGTCTTTCAACTCGGCCCCACCCCCACCCTGCCTTCCTCTGTGGTTCATGTCTTCTGTTAGCTCCTTTGTTACAGCTGATGTGCCGCAGACGTCGTCATTACCTAGAGTCCTAGAGTTGGGAGTTGACTCTGTGTTACACGTTCTGTGGGCTTTGGCCAGCGTGTAATGACCTACACCCACCATCAGAGTATCAGAGGGAATGGCTTCATGCCCTAAAACTCCTGGGTCCCCTCCCTCCCCCCCACCCCCAGCAACCACTGATCTTTTAAATCTTTCCATAGGTTTGCCTTTTCTGTGTTTTTGAAATTAATTAGTTTAGCTTCCAAAATTAAAAAAAAAAAAAAAAAGAATGGAATATTTTATGTAAAAACCCAGATGTCCGGTATCTCTTGAAGACGTGTGATGTCTCCGGTAACCTCAGTCGGGCCGGAGCTGAGTACGAGGCACCGCCCTCCCGTCCTTTCCCCCAGGCCTTGTGCGTGCGGCCCCGTCTCTGTTCGTTGGCCCCTCTAGGCATTTGGGTTTGCAGCCCTGCTCTGGCCTCCCACGGAGCCAGAACAGCCTCTGGTTTGTGGTCTGCTTCTGTTTCCTGCCCTGCAAATATATTCCCGAGTTCAGGTCTCACAACGAGCCCGGACGCCTGCTTGAAATGGGGAAGACCGGAACCTGGGAGAGCAAACGCAAATTCATTCCCCCCCTGGAAATCGGCTTGTAAGCTGCGGGAGGCTCCCCCGAAGCCATGCAGACAGCCAGCTGCAGGGCCATCTGAGGCTAGGACGAAGTCGGCCAACATCCTCCACTCAGCAGATTTTTTTTTTCCTGTGTTCTCTATACAACCTGAAGCTGCCGGCTGTCTGAGGCCACGGACCCTGGCGTGGGCCGGGCACAAAGTCCTTCAGTGGCTGCCGCCGCTTCGGGTCAATTATTTATGCTAATGCTGCAATTCACCCTACTGACCTCCTTCCCGGAGTGTGGCGGGGAACCGGACACCCAGAGATTACATTGCCCCTGGAGTGGAGGTGGCGGGTGCACGGGGAGACTCTGGGAGGTTCAAGGCCAGAGCGTCGCTGAGACACAGCCAGGACCGAAGGCGGTGCTTTGACTTGGCTGCAAGGTTTTACTTCGGAGGAAACCCTGCATCTCTAAGCAGTGAAACACGAGCTGGCATGATGCGAGCATGCTCCCTTCTTCCCGCCCCACAAGCCCCTCTGCGGTCCTTATGCTCAGGGCCCCCGGGACGGGCTGAGGAGTGGTCAAAAGAACACTTGATGTAGAGCCCAGTGTCTGTCCCCTTTGTGCTGTGTGATCTTAGGCAAGTTGCTTTGTCTGTCTGAGTCTCCATTTCCATCTCTGGATGGAAAAGAGGAAGGTGGCAGTAAGGTCCTACAGGAGCACGAGTGGGGTTCTCGTATCCCAGGGGGTCCTCTCTGTGTCTCCCCCCAGCCCTGCATCCGTCCTCACAGCACCGACATTCTGCCCCTGTCCAGGTCGTCCTACCCAAATCCTCTGTCTCCCTCGCTCTCCATATTGACTCAATTTACAAGTACTTACCGAGCACCTGCAATGTGCCCACCACTGTCCTAGGCACCAGGGACACCGTGGTGAACAAGATGGACCCTGTCCCTGCCCTGGGGGAACCAGTATCCCACTTGGGACCTTCCCTGTGTCTTTATACTCCCCTCCAGCTACCCTGATCCAGGCCACCACCTCACTCTCTTTCCTGGATTCCTGGAACACCCTCCATACTGCAGCCAGAGTTCTTCCTGAATCACAGATCTGATGAATCCAGGGCCCCCTGCTGCCCCTAGCGTCAAATGGAAACTCCCCACGCACCAGCCGTCTTAGCCTCCTTTCTGTCTGAGACTGACGGAGCCCCTTTTGCCCCTGAATGTTTGCCCCGGCTGTTCCCTCTCCCTGGTTTCCTGTTCGTCATGTGACATCGTCTTCTTTTCAGGTGTCACTCTTGCCACCTCATTGTCCAGCCAGCCCTCCTTAGCCCTGTCTGTGTCCCCAGCACAGCCCTGATGAGAATAATAGCCAAGAGGCACGCCGGGCTTTCTGTATATTTGACTCTGTGCCCATTTTACAGATGAAGGAACCAAGGCACAGAGAGGAGAGTGGCTCTGCTGGGGCTCCGCAGTGTTATAGTTGCCTCTGGCCACTCCATCATGAGTCCCCTGGAGCAGGGACCGTGTCTTGCTTGTCTGTGCATCTGCAGCACACAGGACCTGGCTCATAGTAGGTGCTTGACAAACTCTCACTACATGATGAATGACTGTCTTACGAAATCAGTGAGCTCATCGTGGTCCAAGCCCTACTTGAATTGCTCCGGACTGCCTGATCGTAAGAGGTTCTTATTATTCCAGTTGGACGATGAGTTGGTTCAGCCAAGGGAGGAATCCAGTCTCCCTGCCCCAGGGGGGTCCTGGCGGCCGCCGAGGCCTCTCTCACCAGGAAATGTGGGTGGGGGAGGAAGGTCCTTGCCATCATTTGTTTTTGTCAGTGTTGACTATTTTCCAGTATAGACCGCCTGCGGTGGGGAGTGGAGTCCAAGGGTTCGATATCGCTGTGGGGATTTCTGCCTGCAAGGACTCCAGAGGTCACCCCGGCACCGAGGCACGGGATTTGCTCGGCCGAGGCCCTGCCGGAGCCTTCCTGGAGATATTAGACGCCGATGTGGGGACACGGGGGCCGCAGCTCATTACGGCCTTCTAGTTAATTTAGGAGCGTGCTGGACCAGACGTGAGGGCTGCCGGGTCTTTGGAGGCTGCCGTGAGGTTCTTTTCGAGACCCCACGTGAAGATCAATGTGGGTCCTGCAGGAGGGTGGCAGGTAGGACAGGCAGCAGAGGGAGGGCTGCTGTAAGGACTCATCTCAGAGCCCGAGGCCTGGGGTGTGCACGGCTTGCTTTAAATCCTCTCCCGGTTATGGTGTAGCTAGATGTGATACGATATGATATATACTAGAGTATTCTATGCTACGCTATATTATCTGTGCTATGCTATCTGTACTCTCCTGTCTGTGTTGCATTGTTTATACTCTCTATACTAACGGTGCATATTAAGCCATCCATACTATGCTGTCTATCGCATACTATACTATCTATATTATACTTTATTACCTACACTATACCATGTAATAAACGCAGGAGTCCACAGAAACAGAGCGGCAGGATGATCGGGCACACAAACTTGGGAGGTAGATGCCTGGGTTCAGATCCCAGCTCTACCCCCGATGAGCTAGGATCCGAACCCAGGCATCTACCTCCCAAGTTTGCGGCCCTCAGCCTTGCTCTCTGAGCCTCAGTTTCCCCATCTGTAAAGTAGAATTACTAGCTCTAACCACCTCGTAGAGCTGTCGCGGGAAAACGTCATCGGGCACTTTAGGGGCCGTTATGGGTTGAATGGTGTTCCCCGCCTAGAATTCGTAGGTTGAAATCTTAACCCTCCGGTACCTCAGAACGTGACCTTAACTGGAAATGGGGTCATTGTAGTTAAAGTTCATTAAATGAGGATGAGGTCCTATTGGAGTGGGGCGGGGGGGGGGGCGGTCCTAATCCGATATGACTGGTGTGCATATAAAAAGGGGAAATTTTGACACGGACACACACAGGCAGAACGCCATGGGGACAAGAAGGCAGAGATCAGGGCGGGGCTTCTGAGATACTCCAGGGGCCACCGGCGACTGCCAGCAACCCGCCAGAAGCCGGACAAGAGGCGTGGGACAGGTTTGCCCTCACAACCTCGGAAGCAGCCAACTCAGATCTTGGCCTTGCAGCTTCCGGAACAGGGAGAGAATAAATTCATGTTGTGGAAGCCACCCGGCCTGTGTCACTTTGTCAGCAACCCTAGAAATGGACGCAGGGGCTCAGCACGGAGCTGGGCGCAGAGAGCCCACTGCGCGGTGCCCGTCGTGATTGCTGTCCCTGGTATGCCCTGCCATTCCTGTGTTGCTCGTGCTGGGTCAGGAGCTGGTCAGAGCTAGGAGCTGTCCCCTTACTGGTGAGGCCGTGTGACTTGGGTAAATCACTTTCCCTCTCTGGGCCTCTCGGTTCCCTAATTTGTAACGTGGACACTCTGCGTGATGAGAATAATGGGACCCCTTGTGTGTAGAGATCACTTCCTCTTCCACTGTGCCCTCTCTTCCCTGACTCTCCCGATGGCCCCTATCTTTGCCGTCGTCCCCATCTGACAGATGAGGACGCTGAGGCTCACAGACGGAAGAAGTTACCCGCCCAAGGTCATACTGAGGCTGAGTGGCAGACATGGGGTCAAACGCAAGACTGTCCATGCTAAGGCCATTGGCCACAGAGCTCCGGTGAGGGTGGAAAAAGAGAGGGTGGTCTCAGATTCCCTCCGGGTGTGAAGATGGGATTGGCCATATTGCTGTCATTTCCTCCTTTGGGCTTATCCAGTGTTTCCCTTGTAGCTCCCGTCACTCCCCAGGCTCTTGGGAGTCCTGCCCATTCACTGGGGAAGATAAGGTGGGGGAGGGGGTCACAGATCCTGCTTCAGATTCACATGTGGAATAATTGTCTGCATGCACTTTGGCAAAGGGATTTGGGGTTGGGGAGAGGAGGTACGTTAGTGCCTCTAACCTGCTTCCCACACAGATAAAAACGACGTCTTTGGTCCCCAGGGCTCACCAAGCCGTCATTCCAACTCCACATGTATGAGCCACGTTCTGCTTTTCGGGGAAAGAAAAAAAAAAAAGCTATTTTGTTCTGCATCTGGGCATGTGCTTTCCTCAAAGTGCCAAGGAAATCCCACCTCTGATAAACAATAGGCAGCCTCCAGAAAAGCTAAGATGCGTATGTATTCCCTGTTAGGGGAGGGACTCGGATCTTGCCCTCCCCCAGCATTCTGAAGAAGACGTCCCCTCCGTTTTCTGGAAGGCCTGGGGGCTCGGTCCTTCCCTTTCTCATCTCCAGATCAGCTCTGCCCAGTCCTGGGGACTTACAAGAACATTTCTGAAGGATTTTAGAGTCAGACAGACTGAGTAGAAGCACCCAGGACTTAGTAGGTGCCTTTTTCTCCCCCGTCAATATCACTTATTCACTGCACAGCAAAAACCATCAACAAAACCAAAAGGCAGCCTACTGAATGGGAGAATATAATTGCCAATGGCATATCTAGTAAGGGGTTAATACCCACGATATATAAAGAACATACACAACTCAACACCAAAAACAACAACAACAACAACAAAAACCAATGAAAAAAATGAGCAGAGGCCCTGAATGGACATTCTACTAAAGAAGTCACCCAGGTGGCCAACAGACACATGAAAAGATGCTCAACATCACTCATCATCAGGGAAGTGCAAATCAAAACTGTAATGCGGTCACCTCACGCCAGTCAGAATGGCGAGTATCAAGAAAACAAGACCTAACAAGTGTTGGTGAGGATGTAGGGAAAAAGAAACCTTCGTGCACTGTTGGTGGGAACGTAAACTGGTGCAGCCATGGTAGGAAACAGTCTCGAGGTTCCTTAAAAAAAATTAAAGCCGGAGATACCGTATCATCCAGTAATGCCACTGCTGGGTATTTACCCAAAGAAAACAAAAACACTCGTTTGGTAAGATATATGCACCCCTCTGTTTGTATTGCAGCATATTTAAAATAGCCAAGATATGGGAGCAACTTAAGTGTCTATCAGTAGATGAATGGAAAAGAAGATCTGATACACCCACACAAGAAACACACACACACACACACACACACACACACACACACACACACACACAGTGGAATATTACTCAGCTGTTAAGGAAGAATGAAATCTTGGCCATCCATGACAACACGGATGGACCTAGAAGGGCCTTAGCCTTAGAATTAGGCTAAGTGAAATAAGTCAGAGAAAGACAAGTACTATGTGATTTCACTTACATGTGGAGTTTAAAAGACCAGACGAGCGATCAAACAAAAAAGCAGAAACAGACTCGTAAATACAGACAACAGACTGGTGGTTTGCCGGAGGCGAGGTGGGTGGGGGCGGGGAGAGCGAGTGAAGTAGGTAAAGGGAACTAAGAGGTACAAACTTGCAGTTATGAACTAAAAGAAGTCACAGGATGGAAAGTACAGCGCAGGGAATACAGTCACTAATCCTGTAAGACCGTTAGATGATGGCAGGTGGTGACCACTCACCGTGGGAAGTATTGAGAGAAAAGAAATCATTCATTGAACGTCACCGGAAGGTACAGGCTCTTCACCAAAAGCATTTCCAGGGAGCGAGGATCCATGCCAGCTGCCTCGCACATCACCTGTCCTCCAGCACCCCAGAGGGAGGGTAGTGATACCCCCACTGGATAGGCAGGGAAATGACTTCAAGAGAGACTGAGCGACGCCCCCAAGGACGCGAAGCTAATAGTGGTAGGATGGGTATCTGAACCCAGATGGGTCTGACCTGATTCCAAAATCTGTGCTCTTTTTAAAAGTCTAGGCTGGGGGCGCCTGGGTGGCGCAGTCGGTTAAGCGTCCGACTTCAGCCAGGTCACGATCTCGCGGTCTGGGAGTTCGAGCCCCGCGTCAGGCTCTGGGCTGATGGCTCGGAGCCTGGAGCCTGTTTCCGATTCTGTGTCTCCCTCTCTCTCTGCCCCTCCCCCATTCATGCTCTGTCTCTCTCTGTCCCAAAAATAAATAAACGTTGAAAAAAAAATTAAAAAAAAAAAAGTCTAGGCTGGGGCACCTGGGTGGCTCAGTTAAGCATCCGACTTTGGCTCAGGTCCTGATCTCATAGTCCGTGAGTTCGAGCCCCACGTCGGGCTCTGTGCTGACGGCTTGGAGCCTGGATCCTGCTTCGGATTCTATGTCTCCCTCTCTCTCTGCCCCTCCTCTGCTCAGGTGCTGTCCCTCTCTCTCTCTGTCTCTCTCTCTCAAAAGTAAATAAACATTAAAAAAATTTAAAGTAAATAAAAAGTCTAGGCTGTTGTAAGTGAGGTCAGCTGAGTAAGCCCCCTACCCCACCAACACTGTCCGTGTTCTAGTCCTTTGAACTCATGAACATGGTCAGGGGGACTTTGCAGATATAATTAGGGTAAGGATCTTGAATCAAAATGGGGATGTTGTCCTGGAAGGGCCCAGAGTTGTCTCAAGAGTCCTTATAGAAAGGAGGCAGGAGGGTCAGAGTCAGGGGAGATGTGAAGACAGTTACAAGAGGTCAGACAGACACCAGGAGGGGGCCACAAGCCAGGGAATGTAGGTGGCCCCCAGGGAGCCTCAAGGAAGTAGATTCTCCAAGAGAACCTCCAGGAGCCAGCCCTGTGGAAGTCTAAGAGAAGAAATCTGTGTTGTTTTAAGCTTCTGTGTCTGTTACCACAGCCACAGCGAATGAATTCACTGCGCATAGAGAAGAAATAAAAGGTGCTCAACTAAAAGATTAAAGAATGTCTTGAGAGCTCGTCAGCGTAAGAGAGGTTTCCCAGCCATATTGAATGAATGAATGATACGACATTAATGCTGACCTGGGTGACATTCCAGTGGGGTTCCAGTCTTATCCCAGCCCTGGACCCTGGGAGGGAGTGCTTGGCATTGTCACTGTGATCTAGTAGTCTTCATGAATTTACTTTATTTTATTTATACTATTTTTTGAACTAGGCTTCGTGCCCAGTGTGGAACCCAGCACAGGGCTTGAACTCATGACCCTGAGATCAAAAGTCGGACGTTTAACAGACTGAGCCACCCAGGCACCCCGTCTTTCATTTATTTAAACCCCAGACCTTCAGGGAAGGGGGATTGAAGAATTTTTTTTATGAAGGTACAACCTACATACGGTAAAATCAAATATTAGTACATTTTACAAACCTATAGAATTCATGTCACCATCGCCAAGGTCAAGATCTAGAATATCTTTCCTCACCCAGCAAGTTCCTTTGCACCCCTTCCTGATTGATACCCCTCAGGGGTAACCCGCCATTCTGATTTCTGTCACCAAGGATTAGTTTGCCTGTCCTTGAACTTTCCATAAAGAGCGTCTTTTCTTTTGTGCACGCCTCCTTAGCTCCACGTTATGTCTGTGAGATTTACCCATGCTGTTACACGTATCAGCCGTTCAAGTTCATCCGCTCTCCTGTTGAAGGACGTGTGGCTTGTTTCTCCAGCTTGAGGCCGTCATGAACAGTGCTGCTAGGAATGTTCTTGTACGAGTCCTGTGGTAGGATAGAAACACTCGTTTCTCGTAGGTGTATGCCTGGAGTGGCGTCGCAGAATCATGGGGCAGATGGGTATTTAGTTTCAGTAGATCCCCCGGTTCTCTGGCCTGCAGCTAATCTTAGGATTAGCCTTCTCTGCCCCCACATCAGCTTCCTTTCCAGAAGTTCCATTCCCTATCGCTGTGCTGCGCTGGTAACCGGGATTATGAGACGAGGAGGTACGAGGGTCCCTCCCTCCCAGCCCAGGAGAGCATCATCTGACCTGGTGGTTTAGAGCAGGTGGAACGTGGGTACAAATGGAGAAGGGAGCGGGGGACACTTTGCTTTCCACTCGGGACTCATTCTTTCTGTGTTGGCCCCCTCCCCCATTTTGCTGAGTTGGTAAGACATAAGTTTGGGTTCAGCTGAGTCTGGTGATTTCTTCCAAACTTAGCACACTCCCTTTGAGATTTTTGCCACATTTACATGCTTTTCTTCGAATTGACTTACTTTTTTGCTAAAGACTACTCATTGAAGGAGTTAACTTACCTGCAAATATGAAATCAATAAGACTTTCCCTAAGTAGAGGTTAATCATGATAAACACTTACGAAAGGAAAACCAAGTTGATCAGCTCTAGCCAGACACTGTCACCAGCCTGGGGCCACGCCCCTGACGCTTTTCGCTGTCTTCATGGCAGATTGGCAAGTTTTGGGGATGCGTTAAAGAACTATTAGCACCAAAAGGAGACTTTCTTTTTTCTTTTTTTAAGTTTATTTATTTCGGGGGTGGGGCGAGCTAGATAGAGCAGGAGGTGGGGCAGGGGGAGAGAGAGAGAGAGAGAGAAAGAGAAAGAGAGAAACCCAAGCGGGCCCTGTGCCGTCAGCGAGGAGCTCGATACAGGGTTCTGTCCCAACTGTGAGATCATGACCTGAGCTGAAATCAAGAATTGGAAGCTTAACTGACTGAGCCATCCAGGCGTCCCAAAGACTTTCCCAAGATGTCATCAGAGACACTGAAAGACAATTAAAAAGGAATAACTTTCTCACTTGGCGATTGAATATCAGTTAATGTTGGAATCTTCTGTCATGCCAAGGTCAGGTCCACGCCTTGCAAAACACGGGAGTCCTAAAAAGTCACCTTTGTTTGAATCCCACGCTAGCTCTGTAATATTGCATCAGTGACTTCACCTCTCTGAGCCTCAACTTCCTCATTGGTACAAGGGGCTCATCATGGCACCTGCTTCAGAGGCCTCTGGCGTTCCCACTGAATGACCCTGACCTTGGTATTACCATGATGGGGACATCTCATGAATCTTGTGGCTGTTAGCGGGAACCAACACCCAGGATATTCCTGCATTGCAATTCTGTTAGGGTTCTAACTCCTAAGCAAAGTCATCTGTTAGCTTCAGCAAAGCCCTCTGCCATTCTGGGGGAGTGTTTATTGCCCTTGGGATCCTGCCAAGGTTAAGTGGAGAATATGGTCCTGGTGAAATTCACACTTTGTCATTCGTTCACAGGCCCAGACGTTAAATCTCATCCACTGGAGGGTAACAGGAGCTCCCTGTGCACCTGCTGTCAGGGAGACTGTGATGTGGGGAGGGGGGTGTCCCCTGTCAGACCCCTCTGGGTTCCAAGCCTAGTGCCACGGTCTACTCACCCTGTGCCTTGGGTATGCCACATCTCTCTGGGTCTCAGTTTGCTTGTCTGTAAATGGGAATGTTCACCCCTGCCTCCTCAAGACATAAGAACGACCAGATTAGATAATGCACAAAATGCAAGAGCCAGACATTTAATAGACAAAAATGCTTATAATTATTCTTTGTCGAGGAAGCCATGGGCTGCATTTAAAATCTCTGCAGAGTCCATTCTGCCTCTTGGATTCCTGATCATCCCAAATCTTTGTTTCAGAAATCTCTTGGGGTGCCTGAGTGGCTCGGTCGGTTAAGCGTCTGACTCTTGGTTTTGGCTCAGGTCACGATCTCATGGTTGGTGAGTTCGAGGCCCGCATTGGGCTCTGTGCTGACAGTGTGCAGCCTGCTTGGGATTATCTCCCTCTCCCTCCCTCTCTGCCCCTCCCTGCTCACGTTCTCTCTCTGTCTCTCTCAAAATAAATAAATAACCTTTAAAAAAACAAACCAAAAAAAAAAAAAAAGAAAACTCTTCCCTCTCAACTGTAATTCTGTCTTAGATTTCTGTTTCCCACAGCCTAGACCACAGATTTTCACAAATCCTGTGTGGAAATCCTGCAACAGCTACGGCCATAGGTAAAACTTCCTTATGTAGAAAGTGGCAAAAACACAACTCGAATGGACTTTCTAACAAGAGAGTAATTTATTTTGGCTCACAGATACTAAAATCCACAAGTATGTTTCCTGCTTCAGGTGTGGCTTGATCCAGGCTCAGAGACCATCAGATCTTGGCTTGTCTGCATCTCTACCTTTCCCTAGTCCTTGGCTCTCCGATAGTGGCAAGATACTCCCAGGAACCCGAGATCACTTCTCCTGGATGCCCTCATCCACTGGAGACCAGGACCTCTGCCAGCCAGTCTTGTTGGTTCTAATTAGATTACCTGCCCATTCCCAAACCAGCCAGCAGTGAGAAAGGGAGATGGGCTATGTCGATTGGCTTGGGCCAGTCAGGACCCATTTTTGGAGCGGGATCTGGGGTTAGCCCTACTCAAACCACACTGGGGGGAGGAGGTGTGGATTCTGTAGGGAACTGATGCTGGAAGAAGGGAGCGAGGGGTAAAAGGATGCTGGGATTGCAGTCAAAGTGTCCTGACGCCTTTCTGAGACAAAGAAGTGACGGATTTTCCGTTAGAGACCTAGCAGTGCAGTAGGATTGAAGGAGCACCCCCCTCTCGCTCCCTCCCTCCCCGCCCCTCTCTCCCCATCGTTCCCAGTGCCGTGTGGCCTGAAAATAACAAGGTTGGAGTCAGAGTGATGAATGGGGCAAGATTGACTCGGCACTAATTTTGCCTGGGAGCTGTAGCTATTTTGGGCCCTTGCTGAGCCCTGGTTTAGCTTAGCTGGTTAGAGAGCAGGGCTCATGAGGTCAAGGGTATAAAAAGGGAGCCGAAAACATGGGACTGGAGGCCGAAGTCTTGGGGCCTGCTCCTCCTGTTCTGCCACTTTTGACCTGGAGCCCTCGTGCGAGTTACTTACCCTCCCTGGGCCAGTATCTTCACCTTCTGTCCCCGCCTCCTTCGCTAGTCACTGCTACACGTCTCGGGTCACAGCCTGATTTCTCATCCCAAGACTGGGTTGAATGTCCCTCCGTGTGCTTCTGTAGCTTTAGGCTTCCAGGTATGAGTCCCATTTCTCCCAGCTTCTCAACGAATGAGTTGGGGCGGGTCTGTCAACCTCGCTGTGCCTCAGTTTTCTCATCTGTCAAATGGGGATAACGGGAGCAGTACCTGTCTCATGGGGTTGTTGCAGTTCATTACCCTGTGTAACTTAAGTAAGCACTTAACACAGGAACTGGGCTCAGTAAATGCTAGTTTAAAATCGAGATGGTTCTGACATTCAGTGGAATATCGAGCTAACGAAATCAAGCGTCTAGTCCCCTGTCACGTAAGACCCGTGGAACTGGGGCTTCATAGCGTTCTCTCCTCTCTGTCATTACTCACGTATTTCCTAGCATGTAGTACGTGCTCAATAAAACTTGTGGCCTAAATGGCCCAGGTCTGATGTTCTAGGGAACTCCCCTAGCTCTGCTGAGAGCCCCAAATTGTGCAGCTGGGTTTGTCCACAGGTCCTCACCAGCAATGCCGACCTTGAAAGGCCGGTGCGAAACTGGGAGTGGGAGGCTTGTGCATAAAAATTTGAGCATTGCTAAAATCCTTTCCTGTCTCTTCAATTCCACGATTTGCTCCTTCCAGCCCCTCCCCACCCGGAGCCTTGAAGTTCAGGAAGGCCTTGCTGATGCGCAAATACCTGCATGCGAATCCATGATGACCACGGTGTCACTGGCTTTAAAGAGCTCATTAGAAGAACAGGGTGTTGTGGGGGGTAGGCCACTGGCCTGGTAAATTCTGCAGGGTCAGGGATAGAGGGAGGAAGGAGACACCGAGCGGGCACCTCCCTGGCTGAGAGCAAAGTCAGCCGGAGAGGGCGTCTTTGGTTCTGCCCAGAGCTTGACCTGCAGCGACTTTATATAAACTTGGTTGGCAACACTGGTAATAATAAATAACTAGAATGCCCCAAACAAGGCCCCCTCTGCTGAGCAGACCATTAAGGACCCGAGGGAGGTTATTTCACTTGGCAGCTTCCCCCATGGGTGGCCGAGAAGCCCAAAGATGGAGGCTGGGCTCCTCGAGCCTTCTTGTACTGGGAAGGGAAGAATAAATGACACGGGACCCGTGGCGGCTGGCTTATTTGTCTCTCCCCCGAGGCGTGCTCAACGCTGTGTGCTGGCAGTGTTCTTTGGCCAAACCGGATGTCCTGGGTGTAGGGCGTGTGTGTGTGTGTGTGTGTGTGTGTGTGTGTGTGTGTGTGTCCCAGACCAGAACCATCGTTCAGCCTGACCTTTGTTTTTGTGTGTTATTGATTGGATTTAAGTCACTTTATTACTTTCTCCAGGTGAGCCCTGCCACTCTGTGCCCCGTGTTGCTTTGCGGTCACAGCACCTGTGGGGAGGCAGAAGGCGAGGATGAGGCTGACGGGAATAACGTCAGTGGTGATGGTGACCGTGATGAATGAAACAATGGCAGTGACGATGATGATGGGGATGATGGGGATGGGGATGATGGGGATGGGGATGATGGGGATGATAGAAATAGGGATGGGGTGATGGGGATGATGGAAATGGGGATGGGGATGATGGGGATGATGGAAATAGGGATGGGGTGATGGTGACGGGAGCAAAATCCACTGAGCACGCTAGATACACAGCACTCTTCTGAATGATTTCATTTAATTTACTAACTTCTTTAATCCCCACCACTTCCCTGTGAACAAGGGTCTGTTGTCACAGAATCCATCATCTGCTGGCCGTGCAATGCTGGGCAAGTGATCTCATCTCCCAGAGTCTTGGTTTCCCCATCTGTAAAATGGAATAAAAATAGCACATCTCTGGCACACGCTCAGCGTTTGACGAAAATGTTCGAGAGATGAAGGCGATCCTCACGGCTGTTGATCGGGCCCTCCCGTCAAGCCTGTGTATGAGGACCCCAGTCTTCCGGGACAGGGCGGGGGCAAGCTCTGCCGGGTAGGAGCAGCTGAGCTGGGTTCAAAGCTGGGCACGGGCGCCGTGCCAGTCGCGCTGGCCGCCAGAAGCTCCTTCGGTCGGATCCCTGGGGTCCCCGAGCTAAGACCACATGAGCCCAGATTGGCCCCTGAGCGGGCTGGGCTCAGTCAGCCCCCCGGCGGGCCCTCAGCTGAGCTGCCCGGGACCGACCACAGGGTTGGGGTGAGGAACGCAGGAGAGCTGGAGGTTGGGGCGCATGGGGTGAGTCACCTGGTACCTGGAGAGCTGGGATGCCAGAGACACAGTTCGCCGGTTCCCTCGCCTCCCACCTAAGGAGGCCAGTGGAGTGGCAGCCGTGACGCGTCTTAACTTGGAGTGGGATGCGTCGGGAGCGTTTTTCCGGCTCTGCAAATCCACAAACAGCCAGATCTGCCGAGCGACACCTTCCTCTGCGGGACCGCCGGCTCCGTGCGTCTACCAAGCCATCAAGGTGTGGATGGCGTGATCTGAGATGCGCATCAGTATAAGACACCCGCCAGAGTCTGAGGTCTTCGTGTGAGGCAAAGAATATAGAAGGTGTCGTTAATCACAACGTTCATGTTTATTTCACGTTGCAATGACAATATTTTAGATTTTTGGGTTAAAGTACATGATTAAGACTAGTTTCACCTGTTTTTGCCTTTGTCATGTGGCTGCTTGAACATCTTAGGTGATGCATACGGCTCACGTCGCCGTTCTCTGTTCTAGAGCTTACAGTGAAGTGAGATTTCACAGTTTCACAATCGAGCAGCTTGTTTGAGGGTTTCAGACCTGAATTCAGATCTCCAGCTAGCCCCTAACCAGCTGGGTGCCCTTGGGCAACTCACCGCCCCTCTCTGGGCCTTCGTTTCCTCAACTGTAAAACGAAGGTACTAATACCTACCTCCTAGGGTTGTTTTGTGGGTAAATGAGAGGTGAGGTGGACGGTGGTGAAAATAATGTCTGGCGTTGAGTGAGCAGTCCATAACTGAGAGGTGTCGTTGTCATTTAAATGAGCTGATCTGGGGTGCCTGGGTGGCTCAGTCGGTTGCGTGTCCGACTTCAGCTCAGGTCACGATCTCACGGATTGTGAGTTCGAGCCCCGCGTCAGGCTCTGGGCTGATGGCTCAGAGCCTGGAGCCTGCTTCCGATTCTGTGTCTCCCTCTCTCTCTGCCCCTCCGCCATTCATGCTCTGTCTCTCTCTGTCTCAAAAATAAATAAACATTAAAAACAAAAAATTTAAATGAGCTGATCTGCACCAACCCTGTGGAGCCCAAACCTCTCCAGCCCCAAGAATGGTCTTTGTATTATTTTCCCTTTTGTGACTGGAAAGATTTTTCTTTCTTTTTTTTTTTTTTTTTTAAGTTTATTTATTTATTTTGAGAGTGACCGAGAGGAGCATATGGACGGGAGGGGCAGAGAGAGCGAGAGCGAGAGCGAGCGAGCGAGAGAGAGAGAGAGAGAGAGAGAGAATCCCAAGCAGGCTCTGTGCTGTCAGTGTGGAGCCTTACACGGGGCTTGATCTCATGAACCGTGAGATCATGACCTAAGCCAAGATCAAGAGTTGGACGCTCAACCAGGCACCCCAGGATTTTTGTTCCTTAAACAAACTCTATGATTTTAAGATTTTTTCCCACTAAATTAAAAAAAAACCCAACAAATCCGTCAGAGACACTAATAATTCTCGAGAAATTCTGCTTGTCTTGAGGAGGGATGGTCTATAGCACTGAGTTAATCCAATTCCAGCCCCCAAACACAGAGTTGTACCACTGTTGAGGATTAGTGTGTAATTTCTAGGGTTTTAAAACTCCTAAGACGTCCCATGGACTCCTGTGGTGCCTTGAGGCACCTTTAAGAGTTTGGGACAGTGGGAGGG
The DNA here is from genome assembly GCF_007474595.2 of Lynx canadensis. Lineage (NCBI taxonomy): Eukaryota > Metazoa > Chordata > Mammalia > Carnivora > Felidae > Lynx > Lynx canadensis. The sequence continues at coordinate 76,662,982 of NC_044314.2, read as the reverse complement.
GGAGGAGGACCATGATCTCTGCTAATCTCCTCATTTTACAGATAGGGGAACGGATGACCAGAGAGGTTAGGCACCCTGCCCGACGCCACACAGCAAGTCGGTGGCAGAGGTCATCTGGCTGCGGTCTTTGCTCGTGACCACTTGCTAGTGGTGCACTATGGCACTTAGTCATCCCAACAGTCTTAAAATTATTCCTATTTAAAGATGAGGAAACAGGATCAGAGAGGCTAAGTCACTTGTCTAGCAGCAAGTGGCAGAAGTGATACCCCCACACACACAAATTCACATCCATCAGGAACCTCAGAATTGAGCCTTTTGTGGAAAAAGGTGTCATGAGTTGAGGTGCAGTCCTACCGGAATCGGGTGGGTCCCAACCCAGTGACCGGTGCCCTTATGAGAAGAGAAAACAGAGACAGACACCCAGAGGGAACACACGTGAAGGTGGAGACAGAGACATTCGATTGATGCGTCTGTGAGCCCACGAACGCCAGAGATTGCCAGAACCCACCAGAAGTTAGGAGACAGGCACGGAATGGATGCTCCCTCAGAACCTCCGGAAGGAACCAGCCCTTCCGACAGCTTGATTGTGGACTTCTGGCCCCCAGATCTATGAGAAGATACGTTTCTGTTGTATTAAGCCCCCTACTTTGGTAATTTCTTATTTGGAAAATATTCCAGACGCGATAGGCTTGCCGCCCCTTCACATTAAAAACCCCAGCTGGTTCCAGGGAGCTGTCAGCATGTGCCCTCCTCCTGTCCGCGGACCCTCCCGGTGGCCCGTGGCAGCTGCCCAGCCTCAGAGCCGCGCCACAGGCTGTGGGCTATGAGAAAGGCCGCTGTGGCTGTGGTTCAACTGTGCATCCCGTCTGCTGCTTGCATTGTGAGCTCTTGCAAATTACTGTTTTCAGTTGAAAAGAGGTTCCAGAGAGCTCTTCAGCTGCTCAGCAGGAGCCGTGGATGCTCTTGAATTAACGAGGAGAAGCGGAACCTTCTATGACGGATGGCCTGGACCCCCCGCCCCCTTTGTCCTGGCCCTTGGTCAGGCTTGGGAGGGACGGTGGGGCCTCTCCGCGGTTCCCAGAAGAGCGGTTTCAGCTGAGACCAGGTCAGAGTCGCCTGTGTTCGGTGTGTCTGTTTGGAAGGGGCCAGGGGATGCTGAATTAGGCGATGTAGTTTCCAGGGGGTCAGCTGGCTTCTGACGCCTATTCAGAGGGGCCCGAGGGGCCTCTTACCCAACGCGGCAGCCTGTCATTGGTCAGCACACACAGCGGACCTTCATTTGATGCGGTCAAATGGGCAGGAGGCCATTGAGGAGTAGCTGGCTGCTGGCTCACTCTGTGTGTGTGTGTGTGTGTGTGTGTGTGTGTGTGTGTGTGTGTGTGTGTGTGGTGGGGACTGTCTGGGATTTGAACATGCTTGCCCTGTTGATCTGATGCAAACTCCCCTCTATCTCTGGTTTCCACCTTAGCTGGGGCCATTCTCCCCTAAGCCTATTTGCACACCCATCCCACCAATATTTATTGTGCACAGGCTGTTTTCCAGACCTGTTTTCCAGGCCTTTCCAGAAAGGCCCTTTACAGCATTGTCTCATTTAATCATTACAGAAACCCTGGGCTGCATTATTGTCATTGTCCCCATTTTACAGATGACGAAATCAAGGCTTGGTCTCTCGCCCCAGCTCACAGAGCTGGTAAGTGGCCAAGCGGCGTTCGGATGCTGGTCTGTCTTACACCCAAGTCCACGCTCCTGACCGTATTCATCTTGGGAGGGTCTCTGGGTTTTGACCACTGAGCTGAGTTGGAGGGATAGAAGCAGATTTGATTCAAGACCGTGGTAACAAGGGGCAGAGAGACCGCGGGATGGCACAGCCCTACCCCGAACACGGCAGGGTGAGTGGGGACGTACAGCTGAGCCCAGGGTTGGGGGGGGTGGTGGTCAGTGGATAGAAGACTAGGAAACATCGGGAACAAGGCAGGATTCTGGCTAACCTGACCCAACAGGATTCGTGCTGAAGGCGGGTCAGGTGATCAGACGTTACCTGGGGGATGGGGGTGGGGGGGGGCCGGCATTGAAGGTGATCAGGTATGGGGGCTGGGGATTCTTGCTAAAATTGGACAATGCAGAGATGCCCACTTGAAGACAAGTTCAGGGAAGGCTGAGTAGAGCTTCACTAAGCAGAGAATCTTTGTCACTATTTATTCCCCGTCTTGTCCTTAAAAAAACAATGAAGGCTGCAGCTGCCTTAAGTGGAGTTGGATAATTAAGACGTTGGGCTCTGGTGTCAGACATGTCTAGGCTCAAACCCTGGCTCTACCAGCCGCTAGCTGAGTGCCTCAGTTTCCATACCTGTAAAATGGAGACTGTCACAGACCTCCGTCCTGGGGCTGGGTGCGGTGATGTGGGAACAGCCTGGCACAAGGTTCAAATCCACACGAGGTGGCTGGAATCTGATTACCGGACAGCGTCCTCCAAACCAAGGCAGCTGGGGACTATCAACGTCACTCTTTCTGCCACGGTCAGCCCATCCCGCTGATGGCTTTGAGCCTCTAAAACGCGACTGTGTCGAGGGGCGCCTGGGGGGTTGAGTCAGTTAAGTGTCTGGCTTCGGCTCAGGTCACGATCTCCCAGCTCGTGGGTTTCAGCCCCGCATCGGGCTCTGTGCTGACCTGCGAGCCTGCGTCGGATTCTGTGTCTCCCTCTCTCTCTGCCCCTCCCCCACTGGCACTCTGTCTCTCTCTCCAAAATAAACAAACATGATAAAATACCAATGCGTCGGGCACTGTGGAAAGAGTCAGGGATACAGAGGTGAGAAAGATAGAGTCAATTCTGTCTTCAGGTGGCTCTTGGAAGGTAGAGGGATACTGAGCTGGGCTTGCGTGTGTGAATCGTTGCGTGGAGACATTTGACAGTGGAGACATTTTTTAAGTTTATTTTTATTTTTGCGAGAGAGAGCGAGCGAGTGGGGAAAGGGCAGAGAGAGAGGGGGCACAGAGGATCCGAAGCAGGCTCCGCACCGACAGCAGAGAGCCCGACGCGGGGCTGAAACCCACGAACTGTGAGTTCATGGCCGGAGCTGAAGTTGGGCGCTTGACCGACTGAGCCACCCGGGCGCCCCCAGGAGACCGTTTTGATTGTCATGACTGATGGAGGGGGTGCTCGTAGGCAGAAGTCTGCCAGGGTGCTTGTAAATATCCTGCAGTGCACGGGGTAGCCCCCCTCAACGGCGAATCATCCCAGCCCCGGATGTCAGTAACGCCAAGGTTGAGAAACGCAGGTGCGTGCACCAGTGAGCGCGGTGAGCACTCCTGTCACCCCTGCGCAGAGACCCCAGGGCTCCGTGGGACCCGGAGGAAGCACGTGCCTGAACCACCCTCCTTCAGCCTGCCCTCACCCATCAGCGGCTTCCGGCCAGATAATCAGACCTCCCCACGTTTCATAGGATCCGGTCCAAGGAGGCAAATGCAGAAACAAAGCCCTGGGCAAATGTGTTTTTATGTAAACCCAGCAGGGGGTGGCGGCCTGGGGAGAAAGTACCCTATGGCCGCTCCTTCTCAGAGCAGAAATAACCCTGACTGTTCCTGCTCTTGGAGCCCAGCAGGCCAGGAGAGGAGGGTCACGTGGGGACCCAGGTGCTCATGGGAGCTGTCCCTACCCCGCCTGAGGCACCCCCCCCCCCAGGTGAGCACCCAGGAGCCGGGGATGAGAAGAGAGCAGGTGTTGGTTTTCTTGGAAGCATCCCTTCCTTCGTCGCTCGGCCGGCATAGCAGGAAAAAAGCAGGTTTTTGAGTATAATTTACCTACAGTAAAATTCACCCAGTGAATACGTTTTAACAAGTGCACTCGGCCGTGGAACCACCTGCAAGACGGAGATATACAGGCATCCGTCACCCCTCAAAATCCCTCTGTGCCTCGCCTGTTTCCCCCCTCCCCCTACCCCCAAGACTTCAAAAGCTAAAAAATGAGGTCGTCTGTCCTCTTCCTGACGGCAGAGGCCGCCTCTTCTTCAGGGGTGGGTCCACAGCACCTGGCACGCAATAGAGACGCAATAAATGTTTGCCGAATGGAGAAATAAAACCGCCCTCCCCCCCGCCACAGGGGTCTGGGGGAGACTATCGGGCTCCCGTGGATCAGAGCAGAGGTGGTTTGAGGTGATGAAGGAGAAGTTTTCCCCCGAGGATGATGCATCTGTGAACTTTCTGCAGGATAGACTCTCACCTTAGAGGGATCCCCGGGTTCGGGTCAGGCCTGCGGGGCACATCTTGGCTTGGCAGGTGGCTGGCACGCAGCGAGTGCTTGTTGAGGGAACGAGTGAGTGAATTGTAGTTTGAATGGGGGTGGGGGGGGGGCGGTCATCAGTAAGGAGGAGCCAGAAGACATTTTGGGCAGTCTTTGTTTTTGTGCTTTCCAGGGGAGAAACTGAAGGCACAGAGAGGGTAAACCACTTGCCTTGGGACACACAGTCATAGAACGAGCTTGACAGGTTGGAACAGGAATAGGAAAGGGAACGAGAGACAGACATGAATCTTTACCTCGTGCCTGCACCAGCCTAGGAGTTTCAGACACGAGCTCCCTCCAACCTTCACAGCCCCCCGGGAGCAGCCCTGTCAGTTGCAGGGCCTCATGCAAAGTGCAAATGCTTCCCTGTTCGGTAATTGTTACGAATTCCAAGACCTCGGCAGCAGAGCGTGAAACCAAGTGCACAGGTAGCACACCCAGGGAAAGGGCCCTGTGACCACGTCATTTACAGGCAAGGAAACCCCAGCTCAGACAGGCTGCCCATTTCATCCAGGACACCACGCCTGTCTTCCGGTGTCCAGATTCGAACCCACGGGCTTCAGTGGTCATCAGCTTCATTCGCTGAGTGTGCTAGCCTCGCCCCTGAGCCCCCAGGGCTGAGCGCCTGAGTGCCCTGACGTGCTGTCCAGCGCTCTGGGCAGGGAGGAGAGGAGCTTCCCTGCCCCCCCGGCCGCCTGGCTGCTGCTGCCTTGAGCACACAGCCAGCTCCCCTGCCTCCTTCTCCCTCCCAGGATGTAAGGAGACAGACCTTCCTCCCTCCTCCCCAGGGAAGATTTATTCCTGGGGGTGCGTGGGTGGATGCGTGTTTGGGGGGGGTGTTTGTCTAAATTTAAAGACATCATGACAGCAACAGCCTATTAGTGTTGAGACTGGTGAGGTCTCTCCTTTAGAAGAATCACGAATAAGTTGACAGCAGGAGCCGCCTCCGGTTCTAACTTCTGCGCCCCAGGTGCGCCTCGCCCTGCTCCTTGCCTGCCAGTCCTTTGGCAGCTGACGGTAATAATAGGGGCCGGGGGTGAAGGCGTGCACTTGGCCTGAAGAGCGCTGGCTGCGGGATGTATGGAATTGTCGAATCACTGTATCACACACCTGAAACTAATGTTAACACTGTATGCTAACTAGCTGGAAGAATGATAACAACAGTGAGGCTCGTCTTCTGGTGCCAGATGCCCATGGGGGACCCTGAGAAGTGGCATAGTTGTGCATTTTATAGATTGGGAAGACGGAGGTTCGGAGAGGGGCCTGCCCTGCCGTGGTCTTGAGTTATGAACTGACAAGGAGGGTTTCAGGGACTCCAGTGTGTTCCAGAACCCGTGCACCCTCCGGCGAGCCTTGGCTGCCTATGTCGATTCAAACGTGAAGTTAACAGGAGTTGCGATCCTGTTGAGATCCAGCGGTGTGCCTGGCCCCGGCCTAAGCATTTTACGTGCGTTACTTGGAAGAATCCTTCAAACGGTCCATGCCGCGGGGACCCACCATTCTCATCCCAGTTTATGGATGAGGAGCCTACAGCTTAAGAGACATAAGTGGCTTCCTCCCCTTCTCAGAGCTCGTGATAAAGCCAAGATACCAAGTCAAGTCTCGGTGACCTCAAAACTCCTGCACCCTCCGTCTGTTTCTTTAAACCACGGCCAGTAGTGGAGAAAGAGAAGACGGGCAAAATGACACACACTCACACACACTCACTCCTACACCTACTCTGCAAGAGGTAATGTCTTTATGTACATTGGTGAGTTTCCATCCAGCTGTTTTTCTCTGCCGAAGGGAACATTCTTGCCCCAGGCAAGCTGACCTTTGGTGTTCTGTAATCGCCGAGCAATTTAGAGATGCCTGGAAATGTATAATTCATGCGCACATCTTTCATCCTGGTCACTGGAAGGCAGCGAGGCATGGCTGTCTCCCGGGGAGAATTTCAACCTTGGCACGGGAGGAGGAGATTGGGGTCTTTGGGGCTCAGAAGGGAATTTCAGAATCTGAGAACCTACCAACGTTGAAGCCGACCCTGGTATCCCAGCACAGGATGTCAGGTGCAGGGGGCGCGGGGGATCCTGGCAGGGAACCTTATAGTCAATCTTACGACAGAGCACTGGGGTAAAATCTTAGAATTGAGCTCCGGAACCAGAGACTACACTCTGTAAATCTGGAGTCCGAGGGGTCCAGGGGTGGTGTTCTGGTCCACTCCTCTGTTCTTTTGGCAATCCCAGGGGATAAGAAACCAGGTTTGGTCAGGATGAGAAGCTTTGGTTTCCGGCTTTAGCTGCAACCCGAAACGTGTTTGGGCAGGTCTCTAGTGTCTGCTGTCTCTCGTCCATGAGTTGGGTTGAAGCGTCCCTGCCATGTGCCGTGAATGGGGATGGAGAAATAGGGGTGTGTGCATATGTGCGTGTGCCGTGAGGGCAGGTGACGGGCATGGGGACGTACGTGTTCGTGCACGCGTGCGTCTCTGGTGATGCGTGTGCTCCCATGCCGCCTCTGGATGGTATCCAGAGGGTGAACCAGGGGGCTGAAGTACTCATCAGTTTCTGGCAGCAGTTGCCCTCGTGGGAGGGGACGTCTCTCTGTTGGATGCCAGCAGTGTCCTTGGGTCACTGAAGGACATGGTGAAGATACCACCGGGGTCTGAGGACCCCTGTGGCTTCTAGAAGGGGCTCATTGCCCTCATTCCCAGCCGAGGGGGCACCAGCTTGCTGAGCAGACTCTGCAGAGAAAAGCCTTCTGGACACTCCAGCCTGCAGAGGTCAGAGGATGGTCCTGTAGTCAGAGGCACTGACATGTGGATGATATGACTAAGGTTCCGGAGTTGGACAGGCCCGGGGTCGAGTCTTACTGTGCCACTCACCCCTCTGCTTTCTGGTCGGTTGACTGACCCCCTCCCCCACCTTGATGGCTCATCTGTAAAGTGAGAAGAAAGCCAGCCTGCCAGATAGTCAGTGGGGAGGCTCAGTGACACGGGGTCGTTGGGAGGGCCCGGCACACAGTAGGTGCACAGTAAGTGGTAATTTGTCCATTTTCCTTCTTTCCCAGGGAGGGCGTCAAGGCTCATGGCCGGGGTTCAGGAGGCCTGGGTCTGGGAAGAGTCACTGGTTGACTCCACCGCCCCCTTTGGGCCTCAGTTTCCCTATCTGTCAATGAGGAAAGTGGCCTGGGGATTGTGAAGGGTCTTCCCTCCAGCTCTGATGGACTGTGAGCCCCCATTTTAATTCTGCTCTGAGGACTAGGGGGTAGGTGCTCCACGAGGGAAGAGAGCTTGGGGCTGGGGGCTCAGAGACCACCCCCCCACGGACACACAGACACACAGACACATCTACATACACGCCTGCATGCACATACACACATACATACATACAGAGACACAGACTTACAAACGTACACACACCTGCACACATATATATATGCACACCTATACAGACACACACACACACGTATGCACCTGCACAGCCACAGGCATGCACACACTGACATGTGCGTACACACACACACACACACACACATTGGCTTGGTTCTGAAGAAAGACTGGGCTGGAGGATTTGGGGGTGGGAGCCAGGGTTCTTGCAGGGGAAACCCTGGTGAAAAATTCCTCTCGGGAAGAGTTGCTAACGGAAGCCGTCAAGGTTCCTAAATCAGAGTTTAATTCTGCCTTGGCCAGTGTGGAGCCAGCAAGTGTCGATTGGCTCATGGTGGGGATGGGGGTGGGGAGGGGGCAGCAGGGAGAGAGGTGTGTGCATGGGGAAGAGAGCTGCAGGCCAGCAGGTGTGGGCTGGGAACCGGTGTGGCCCTCGCCTGGCTGTGTGACCCCGGGGCCACCCTTCAACCTCTCTGAGCCTCCGGTTCCTCATCTGTAAACTGTCAGACTAGCAGTAACTGGCTTCTGAGGATCCTTTGACCTCTACCGTGGGAACATAATAACAATAGTAGTAATAGTACGAGCTGCAACTTCTAGAACCTTCACTTGGGTTCAGGGCCATGGGAGGCATTGCACACGGATGGGGGTCATTTCATTTGAATTTCTTTGGGCCTCAGTTTCCCCTTCTGGAAAAGGAGACTGTTTGCTAGGCCGAGGATCTCCAGACTTCCTTCCAACCCGTTGTCACCTCCTCTTCGAGCTTTGGGGACGGGCCTGAGCCTTTCTCCCCTGTGATCTCCACCGTCAGCCTCCATTGCCGATAAAGATCAAGGTTGACAGACCTTTCTGTAAAGAGCTAGACCGTAAATATTAATAGACTTTGGGGGTCGCATGCTGGCTGCTGCTGCTTGTCTTTCTTCCTCTTCGTGATCCTTTAAAATATAACAGCCATTCTTCACTCTAGGGCTGACAAAAACAGGCCGGGAGCCAGTTTGGCCAAGGTCAGAGTTTGCCAACCTCTGATAGTGACGAATGTTCTCACCTCATCCAAGTGATTGCCATCCTGTATGGTGTCAGGTCAAGCCCTGAGCCTGCCCTCCTGGTCAGAGTTTTCCCCTGAGCCCCACCTAGAAGGAAATTCTAGAGCCACCACCGATCCCCGCTAAGGGCCAGGACCTCGGCCTGCTCTCAGCTCTGCTAGTCAACAAATACTCCTTGAATGTGGCTCAGCCTTGGAGAGCCGCTCACTGAGTCATTGGCCGTAGCCCCCTGGGACAGGAGGGTCCTTAGAGGCCTCTCCTCCTCCACCTCCTCGCTGGTCCAGCGGGTGAAACAGGCGTGGGTCACAGTGTAATTCAGAAAGGCCCCTGTGGGGTGGGGTCCACACACTCCCTAGCCCCTGCCTCCCTCCCCCTTCTGGGATGTGCTGGGCCCTGTACGACCTCCTGCCTTGCACCGTGTCCTCTCTGCCTGTGACCGTCTTGCCCCAGATCTTCCCGTGGCTGCCCCCTTTCTGGTTTTTTCAGTTCCGTGCTCCCATGCCGCCTTCCCAGTGGGTCCTTCTGCACCCACCGTATCCAAAGTTGCCCCCCCCCCCCATGCTTTTCTCCATCACTGGGGCTTTCCAGTAATTCCAACGAACCTACAGCGAGAAAGGCACTTTCCGCTAGGATCCAGTATGCACACACACACCTGAACCCAAGGGTTCACAAAATAACACGTCTCCTTCACTGCATGTGAGTCGGTAAGGGTTCACTCTGTTCCCTCCATGCCTTCCCTTCCCTCCCCTTCCCTCCCCTCCTTTCCCCTGCTCCCCTTCTTTCTCCCTATTCTCTGATACCCCCTGTAGGTCTGCCCCTGTGGGTAAACATTCTGCCCAGAACCACCAGAGCCATCCATTATCTCCCCCAGACAATTAGCAACCTATTAAGGAACTCTATGCAAATGTGCACTAATTGACCTGCGACAGAGCATCTCCTGGAGGAGAAGGATGACTCCAGATGGCTTAATGATAGGAATTTAGGGCCTTTCTTTAGAAGTCCCTCTTGGGGAGGAAAGTGATCTGGGCTCCGAGAGGGCCTGCCAGCTGTCTGTCTGATGGGGAGGCCAGGCGATCAGGCTCCTTTCATCAAACCATTGGACGAGAAGAGCTGTCATTTCACCTCTTACCCCTCCTCCCCAACTCCGTCCCTTCCTGCAGCTCAGCTCGTTCCCCCAGCCCGGAGTTTTAATGGCTCGTTGACATCTGCTCTTCTGGGTTCCGCCTTTTCAGGTGTATGACTGCGACCCCCCTTTTTAATAGACTTTTTAAAGCAGTTTTAGGTTCGCAGCAAAATGGAGCGGAAAGTCGAGGGATTTCCCATAAACCCCCCTCCCCACCCCCGCACAGCCACCCCCACCGTCAGCGTCCGCGCCCGAGCGGGGGCGTTGGTGGACCTACACCGACACGTCATTATCACCCGAAGCCCATCGTTGACATGTGGGTTCCCTCCTGGTGGTGGCCATGCTTTGAGTCTGGGCACATTTACGGTGACGTGTCTCCACCATTACGGCATCATGCAGGATATTCCCCTGCCCTGAAAATCCTGTGCTCCCCCTCTCCATCCTTCCCCCACCCCAACCCTTGGCAGCCAGTCATCTTTTTACTGTCTCTGTAGTCTTGCCTTTTCCAGGATGTCCTGTAGCTGGAATCCTGCAGAATATAGCCTCTTCAGGCTGGCATCTTTGAGTAATGTGCGCGTAAGGTTCCTCCGTGTTTTTTTCATGGCTTGGTAGCTCGATTTGTAGCACCAGATAATACTCCGTTGTCCACGTGTACTACAGTTTATTTCTCCATTTACCCCCGGGAGGACATCTTGGTTGATTCCGTGTTCGGGCAATTGATGAGCAAAGCTGCTGTAAGCCTCTGTGTGCAGGTTTTTGTGTGGACCTAAGGGTTCCACTCCTTTGGGTAGATTCCAAGAGCATGATTGTTGGATCGTAGGGTAAGATGGTAGGAGTATGTTTAGTTTTGTATGGTTGCCCTTTGAAGACTACCTTCAGCTCTTATTGAGTCCCTGCTGTATACCCAGCACCGTAGTAAGAAAAGTACTCAGGTTTTGTCATTCAGTGACATCTCAGTCTCATTCAGAGACGTTTGACCCTGGGAGGCCGGCCCTTGGCCCTCTGTGGGTCAGGAACTCCAGACTTTCTCAGCTCCTCTGCCTCGGTCTCTGTGCTCATCTGTTTTCCTCTCTTTGCTCTTTCTTTGGCCATGTGATGACAGCTTCTAGTCTAAGTGACGGGCAGAGATAGTCACGTTTCAAATCCCAACTCCATGTTCCAGGGCGGGGGGAGGATGTATTGATGGATCAGTTTTATATCTGAGTTCCCCTGTGGTCACCAGCAGTGCCCGTGGGCACGTTGTGCGGTACAAACATGGCCCCTGGGGCTGCCTCCATGAGCAGGGGGTAGAGGCCACTCACTAGACGGGCCCCCCCCAAATGTGTCCTTCACACCTACCTTGGGTGGTCAAGATGCACCACAGCCAAGTCACTGAACCTTCATCCTTTTCTGAGACGAAGTCTGGGCAAATGGATTGTCGTGAGAAGGGGTGGCGGTTGGTTTGTTGAGCTGGCCAGAGTTGGGGGGTAGAGTATCACCATCTGTTGAGCAATCGTTATGGGTCTCCGCAGAATCCAGGCTCTGGAGCCGGACTGCCCGGGTGTGAACTTTGTTCCGCCGCTCTCTGGCTGTGTGACCTCACCACAGGTGCCTTAACCTTCCTGAACCTCTGTTTTCTCATCTGTAATCGGGGGGCTAACAAAGGAGACCTTTCTTTTAGGTTATAAGGATGAAACAAATTGTGTCTCGAACAGTGCCTGACACACAGTAGGTGCTTAGTACATACTAGCACGTGCTATTATTATGGCGCTGTGTATTTTACACACGTTAGCTCATATAACCCTCAGACCTTTCTAGCCAGCGGGGGGAGATCGGTCGTATTTTGCAGATGAGGAAACTGAGTCTCGGAGAAGCCACTTGCCGAAGATCCCAGCCGCCGTGTCGCTGGGGCAGGTTCAAACCAGAAATGTCCGACCCTCGGTCTGACCCCCTCCTGTGGTTCCTCCCTGGTGGTTTCTCTTCACTGTGGCGCAGCCTGATTTCTCTGCAACAAGTGAAGGTGGCCATAGAGTTGGCCCATGGAACAGAAGGCATTGGAGTCATTACCCGGGGAAACGAAATTTTAATATTTATTTTTAATGGGCCCCATATGCGCCTTTTGATTTTTTTATTTAATTACATCATGGCAGATGGCTGGGTGTTAAAGGCCATTAAGCTAATGGCACTTTGCCTTCTCGTTTATTTTTCTTGAATCTGGGGAAAGATGAATGATAATGGACACGGACGGTGAGCTGTGGATGCCGGGTGGTGGCGGGTGAGTCCCTGTCCTCGGACCGGAAGGGAGGAAGTGTGGGGGCTCTGGGGCTCCTCCTGGCGGCCGGGTGAGTGTGCGGAAGGCAGCACGTGCTTGGGTTTTAGGAGGCCGGAGCAAGGTTTCCCCTGTGGGCGCACACACAGATGTGCAGAGCCTTGGACACGATAATCCCACTTTTTTGGCCCCCAGAGCCACTCTGTATGTGCTGACTGAAGTACCCGTCACACCTTTGCACAGGGTCGGCCAGGCACTGGGGAGAACGACACCGAGGGTCCATCATGGACGCAATGGTGTCATTATACTCTGGACACCAGTGAGGGGACGGGTGTGTCCCAGAGGGGGTCCACACACCATGTAGGGGTGTGAAGTTCTTCCCCGGGGTTAGTTGGGTTAATAAAATTCTAGATTCCTAAAGACCGCGACCACAAGGTCGTCATTTATAATGGTATTTCTTGGGCTGTGTTGTAACTTCTTTCACTTGCCAAGGGGCTGGTCCTGGAGCAAGAAGGATGAGGAGGAAGTTTGATGAAAGGAGTTGAACTTTGAGTAAACTACCTGGAGAAGAAGTGTTTGAGGGACGGTTTTCCACGTCCCCAAGCTCAGGAAGGATCCTTCCATCGAGGCTGGGATTCAGCTGAGAGGCGGAGTGGGTAAGGGGCTCTAGCTATTCAGGGGGTCCACACGGTGTGGGCCACTGCATCACAACATTGAGATTTTGACAGTCTTGCCCTTGAATCCCTGCTCTTGTCTTGCAAGCCATGTGCTTGGACCAGTCACTTCGTCTCTCTGAGCCGTGGCTGCCTCATCCGCAAAATGGGTGTGGTCGTAACTACGTCTCATCATTATTGAGCGGTCCTGTATTGCTTTCCAGGAATCTGGACAAAGATCTACCTACAGGAGGTTCATCGTAGCATTACTTATTTATGAGGGAGGAAAACTGGAAATATCACATAGGCCTACCGACAAGGAAAAGCTTGAATGAATCACAATATATTCCAAGTAGTTGACACACACACTAATCATTGGTAAGTAGTTTATTTCCGAGGCGGAGGGCATACTGACTCCTTTCCTTCCCTGAGTGGGGAAGAGAGACGGGGAAGGGAAGAAGCCAATACAGGGGTGCTCCAGTCTGCTACCGCTGAGAGTGACTGAGGCTGAATCCCTCTGGGGAAAGTGAGGGAACCTGCACCAACACAGCCTGACATTTCATTTCTCCTGTCGCAGGGGCGAGGGGGCCCGGGGCGGTTACCCCTCCAACTCCCATTGTTCCTTCCAAGTAGCATCTGGGAGTTGAGTCTATGGGTGGGGCGCACACAAAACCTGTGAAAGATCTACCCAACGATTGGCAAAACCAAAAAAGGCTGACAGTGTTGAGCCACGATGCCGATTTGGAAGAACAGGAACGCCCGTAGGCTACTGGGGGGAGTTGGTCACTGCAGCCCTTTGGAAAACACACCAGCATTTCTTAGGGCAGTCGTGAGATGTTCACACAGCAGGCCCTAGGAACGCCACTCCCGGGTATAGGTGCACCCTGCGTTGCTTGTACACAGGCGTCAGGAGACGACAGGGTTGAGTGTGGCAGCAGCTGGGGAGGGGAACTCATTCTACCCCAGCCATACAGGCTAAGAACCGATGACGGAGAAGCCCTGTGAAGGAAAATAGGGTCCCTCTACCAGTAAAACAAAATGGGTGCTGGGCACACAAAACCATACACGTTCCCTACGCATTATTACCGTTAAGAGGTAACGCTTCGGTGAAACGCGCGTAGTCCCCACACGAACCCTACGAGACAAGTAGGACTGTTTCCCCCATTCTACGGATGGGGAGACTGAGGCACAGAGAGGTTAATAAGCAGCTCACAGGGTTCTAGAGGGGATTAAATGGCACGGTGGAAATAAGGCACGGTGCCTGGCACATAGTAAACGCTCAACAGACACTGCTGATTTCCGATGTCACCATTAGGCCAGCGCTAAAATTTCGTCTCTGGTCTGGGCTCCCAGTCGCTTGAAGATCCCCAGGTGTGTCCCCTGCCCAGAAGCGTGGAGAAACCCAAACTTGACAAACCTGGTTTCTGGGGAGCTATTTCTTGGAGAGGCTTGGATGGTCACCGGGGTCAACTGAGGCCCTCAAGTCAAGTTCAGGGGGCTGAAGAGAGAGGGAGGGCGGGCCCCCTGCTCAGGCTCACGGACTTCTGGCCAGACCCACCTGCCCCCGCCATCTGGAAGGACAAGTGCCACGGCCCCTCCCAGGGGCCCCGGGGGACACGGGGCCGGCTCACCTCCTATTTTCCCTTCCCACAGGGTAGCTCTGCCCCACCAGTTACTTTCTTGGCAGCTCAACACCAGAAGTTCATTCTGGTGCTAAAAATAGGCTGTGTTTAGACGCTGCGAGGCTCCAGCTGGAAACACGAACCGCAGTAACCAAATGCTGCCATTCCTGCAGAGGGGGGACGTCTTGCCCTCACGGTGGTGGAAACCCCCGCCAGCCCTGGGAGGGAGGCAGGGGAGGGATCGGGTCATCCGCCACATTGAGTAGATGGGGAAACTGAGGCTCAGGGGGTTGTCATGCAAAATGGAGAGGGATGGAGACTGATCGCTCATAGCACCAACTCCAGGCCTCTGGGGTGGGCATCTCACCGGACCCTCCCAGGGCCCCAGCAGGAAGACTGTGGTCGGCTCACAAGAGAAGAGTGGAGCTCACAGAGGCGCGGGCCCCTGCCCGGCTGAAGAGAGAGGGAGGGTGGGCCCCCTGCTCAGGCTCATGGATTTCTGTAAGGCTTCCTGTAAGTGACAGGACAGGATGCTGACGGGATTATGGCTCCCAACGTGTAACGGGCAAGTGGAGACGGGGAGGTGGAGGCCAACACGTGCCCCCTTCCCCGGGGGCATTGTCCATGTGCCATCTGTGGGCTGGGGAGAGCCATTGCTCTCACAGGTTGCTGGGAGGGAGGAGTTTGTGAGAACGTGTTTGTAAAGTCTTTGAGTGCAGCGTCCGGCATATAGTAGGTGTTCAATAAATGGCCGTTCATTTCATTTCCGCATTCCCTTTGGGGTTAGGATTTCTGTCTAGAGAGAGAGAAAGAGACAGAGAGAGGCTTGGGGATGGGGAGAGGATGACAGAGGGTGGTGAGAAGCAGAGAAGTCTTTGGGGTTCCCTTGGGGAGGGGGGGGCTGTGGCTCATCGGGGCCCCCTGAACTCCAGGACTACCCAGAGCTGTGAAACGAAACGTACTCCCTTCACAGAGCCCTGAGTGTCATTCTCTGAGGCTGTCACCAGTGTTGTGGTGACAGGGTTTAGGTTTAAGCCCCCAGGGGAGGTCAGTCCCCTGGCTCTTCTCACTCATTTCCTGCACCTCTTGAGGACCTGCTGTGTGCCAGATGCCAGGGCTAACACGGAGAGAGAACCAACTGGACGCCCCCACGCCCATGTTGCCCAGGTTCCAGGGTGTTCTCCCTCCGGGTGCCCTCCCTCCCAGCACTGGCAGGTGGCGTGGGTGGCTCAAATCAGCACCGCCCCCCTGTCCCCTGGAGGAGCCCCCCTCCCCACAGTCCCTTCCCGGATGGGTCCCCTTCACTCCCCACACCACCGATGCCTCTGTCTCTTTCTGTTCCCTGCCAGCTTCTAATGAGCTCATTATCCTCTTAAAACCCATTTGGCACCCACTTAGAGAAAAGATGTGTTGAAATAGAAAAGAACAAGAAGGGAGCAACAAAAAAGGACTAGACCCAGAAATATCCTCAGAGAGACAAAAAGCCACAGGGAACACAACAGCCAGAATCTCTGCCGTCTCCACGGCAGCAAATGAGCTGCTGCGGCAAATGCCTTTGAAGGCTGCTCACATGTGCCCTTGAGAGGAGTGGGGTTAGGGGGTGCTTTTCTTGAGCACCTACTGTGTGCCAGGCACTCTTCCTACATTTTTAAGTGCAGACCTCCCAGCAAATATATTTGGGGGGAGGTGTCTTGACTCTTACACCCACGTTACAGGTGAGGATCTTCATGAGAACAGGTGTCTTGACCCAGTCCCACAAGCCAGCGGGTGGAAGAGGCGGGATCTGAACCCAGGTCAGTCCACCTCCAAAGCCCATGCCCTCGTCTGCTTCTGGAAGGGCTGGTGTCCTTCTGCCCATCCCCATGATGGCTGCTGGCTTTTTCTCATCCTGGCCCAGCTGCAGAAACATCTGGTGTGTGTGTGATCTCCACGGAATACCATGGGTCACCACTCACTGCCTGGTTTAAAGTATCAGTGTGACCTTGAAACTTCAGTGGTTCCGCACGCACGCAGATAGAACATAGTCCAGACTCCTGGACTTGGCATTCAAGTCCCCCCCCCACCCACCCTCGCCAACTATGTGGCCCTGGGTAAATTACTTAATCTCTCTGAGCCTCCGTTCTCTCCTCTGTAAAATGGTTACAGATCTCCCTCATAGAAGTGTTGCAAGGATTCAGAGTATGTATGTGTTGGGAGCAATGTCGGCTCTGTGAAGTGCTCAGTAAACATTAGCTATTAATTGCTGTTCTGTATCTTCTACATACATCTACTACAGGATTTAGCACGATCTAGTGCAGTGATTTCGTACAGTGGTGGTTTAAAGTTGCCATCTCCCTCGGCAGACTCTGAATTCTCTGAAAGGGGGACTCTGGATTATTTATTTCGGTATCCCAAGCACACACAGTAGGCAAGCAATGCACGTTTTTGAACGGATGGAAGGATGGGTAGGTGGATGGGTGGGGGAGAGCGGTATGGTTGCATGGGCTGCAGCGGTCTGGATGGACGGGTAGGTGAACGGGTGGATTAATGAACAGACGAATGGTGGAGGGATGGACGGACGGGCAGGTGGATTGATGGATGGATGAAGGAATGGACAGTGGATGGATGGATAGATTGTGACTTGATGGGTGGGCAGGTGGACTGATGGATGGGTTAAAGCGGTGGACAGATAGATGGAGCGATGGAGAAACGGGTAGTTTGACCCCACAAAAATTTGGAGCTGTTTTTTTTTTCACTTATCTATTCCAAGTGCCTAGCACAATAACTGCATACTAGGTGCTTAGCACTTAGTACCTGAATGAATGGGATGGTGTATGGACTACTGATGGCATCTCCCCTGAACCACAGTTAAACTCCCATGCCACTGTCTGCATTCCAGAGGGGCTGTTACCATTCAGATCAGCCATTGGCTGCCAGTTAGTCCTGTACATTGGCCAAGACTGTCACGAGGCCCCCTGCTGGTGATAACATGAAATCGCACCAGCCAAAAGGAGTATTCGGTTTTCTGATTTGTATTCTGTTTTCCTCCTGGCTGATGATCCTTAACGTTTACTCATAAAGCAGTGCCCTCGGCCCTCCGTGCCCGTCACCATGACCTGAGGGCACCTTGTTACACCTGTAGACTTCCCCTTCTACCAGAAATCTGGGCTGGAGAGGTCCAGAATCTTCGTAGTTAACCAGGTTCTCAGGTGATCATGCATCAGATGCTCCGTGGACCACACCCTGAGGGGCCCTGTCAGACAGTGAGCAGTGTCCCTGGGAGGCCGTGGAGGCCGGTTGCTGCTTCGGGGCCTATCTCTGAATCCCCAAGTGTCTATCTAGTCCGTGTAGGACAAAAGCCGGGTCAAAAACGCAGTGGTTAAGAGCTGTGGTTTTGCATTTGGACTGTCCTGGGTTCAACTCCCAAGTCGACCACTCACTGGCTGTGCGGCCTCAGGTTCCTCATCTGTGGAGTGGGGAAATTGTTCCTCCCCTAGGAACCCTGGGAAGACCATGTGAGCTAACGCATGTAGGGGGCTCGGCACAGAGCTGGGCGGACTGTAGATGCTAAATAAATGCCGAGTGATGGCTGTGTCGCTAAATAAGATTTCTTTTCCTTTTCTTCCTTGGGTAGAGGAGAGGGGCTATGGCTTTGATCTCTCCCACTGGAATGTGAGCCCCGTGCCTCAGGCCATTGGTTCCCTCCCTTCCCCGGGGCTCTGCATTCGCGGTGAGAAGGCTTAAGAACGCTTTGAGCTCTGGCCTCCGTGAGGAGGCTTCTTAAGCCCATGTCCGTGCTGTTTTGCAGGTGGCAGTCCTGAGCCCTAATGCGTGAGCAGATGGAAACCCGGCAGCCTCTGTTTCCACGAGGTGGAGACACCGAGCGTGGCCCCCAGCTGGGAAAGGGGCCAGAAAATGGCCCTCGGTGAAAGAATCCAGCCCTGACAGGCCGGAAGAGCCAAGAAAAGGCGCAAAGTGAGCTGCAGTGCTGGTGACCGACAGAATCCTCCTGCGACTGCCATTATCCAAGTTCTTTGGGAGCTTTCTGACGTGAGGAACAAGATGTAGGAAAATAGGACTGACTCCTGGGTGTGGGGTCCCTACTGTGGCTCCAGGAAGCTCACCTTGACCTCAGCAGGGCTCCATTCTCTTGGCATCAGCCAAGCATCACCTTTGCGGAAGGAATAAGACTGCAGACCCCCAGGGGTTCCATCCCGAAGGGAAGCTTCGGGAACGCAGCCCCCCCTCCATCCCCTTCCTGAAACCGCCCCGCCAGCCAAGCCCCAGCGAGCCAGTCCGGAATGATCCTGCTATGGCCAAGCTCTGGTTCAAATTCCAGCGGTACTTCCGCAGGAAGCCTGTGCGTTTCTTTACCTTCCTGGTGCTCTACCTGACGGCCGGGAGCCTGGTCTTCCTTCACTCTGGCTTCGTGGGCCAGCCCGCCATCTCCCAGAGCCAGGCCAGCCCCGCCGCGGGGGTCCAGGCCGAAGGCGCTGAGCTGCCCTTCTTGGGTGACCTGCATCTGGGCAGAGGCTTCCGGGACACGGGTGAAGCCTCGAACATTGCCCGCAGGTACGGACCCTGGTTCAAGGGCAAGGACGGGAGCGAGAGGGCCAAGCTGGGTGACTACGGTGGAGCCTGGAGCCGAGCCCTCAAGGGGAGGATCGTCCGGGAGAAGGAGGAGGAGCGAGGTAAGAGGGGCAGACAGGGAAGGTGGCCAAGGGGAAGGGAGGGGGTGAGAAGAATACAGTGACCGCCACCAGGTTTCAGTGTTGAATAGGAACCGGCTGCCATATAGTCACGGCTGTAGACATGCCCGGGGGTTCGCTCTCATCCCCATTTCAGAGGAGAAATTTGAAGCCCAGAGAAATAGCTGGCCCAAGGTCACACAGCTTGTAAACAGCCAGGCGTGGACTTGAACCCTACATCTGCCAGAGTTCAAAGTCTGACATTTCCTCGCAGCCTTTTTTAGTCTTGTTAAATAAATACACATGGACATTAAAACAGCATCTACTGAGCACTTACGATGTGCCAGGTACTTAAGCACTTTAATGTGTATTGAATTGTTACCACAACTCTGTAGAAGGTGCTGTTATTCCCATTTTAAGGATGAGGAAACCAAGGCACCAAGAGCCCACGGTGACATAGCTAGTCAGTGACATTGCCCGTGAGAAGGCTCAGGAACTCTGTGAGCTCTGGCTTCCACGGCATGCCGTGGCTCTGCTGTACCGTGTTGCCTGTCGGCCCATCTTGACGGATCTCTTGGTGATGGCAGTTGGAGGGCATCGTTGCCCTGGAGGTATTTCCTCGCATTTTCTTAGCCTTTCAGTCGAAAAAGGCTTTCTTCTGTGAGCGCGTTACCTTACTCGGTTTCCACTATACCTCATGAACAAGGGGTGTGACCCTCCACCCAGGTAACAGATGTGGAAACTGAGGCTTGGTGAAGGGAGACACTTGCCCAGGGCCGTACAGCTGGGGAGAGGCACATCTGGCCTGAACGCTTGGCCCCTGGACCGCCTTCCAGAGTCTGCCGACGTCCGCCCGGCTGACCAGCATGCGGGGGAGGAGCCCGCAACCCTGCAGTTCTGGAGATGAACACACATGGCATGTTTTGGGAATCCAGGCCAGATGGTTTGGGAGGATCCAGCACCAATCAGGACAGAAGGAAAACCTCCCCAGCCTTTGTGTTCCCTGCCATATATCACACTTCTGCTGTGATTCAGCTCATGGAAAACCCCTTCTTCCGCCATGGAGGGAAGCGGGATTAGTGGCAGGGACTCACACAGGGGAGCACGTTCCCCGGCTTCGGTCCCACCCTGTACTGGGCTCAGGAGCCATCCAGGGGACCCCACCTTCCCACGCTCGGGGATCTCCTAGAATTCTGCTTCTTTAAGAACCCGGCGTTCACAGGGAGGTGGAAGAGAGTGTGGGACGTGGCAGAACAGATTGGGGGACTTGGATTCATGTTCCACTTCTGTCCCAACCAGCCATGTGGCCCAGGCAGATAGTTTCACTTTCTCATGACTCAGTTTTGCTGTTTGTAAAATGGGGATAACGACCCCTCCCTTCTGGGCATCTCCTGAGAGCTCACTGGGACACTGGTTAGGAAAGTACCCAGCACAGTGCTTGGCACGCTGTGGGCCTTAGAGGTGATCAGGAAGTCCTCGTGGATCTGCTGGCGGGAGGGACCCCATCTTCTCGGTCCAGGTGAGGTACGAGGTGCTACACAGAATGGAGAAATTGTGAAGTGGCTTCTCTTCACCCACCCAGCTGTATCTCTCCCTAGCCACTCTGAACTCCTAGTAGTTTACAAATCCCAAAGTTTGTCACAAGCCTGCACCTTAGGATATGCTCTTACCCCACCTGGGATAAATTCCAGAGCCCCCTGTTATGGCCACCGCTCCAAACTTATCTTGTAGGGCTCTGCACGCCAACCCCCCCAACCCCCCCCCCCCCCGCCACCCGCACCACCACACCCTGCCCCACTGTCCTTCTTGCCATTCGCTGAGTGTGCCAAGCCTGTTCCTACCATAGGGTCTTTGTATAACCAGTTTCTTCTATCTGGGATGCTCTTCTTCCGTATCCTTGCATGGCTCCCTTCCTCCCTTCCTTTGGGTCCCCAGTCAAACCTCGCCTTCTGAGAGAGGCCTTCCTAACTAAAACAGCCCCACTTTGTACCTGGTCACAACCATATTTCCTGGTTTTATTTTTGTCACAGACCTTACCATCATCTGAAAGCGTCTTGTTTATGTGTTTCTTCCTTGTTTGTAGTCCGCCTCCCCTACCAGACTGTCAGTGCCATGAGGGCAGAAACGTTGCCTGTCCTATTTCCCCCATTCTCTTCATTCAGCACCAGGGACAGCACCCGGCCCAGAGCCAGTGCTCAATAAATACTTGTCTCAATACTTGTGGAATGAAGGAATGATGGGATGGACACATGAATGAATGACCCTTCCTCTGTCTGGAGTGCCTCCAAGGGTCAACGCCACCCTTCCTTCCGCTCTCAGCTTAGCTCGCCTCCCGGAAATTGTCCCTGACCCCCCACCCAGTTTGGTCCCTATCAGGGCCATTAGGTGAATGGTGATCACCTGTGCTTTTGAGGTCCCGGATGGAGTGGGAGTTCCTTGTGGTGCATCAGTAACCAACAACACTCACAACACCTCCCATTTGTTGTGAGAATAAACTGTCACAGCCACTTCTACCAGAAATGACTGCCATTTCTTGAACACCTACTCTACGCCAGCCGCTGTCCTGTTTGCTCTTCACGTATTTGAATGGAAGGATCTATGGAAAATGCTTATCGCATCTCCTGGTTCATGATTCTAGGTCACTTAATAGTGACCTGGTAGCGAGTTACCATCAGTAGAAGTAATAATAGCTGCTGTCTATTGAGTGATCATTATGGGCTGGACCATGTTGTAGGAGCTTCATTGCTTTAATTACCACCCAACTCAGAAAGTTAGACACTATTGTTATTTTCTTTCACAAATAGGAGAATTTTAAACTCAGAAACGCAGGCCACCCGGGTAGAAGTGAGGAACTGAGATCTGAAACAAGATTCATTTAATTCCAAAGCTTGCAGGCCGCCTCCTATGCCACGCTAACCCCTCTGCCCCTGGAAATCTTATGTATTTTTATAAAATGTAAAGAGAGAAGCAAGAGAAAATAAGAAAGATGCCCGGAGCCCAGAGCTCACAGCAGGCAGCCTTCGGAATCAGGCGGCGTTATTAAGAAAACACAAATCCAGCCTGTCCTTGATTAACTTATTCAGAGTTCAGCGAGGAAAGACAACGTATTAGATTAACGCTAATAAAAACGAACGCTTCTCTGACCTGACGCTGAACACGTTTGGTTTTTCTCTGAAGCTGGCAAGGGCTCTGCTTGATGCAGTGATGCGGGACTTCAGCTGTAAACGATTCAGAGCCCATCACAGGCCAGGAGGGGCGGGAGGAGCTGCCTCCAGGCTAGAGGTGGGGCTGGGGCTGGGGCTGGGTGGGAAGTCCGCTCTGAGGTGGAGCGACACCTACTATGTGCCATGCACCTTGCTGGGTCCTTGACCTCCCCTGGCCTTGGGAGAGCCTGTGCTTTAAGCAGCCAAATCAGGGTGCACCTTCCAATTCTGCAGCTTGCTGACTGTGCAGCTTTGGGCGGGTCACTTCACCTCTCTGAGCCTCAGTTTCCTCTTGGGGATAAGTCCGTAAGAGTAGATGGCTGTCGTGATGATTGTGTAAGACAGATCGATTATGTGCTAAGTGCCAGGCACTCTCCCAAGTCCTTTGCATCTCTTATATCACATAATTTTCGTAGCAACCCAGTGAGGTCACTATTATTAACTCCACCTTGTAGGGAGGAAACTGAGGCACAGAGAGGTTAAGTAACTTGCCCAAGGTTGTTCAAGCTGGAGGAGGGGGTAAACTACTAATTGAACCCTGGTGGTTTGAGTCTTACACCTGAACTTTAACCATCATATCACCTCACTTCTCGGGGCACAGGAAGCGCTCGGCTCAGAGGCTGGCACACAGTAAGCACTTAATATGTGCCAGCTATTGTCATCAATATCGTAATTCTGCAGAAGACAATGCAGAAGCATACAGGTGATGTGGCTTGCCTGAGGTGACACAGCCAGTCACAGGCAGAGCCAGAAGCCAAATCCAGTTTGATTTTGAAGTCCGAACATGAAGGACTTGGGGGAGGGTCAGTCCGTATTCTTGGAAGGAACGTCCGGGCACTCGCTCCCCATCTTCTCCAGCTGAAGATGCTGTTGCTGCAGGTGTCGAGGGTCTGGTCTACGTCAGGGACTGTGCATCCAGACCCTCAGCTTCACATCAAGCAAGAATTTGAGCCCCTTTCACAGATGGGGCTCAACAGAAACTCAGAGAGGTTAAGTGATTCACTCAGTGTCACACGGCTGCTAAGAGACAGAGCAGACTCCAGCCCAATTCTGAGTCTAAAGCTCTTACTCTTTTTTAAAAAATTTTTAAAATCTTTATTTGTTTTTGAGAGAGACAGAGTGCGAGCGGGGGAGGAGCAGAGAGAGAGAGGGAGACAGAATCTGAAGCAGGCTCCAGGCTCCGAGCTGTCAGCACAGAGCCCGAGGCGGGGCTCAAATTCACGAACCACAAGTTCACGACGTGAGCCGAAGTCGGACGCTTAACCGACTGAGCCACCCAGGGGCCCCAAAAGCTCTTATTCTTAGCCACTGAGCTATATAATCTCTAACTCCGTCAATCCATCCATCCGTCCTATACTTATCACATGCCTACTATGTGCCCTGCCCAGTGCTAGGAGGTGGAGACACAGGAATGATCCAACACAGCTTTCCCCTCTAAGGAACATTCACAGCCCCTGGGGGAAGACAGGCAAGTAAAACCATAAGTTATATGTTCAAAAAATAATTTTTCCTAATTCTCAAAATCATCCATGTTCATTGTAGAAGAATGGAAATGTATAGAAAGAGATGAAAATAAAAATGGCCCAGAGTCTCATCTACCAGCAGCACAATCAACACTGTTGGTGTCTTACCTTCCTGTCTCTTTTTTTTTTAATGTTTGTTTATTTTTGAGAGAGAGAGAGAGAGAGAGAGAGAGAGAGAGGCAGAAAGAGAGAGACACACACAGAATCCGAAGCAGGTTCCAGGCTCCGAGCTGTCAGCACAGAGCCCGATGTGGGGCTCAAACCCACAAACTGCGAGATCATGACCTGAGCTGAAGTCGGACACCTAACCGACTGAGCCACCCAGGCGCCCCTCTGTCTCTTTCTTTCATGTGCGTATTTCCAAAGCACACATTTTGTTTCTACATATATATAGCATCGTATCTTGCCTTCCCCCCATGACAGCACCTTTTCATTGTGTTAAAAATTCTACAATAAGTCTAAGTTTTTTCTAATTTGAAAAAGTAAATTTTCCAGTACCTGGAAAATGGTTTACAAAAGCGTTGTGGTAGGGTGGGACAGGGCATCTGGGATCCCAAGGGAGGGATCCCATTCAGTCATGGGGGTGTATCATGGCTGCCTTCCTGGAGGAGGAGATTATGGAGCTGAGTCTGTAGTATCTGTGTGCTTTGGCCAAAGTGAAAGATGCATCCCTTCTGCCCCACAGAAGCCCAGGTACGAGCAGAAAATTTCATTATCTGCGCCAGGAAACCCAGACAGCACTGGAGTGGGTCATCTCGAAGGATGGAGAATCCAGGACGGCGGAGAAAAGAACTCTTCCTTGAGTTTCTTGAGTTTCTTGCCGATCCTGGTGCTAGGGCTCCGTGAATAGATTAATCCTGTTTATAGTCTGTTTTAACAAGTATCCCTTGTATTAGTGTTCCAGGGCAGTGGTAACAGAGTACCTCAGAGCAACAGAAATGTGTGCTCTCGCAGTTCTGGGGGCCAGAAGTTCAAAATCAAGATGGCAGCAGGGGCGTGCACTCTCAAAGACACCAAGGGAGAACCCGTTCCATGCCTTTCCCCTGGCTTCTGGCATCACCAGCAACTGTGGCCATTCCTTGGCTTGCTTCAGCAAAACTCCAGCCTCTGTCTCTATTTTCACATGCATCCTCCTTGCGGCTCTGTCTTCAGATGGCCATCGTTTTATAAAGACACCAGTCACAGTGATTGCCCTGCCCCCACTCCGATATGCCCTCATACCTTAACAGATCGCATCCGCAGTGACCCTATTTCCAAATAAGGTCGCACACTGAGCTTCTGAGCTTAGGACTTCAACCTGTCTTCTTATTTACTGATTTTTGGTTGGTGGCGGCAGGTGGGGGGAGGGGGACACAGTTCAACCCATATCACCTCTTTCTTATTCCCACTTCCCAGGCAAGAGAACAGTACCTCCAAGAGCCTGAGTCACACCGCAAGGCCACCGCAGTGTCAGGATTGGAACCCACATCTGGTTGACCCCAGGGCTGGCTGTCTTCTAGCACAGCGTAATGCCTCCTGTTTGTGAATCTACTCACAAACAGTAAATCAGAGAAATACAAAGCAGTTTAGTTATCCTTCTAACAGATTACTTTTGTTGAAGAGAGCAAAATTTCCTGAAAGGGCAGATTAATTGAAGCAAAAGAAAGAAAACGAAAGGAAAGGAAAGGAAAAAGGGAAGGGAAAAGGGAAGGGAAAAGGGAAGGGAAGGGAAGGAAAAAAACCCAACAGTCGGGAGTGCTCTTTTCTGGATGCCTGTGCTCTCCCGGGCTCACCCCTCACTGGTTCCTGTGCTGGAGATAAATGGGACAGCTGGGGACGACTCTGCCATTTCAGCGATATTTGGATAGCTGCGGAGATGAGTTGATAGATTGTGTGAACTCAGTCATTTATCCCCCCTCGAGTGGCCTGTGATTTTCTCCCTGTTTTGCATACCTAACCTCCCCCCACATCTCGGGGAGATTCTGCCGCCACAGCAGGATTTGAAGGCAAGGCGCTGGCTGAAGCAGGTTGGCGACAAGTGCACTGATGAGGTCAGCAGGGTGTCAGGGGTGGGGATGGCAGTTGTGTTGGCCACAGCCTGTGCGGAAGGGTCTGTGGGGGAAGGAGGAACCAGCCCTTGCCCAGGACGGGAAGGAAACTGATTCAGTGTCCATTTCCTGACCCGCGGAGCTCAGCCAGTTCATCAGGTCACAGTGTGTGACACGCCTGTGTTTCTCCAGGACGTTAAGGAGAGACTGTGTCTCTTTCCCCCCCCCCCCCTTCCTGTTGACAGATGAGGAAACGGAGGATTGTCTGTTCCTCTAAAAAGGCTTTGAGCACCTGTTGTGCGAGACATCGAACACTGATGTCTGGCCTGGAGGGGGGGACAGAGAGCAGGTGGTACAGCATTTAAAATCCCATGCTTTGAGGCAGATTGCCCTCAGGTCAGATCCCAGCCGGCTTCCGAGGGACCCTCTCTCTCCCACCCTCCCCTGGGCGCTCTCTCTGGCGGGGACAGAAACGTCCTCCTCCCCAGCCGAGACTTGCTGTGGCACACGGGAAGGGGCGGCTTTGGCACAGACAGGCATGGGCGTAGACTTGGTCTAGACCCTCATGGCTGGGTGGATTCGGGCACCTTAGCTGGAGTATTGATACGTGAGTGCTACACTGGTGGCGAGGGACAAAAACCCGTCCTGAACCAGCTGAAGCTAAAGAAGGACACGTATTGTGTCTTGTCAACCAGCTGCAGAAGGGACTGGAGTTTCAAAGGAGCGATTTGTGCCCTTTCTCTCTCTCTGACTTTTCATCTCCGCTTGCCTCTGCCTTCGCTGCACCTCCCCAAACAGACAGGCTTTGGTGCCAGGGACCGTGGCTTCGTAGCTCTGGGCTTACGGGCTGCCGACGTCACAACCCAGGGGAAACAGATTGCTCTCTTCTGTCTTTGATCTGTGAGAATCCAAAGTGTGGGCCGCGTGCCCTTTCCCGGAGCAATCGATCAGTCACTGGCTGGTGGGAGGGACAATGTAATTGGCGGGTAAGGTCTATTAATAGAAAAACAGGAAGAGGGGGCGCTTTGAAGATGCAAACAGTATCGTCACACTCCAGAGTGGACACGTGCCTGTACCTGCGCGTATACGCTCTCACTGATGTGACTGATTACAAAAATTTCATCTAGCACGATCCACCGCCCCACATGCAGCCAAACGCCCCTGCCCTCACCCTTAGGTGAGACCACCCTTAGCCACAGCACATCCAGCTTCAAGCCCGGCCTATCTGGGGCTCTAGCATTTCTCTGAGTCAGCCCTCAGTGTGGCTTTTAGTGATCTTGGGCCAAAAGGAAGTGGACCCTCCCCACGTGTGAAAGGGCTGGAGAAGAGACCTGGGCTTAAATTTCAAGCGAGACCCTTACGGGGTGTCAGCACCTGGGCAGATTCCATAGCTTCTAATTCTACTGAGCAAAGAGGAGGAACAGAAGTAACGTCAATGGCGAGCAGTCAGAACATACCCCATGTGCCAAAACTCCAGACTCGCTTCTAACGCAGGCAGGTGTGACGGTCATTGGAATTAGTTTCCTCATCTAGAAAATGAGTTCACAAGTGTGTGACAATATTAATTTTAAAACAGTGCTAAGCAAAGTAAGCTAGTCAGAGAAAGACACCATATGATTTCACTCATACGTGGCATTTGAGAAACGAAAGGTCAAAGGGAAAAAAAAGGAGAGAGAAGCAAACCAAGAAACCGATCTTAACTACAGAGAATAAACGGATCGTACCAGAGGGGAGGTGGGTAGAGGGATGGGCAAAATTAGGGGATTGGGGACCAAGAGGACACTTGTCACGATGAGCAGTGAGTAATGTACAGATTTGTTGAATCAGGGGCACCTGGGTGGCTCAGTCCGTTAAGCGTCCAACTCTTAATCTCGGCGTAGGTCTTGATCTTAGGGTTGTGGGTTCAAGTCCTGTGTTGGGCTCCCCACTGGGCATAAAGCCTACTTTTAAAAAAGGGGGTGGGGGGGCGCCTGGGTGGCGCAGTCGGTTAGGCGTCCGACTTCAGCCAGGTCACGATCTCGCGGTCCGTGAGTTCGAGCCCCGCGTCAGGCTCTGGGCTGATGGCTCAGAGCCTGGAGCCTGTTTCCGATTCTGTGTCTCCCTCTCTCTCTGCCCCTCCCCCGTTCATGCGCTGTCTCTCTCTGTCCCAAAAATAAATAAACGTTAAAAAAAAAAAAAAAAAAAAAAAGGGGGTGGGGAACGCCACCCGGGTGGCTCAGTCGGTTAAGTGTCTGACTTAATTTCCGCTCAGGTCATGCCCTCACGGTTCTTGAGGGCAAGCCCCATGTTGGGCTCTTTGCAGACAGCGCAGAGCCTGCTTGGGATTCTCACTCTCCCCCTCTCTCTGCTCCTCCCCACTCGCGTGCTCTCTCTCTCTCAAAACAAATAAGTAAACTTAAAAAAAATTCTTTAAAAAAAATTGTTGAATAACTGTATTGTACACCCAAAACTCCTGTAACAATGTAGGTTAACTGAACTGGAATTAAATTTTTAAAAACGTTTGGGGCGCCTGGGTGGCTCAGTTGGTTAAGCGTCCGACTTCGGCTCAGGTCATGACCTCACGGTCTGTGAGTTCGAGCCCCACGTCAGGCTCTGTGCTGACAGCTCAGAGCCTG
Organism: Lynx canadensis; assembly: GCF_007474595.2. Lineage (NCBI taxonomy): Eukaryota > Metazoa > Chordata > Mammalia > Carnivora > Felidae > Lynx > Lynx canadensis. The sequence continues at coordinate 76,634,622 of NC_044314.2, read as the reverse complement.
GAGCCTGCTTCAGATTCTGTGTCTCCCTCTCTCTCTGACCCTCCCCTGTTCATGCTCTGTCTCTCTGTCTCAAAAATAAATAAAACATTAAAAAAAATTTTTTTTAAACGTTTAAAAATTAAAAATGAGGAATGGCCCCTAGTAGAGAGAATATAGTAGGTGCTCAATACATGCTCCACCCACCCACACACCATCTTTTGATCTGACAATAAAGACCTCATGCTCCCAAAAAACCTTTTTCCTCCTCCTCCTCTCCCTCCCTCGCCCTCCCTCTCTCCTGTCCCTTCCTCCTTCTTTCCCTCTTTCATCTTTTCTCTCCCTCCCCCAATCTCTTCTCTTCCCCCACCCCTTCTACATACATGGGACACTCTGCCCTTTAGTGAATTATTGACCTAAAGTTAGTGTGACACGCTCACGAGAGGGGCTGCCTCCCAGCTCAGGTGTGAACAGCACCCACGCCCCAGTCCAGGGGCCGGGATTCCCATCTGTGACGGCAGGGACATACATTCTTGAACAAGCGCAGGGACAAGACGTGGGCTTCTCCAGAGCTGTCACCATCTGACGTCCCCGCTCCAGGGAGGCGAGCTTTCTCTTAAAGAGGGACTGTTCTTCAGTCAACCCTATCACCTCTGTCTTAGAGAAGAAATTCAGAGTGGTCAGGACGAGGCCCATCTCCAGCGGGGCTGACAAATTCTGCACTTAGCAGGGCCGCGCTGGGGGGCACGACTGCCCGGGAGCGAGCCTGCCCCCCCCCACCGCCAGACCCTGCTGTTCACTGTGAGCGAGGGGGTCACAAGCCCGTGGGTGAAATAGACAGCAGGCCAGCCAGGGAAAGTGACCAAGTGGCACGCGGTATTTCCCGCAGTCATTTCCCCGCGAGGGCTGTTTGATCCCAAGGGCTGGCTGGATCTTCTAGTTACTTCCAAATGGAATAGTGGAGAGAGCGCTGGCTTAGGGCCCCCTAGACCTGGACTTAAATCTTTGTTCTGCCACCAGTGAGCCACAGGCTTCGGGCCAGACACGTGACTTTTCTGGGCCTCTGTTCAGTCGTCCGAGAGCATGAACGTGGCAGTGCTCCCCACCGTTCATGTGAGGCCTCGCAAGGATCTTTGGATTTCAGTAGATGGGAGCAGTGGTTCAGAACATCGGTTCTGCAGCCCGATCGCCCAGGTCCACCCTGGCTCCGCGTGGGCACCACCAGCTGTGCTTCCGTGGGCAAGTGACTTCATCTCCCTGGGCCTCAGTTTCCTCTTCTGTACAGAGTGGGAATAGCAGTACTTACCTTGGAGGAGGATCACTGTAAGGATTCCGTGAGACAGTAAGTAGAAACCACTTAGCAAAGCACATGTCTAGGTCATAATAATTATAAGAACATATGGGGAAAGACTTGTATAAACTGTGAAGTGTGGTCTTCATGTGAGAATTACTGTTTACCATGAAATACAGGAACCCAGTTACTACTTTAAGAAAACGTTGTGTATAGTTTCTATTTGTTTAATTTTTTTTTAATGTTTATTCATTTTTGAGAGACAGAGAGCAAGCAGGGGAGGGGCAGAGAGAGAAGGAGACACAGAATCCGAAACAGGCTCCAGGCTCCGAGCTGTCAGCACAGAGCCCGATGCGGGGCTCAGACCCACGCATTGTGAGACCGTGACCTGAGCCGAAGTCGGACGCTTTACCGACCGAGCCGCCCAGGCGCCCCTGTTGTGTATGGTTTCTTACTGGTGGTTTTACATCATGTAAAGTCTTTCTTTGGATGAAAGCACTCACGTTGGCCCGCGTGTTGGCAAACTATAAAGTACGGCACGACACAGCGAATGGCCGGTTTCTCGTTCCACTCATCGTACCTTTGTGCCTATCGTGTGTCAGACGCTGTGGTAGAAACATTTACGCAGATCCTTCCATTTTGGCCTCACTGGGTTAGTATTCTCTAACCCGGTGCCTTTGAGATATCCCAGTCCATGTGTCCAGGGAAAAACAGACATTTTAAGGCAGCTTGTAGAAATGACAACATGCTCTCAGCCATGTCAAGCTCTTCAGAGCTGTCTTACTATGGGTCTCATCTGCGTGGCGCTTAGGGAATGACCTTGGCTTGGCTTCCCGTGTGCTTTGTTGTCACCAGTAGAGCCCAGGGGCTTGGTCTTAACCCTGGCTACCCAGAAGAGTCCCTTCCTCCTCTGTGGCCTGCGCTGCCCTTATGAATCAGGGTCAGCCAGCACACGTGACTTTTAGTCTCTCGTTTCTGCTTTTCTGCTCAGAGGGAGCGGCTGGTACCAAAAGGTCAAGAAAGCCACATAACCGGAGGGACGCTGGTTGCCCCCGGTTTGCGAAACCCTTTCTGCTTTGTCCCCAGCCAGACCTGACTTTTCTCCTCTCCCCAAAGCCAAGTACATCGGCTGTTACCTGGATGACACCCAGAGCCGGGCCCTGCGAGGCGTGTCCTTTTTCGACTACAAAAAGATGACCATCTTCCGTTGCCAGGACAACTGTGCAGAACGGTAGGGCTCCGACGTCCCGGGCTCCATTCATTTCAGACCCCTTCCTTCCGTGGTGTTCTTTCCTTTCCCGTGGAAGGGCACAGTGGAGGATGAGCCCGTGGCCCCGTGGAAAGAGCGATACGAGGGTGTGTGTATGTGCACGTTCACGTGTGAGTGTATATGCGCATGCACACGTGCAGATGAGCAGGACTGTTCGGGAGGTGGTTTGTGGGAGTTTGTGATCGTGGAGTCGTGGGACGCAGTGGCCTGGGTGGGAGTTTGCATGTACAGCGTGCAGAGTCAGCGGGTCATGTTTGTAAGCTTAGTGCACACACGGAATGGTCTTTAAACACTAGCGGCTGTGTGTGCAGGAGACTTTGTGAATGTGTGTGCGAGGGTCCGGACTTGAGCTTGTGTGTGGGAAAAGCCCAGAGGTGTGAATCTGAGTGGGAGGCTTGTAAGATGCCCACGGGAAGGGTGAGGTGGGAGCCTGGGGGTCAGGGGTGCATAATCCCTTGTTCTCCCCCCAGGGAGAAACACAGCGTTTCCCAATTGAAGAAGAAAATGATGTTCTCGAGGAGAACACGCACTGGGGGAGGGAGCTGACTTTCCAAGGGTGGACGAGGCCCCAAAAGACTGTCAGGTGGCGATGGGACCCTCAGTCCAAGCCCGGGCCCCAGCATTGCCACCTTGGACCTGGAATAGCTTTTTTTTTTTTAATTTTTTTTTTAACATTTATTTATTTTTGAGGCAGAGAGAGAGCATGAACAGGGGAGGGTCAGAGAGAGAGGGAGACACAGAATCCGAAGCAGGCTCCCGGCTCTGAGCTGTCAGCACAGAGCCCGACGCGGGGCTCAAACTCACGGACCGCGAGATCATGACCTGAGCTGAAGTCGGACGCTTAACCGACTGAGCCACCCAGGCGCCCCAGACCCGGAATAGCTTTGAAGAGGCTGCTGCCATGCTCACTTTCAGACTCTAGCCGGCTGGCCCTGAGGTCACCAACTCTGGAGGACCTCAGCTACATGGCTGTCGTGGAAATGAGCAAGTGGGTGGCCGAGGGACTCCTCCCTGTGTCCTTCATGAGGAAACACTGTCCCCTTTATAATCATCTGCCTGAGCCCAGGGCTGTCTCCAGCTTGGGAAGGTCTCTGAGCCCTTGATGGTATCGATTCATTAATTTATTTGTCAGACCGTGGGGAGACCCAGGTGAATTCCACAGCGTCCATGGCCCCATGGAGTCACAGCCTTGATGGGGAGACAGACATGTGAACAGAGAAGGGCAGTAGGGCGGGGTGAGGGTTCAGATGGAATGAATCGCAGACGAGAAATGCAGAAGAGGGCCCCCAGCCCGCCTGGGGTGTCAGGAAGGAGTCCCAGGAGGTGACAGCCAAGCATCAAAAGACGAGTCAGATGAACTCACTTAATCCCCTTCAGTTCAGCAAATGTTTACCCCTGCCACGTGTGTGTGAGGTGCTGGAGGTGTAGAGATGAGTCCGCCATAGCCCTGCCCTCGGTGGGGGGCTCCCCAGCTAGTTGGGAAGACAGAGGCATGAGCAGGCTTGGGCAGTAGAAAACCGACAGCTTACACGTGGTGGGCATTTCCCTGTGCCAGGCACTGTTCTCGGCACTTGGCAGATATGAACTCTCATCCACCACGAGACCCCGAGAGGCAGGAATGTTGTGATCCACATTGCACGGATCGAGGACACCAGGGTATGGAGACCTCAAGCGTGATGGGTGCTGGGCTGAGGGTGCCGTTTAAAGTACTGGGGGCCCGTGAAGGTTGAGGGAATGGAGGGCTCAGGAAGGGTTACAGAGGTGAGAGCTTAAGCTAGGTTTTGAAGGATGAATAGGAGTTTTCTAGGTAGTCCTAGGAGGACAGAAATAACAGCACACTCAAAGATCAGAACTCCTGAAACATCCTAAATAGCCAGCATCCTTGCATAGGCAGTGGGGAGGGGGTGCACAGAAGGTCCGAGGGGAGTTGTCTAGAGGGGAAGCGGCAAGGCTGGCTGAAGCCTGCTGACACGGAGCCTTGAATGCCACCCGAAGCATCTGGCTTGGCCGCAGGCAAGGGGGGAACCGCTGGGCGGCGTTCATCAGGAGAGTGGTGTCCATTCATTCGGCAAATACTTATTTAACATTTACCCGATGCCAGGCATTGAGAATGAGGCAGTAGGTAGCAGGGCGGGGGAGGGGAGGGGCAGGGAGGGTGGATCTAGGGCAGGGTCCTCAGCCCGGAGTGAACACGAACATCACCCAGAGTCTTGCAAAACCAGATTGCCCGTTCTCACTTTCTGATTCAGCGGGCTTGGGGTACAGCCCAAGAATTTGCATTTTTCAAGAGTTCCAAGACTGTCCAGGCCCTGCGGGTCCTAGGACCATGGTTAGAGCATCGCTGCGCCGATTTTCACACTCAGCTGCACGTTAGGGTCACAGTGCCAATTAAATTAGACTGTCTCGAAATGGGAGCCAGGTGTGGCATTTAAAAAATGCTCCCTGGGTGATCCTAATGGCCGTCCATGTTAAAGAACCCCAGATAGGAGGGTCGGTAGGCTGAGCCAAGCCATCTGGAAGCTTATTTGCCTGCGGTGGAGACCCCGGGGGGGCGGGGGCTGGTTTAGAGAGTGGAGGGGTATGATCTGTTTTAATTCTGGAAAGATCCTCCCGGCAAGGGCAACAGGAGGTTTATTGGGATCAGTAGTCTGGGGCGCTCCCAGGGACACCCCAGTGGCCTGAAGGATGGCAAGGCTCACTCCCTTTCCCTTCCCAAATTAGTTATCCGTTGCTGGGCAACCAATGATCCCCAAATGTAGTGTCTTTTTTTTTTTTTAATTTTTTTTTCAACGTTTATTTATTTTTGGGACAGAGAGAGACAGAGCATGAATGGGGGAGGGGCAGAGAGAGAGGGAGACACAGAATCGGAAACAGGCTCCAGGCTCTGAGCCATCAGCCCAGAGCCCGACGCGGGGCTCGAACTCACGGACCGCGAGATCGTGACCTGGCTGAAGTCGGACGCTTAACCGACTGAGCCACCCAGGCGCCCCCCAAATGTAGTGTCTTAAACCAACAAACGTTTATCATCCCACACCATTTTTGGGTGTCAGGAAATAATGGCCCGGGAGTGGGATTAGCCAGATGATTCTGCCTCAGTGTCCCCATGGGCTTGCTCTCAAGGGACCGCGGAGACCTGCGGCCTCTGAGGACTTGGACAGGGCTGGAGAATCCCTTCCCGAGACAGGCACGCACCTGGCTGGTGGCCTGAGGCCTCGGGTCCTCACCACACGGACGTGTCCTTGGGGCCCGCTTGTGCGTCCTGACGTGGCAGGTGTCTCCTGTCCAAGGGAGGGGCGAGGAGGAAGCTCCCACCGGCTCTGGAGTTATAACACCCACTGGAAGTGGTTTTTTTTTCTTTTCCCTTGGAAATTGTTCCTTCTGTTAGTGGGTCCAGTTACATGAGAGGGGTCCGGGGTACCCCAGAGCAAAGGCTTCAGAGAGACGGGAAGACTAAGACGGGTGGAAGCAGGCTGGCCGAGCCCCAGGATTTCGGTGGGGTTCAGGCACCGAGACACCCGTTTGGTTTAAGCTGCTCTCCCTGCACCCGGCCAGGCGGGTGTGTGGAGCAGGCAAGGGCACGTGCCACCCGGAGTCGCTGAGGCGTGTGGGGGCACGAGTCCGGGCGGGTCTGTCTCTCCAGCTGCCCGCAGGTGTCCAGAGTCACGACCTGAGCTGACCGTTCCCCTCCGGCCAGCCTTATGTGGCCAGCATTCTGGAGGCTGCTCACGGAGGAGCCTTCCTGGTTCCGCCTCCGAGGCGAGAGGGGCTGATGAGGGCTTGTCCTAATCCTCTCCCTTCGCCCCTACCCGCTACAGCCAAGACAGGCCGTGGCGTCTCATCTGTTTACAGAACGAGTGTCCACAGAGTCCTTTTTAGGAAACGATCCCGAGGCCAAGGGGAAAATAAGTCAAAAACCTTGCCGTGCCTGGAGTTTTGTTTTGTTTAGTTTTAGGAAAAGGAATTTTTCTCCTGGGCTGGATATGTGACCTTGGTTTTGCCATCTTCCAAGGGGATACGAGAGCCCCTGCCTCCTCCCTTCCTTCCAGCTTTTCTCAAGGGACATGGAGGCATCATTTTGGGGGATGTTTCCTGCAATAAAGGGGCTGGACTCTGGAGCACGGCTCTAGGCAGGGAGGAGCAAGGGAGTGGGTTGGGACAGAAGGACCCGGGGCTTGGGGGTGTGTGTGTGTGTGTGTGCGCGCGTGTGTGTGAAGTGTGCCACGTGTGGAAGTGTATAAAGTGGGTGTCAGTAGGACACGGTGTGGCTATGGGGGGGGGGGAGGGTTCCTGGGGGTCCTTGTCCCCAGAGCCCTCCAGTTGCCCCAGGTCTCCACTTTGCTGGGTGAGCCTCCGTGTCCCCGGGGTCTGCATGGTGGTAGCTGCCCTGGACTGACAGCAGCCTTCCCCAGGGGTTACCTGTATGCCGGGCTGGAGTTCGGTGCGGAGTGCTACTGCGGCCACAAGATCCAGGCGACAAACGTGAGCGAGGCCGAGTGCGACATGGAGTGCAAGGGCGAGCGCGGCAGCGTGTGCGGCGGCGCCAACCGCCTGTCCGTCTTCCGGCTGCAGCTGGCCCAGGAGTCTGCGCGCAGGTGTACGTGAGTTGGCCCCGCCCCTCCCCGCAAGGCCGCCTGCTCCCTGCCCTGCGCCTGCTGGGGCTCCCCAGCACTCCCCGCAGCCCTGCGCCCGCCCCACCTTCCACCGCGGCCCTTGCCGAACGCTTTGATCCGTGGAATTCGGATGTTTCCACGAGCTGTGTCCCCTCCCTCCCTCCCACCCAGAGCGGCCTCCTGTCTTCCCGCCTCCTCCCCTGTCTTCCTCCCTGACAGAGTGAGCTGGAGCCTGAGCTCGGCCTGCCTTCCTGATTTTCTGAAAGCGTATTGTCTCTAATGATGATGCAGACAGAGATAATGACAAAAGCAGACACTTGGTCCTTTTCTCAGTGCCTTATGTGGAGTAGCACATCCTCACGGTGACCCTGGAAACGGGCGCTATTATTCTCTAACTCCCAGTTTACAGTAAAGGAAACTGAGGGTCAGTGTCACATAAGCAGCGGAGGACTTAAACCAGTTACAGGGCCCACGTCTTTCATGCTCTGCTTTGGTCTTATTGGACGTGCTCTCCAGTTTCCACACGGAGGGAGGGAGGGGAGTGAGCATGGACCCTCTTCCGCAGACATTGTCCCTCGGTCCCCCTTCTGGAACAGGTAATGTCTGTCTAGCAGGAATCTGCTCTGTGCCAGGCACTGTCCCAAGCCCACGACAGGCCCAATTTCATTTCTCTTCCTTACAGCCTCCGTGTTAATCATTCCCATTTTACACCGAGGAAACTGAGGCTTATCGAGTTTAAGTAAACCTGCCCAAGGCCACACAGTGTATTTAAAGGTGATCTGCAAACCTATGAAGATTGCTGATGACCTTGACAGGAGATGGAGGGCTGGGTTTCTCCCGATTACCCTTGTGATGCAGTCCCTGAGGCAGGGACAGGAACCCACAGCCACACCTCTGACCCCTGGGCCAGCGTTTCACATTTGAATGTGCCCGTGAACCCTATGGAGATGTTGTTACAGAGCACGTTCGGGTTCGGCCGGTCAGGGTGAGAGTTTGCATTTCTGAGGAGCTCCCAGATGACGTTAGGCTGCTGGGCTAGGGGCCACACTTTGAATAATAAGGCCTCAGACCTCAGCAGAGGTGACGCTGCCTGCCCAGGACACAGGTGGGTTTGGCGGAACGTAGAGACAGGCTTTTCCCATGGGAATGCCATTGTTGATAAAAAATTCGTGGTGGGCCTGCTTGGCCATGTGTTCTGTTTCCCAAATCCCGTGTGTTCGAAGCCCCACTCGGGCTTTTGCCGCGCAGTAGGGTGGCGCGTGTTGCCAGTTTGCAGAGGTGCGGGTTGCTGCCAGCGGAAGCACCGTCTGCCTCCCCACGGGGGCCTCAGTTCACCCCCGGGGCTGGAGTCCTGGCTGGCCGAGGTGGCGTGTGAAACCCAGGCGGGAGAATGGCCACACAGCGAGTCCCTCGTTTGGCCGCTAGCGTAACGAGGTTGTTTTTTGTTTTTTTTTTTTTAATTTTTTTTTTAACATTTTTTATTTATTTTTGAGACAGAGAGAGACAGAGCATGAACAGGGGAGGGGCAGAGAGAGAGGGAGACACAGAATCTGAAACAGTCTCCAGGCTCTGAGCTGTCAGCACAGAGATCGTGACCTGAGCTGAAGTCGGATGCCCAACCGACCGAGCCACCCAGGCGCGCCACGAGGTTTTAATTTGATGGCGAATCTACCGTCCTCACACTGATCCCCTTACGCCAATATTTATGTTATTTTTATGGTGACCTTGACTATGTGAAGAGATGGCCCTAAAATCATGGGCATTTCGTGAGAAGGCTGCTGCCGCTACAACATCCTAGTGGATGACGATGGGCTGGATAACAAGAATAAGGCCATGTAGATCGTTAGATATCAGCCAGACCTGCTTTTGGTTAATGTTCAGATTGACTGGATAACCTGGACGTATCCCCTCGCTCTCTGTCTCTCTCTCTCATGCTCGCGTGTGCGCACGCACACACACTGTTGTGATCACCTGATGTGAAGCACACTGTCACAGGCCATCGAAGATGTTCGGTCCGTTGAAATATACAAGCCTCGGCACACAAAGACAGTAGATTCTGTATAAGGGGGTGTGTCTTGCCCTTGTAGCAGTGGGGGGGCTGTGTGGGTGCTGCAGAGTAGCCCCTGATGCTGGTGGGGATGTTCCTGCACCCCTCCGCTTGCCCACCTCGGCAGCAGAAAAGTTACCCAGGATGGTGTTTTGTTCCCTCTGAGAAAGGAGTCTTTTATATTTATGTCCAAGAGGGGAACGTAGTCATGTCTGCTGAGGGTGGAGTCTAGGCTTCTCCAAGTCCACCGCAGTTGTTCCGAATCATCACTGTACAAGATTGGAAGCTTGGGCACCTTCAGCTGGAGATTCCAGAAGAAAATTGAAGCCTTATTAACCTCAAGGCTGCTATGGCTGAGATAAGAACGGAAGTGGCTTGGATAAGGAGATGGATGGTTGACGATGTGCCAAATCGAGACTCCTGGTGGGCGCCCAGTTGATACCATGGTGTCTGGAGAGAACATGGAGACCATTCATTGAACCAAAACACTTGATGAGCATCCATGGGGATTAGGCATGGAGAGGATGAGTGGAGAATAAAGCACAGTCTCCATGGTTGAGGAGCTCATGGTCTGGTGGAGAAACAGATCCAGCACTAATGGGGTCTGTTCAAGCATGGGGGTGTATATATGGGGGAATGGCAGGGGCTCTGTCTTCAGGAGCCGAGGGAGCGACATTTGGGTGGGATCCCATTTTAAGGAGACTTCTAGATGAGAGGGAGAGCCATATATTCCAGCCATGAACAAAAAGTCCAGGGTCAGCAAACGTCATGTGTTGAGTGCCCTATCGGAAGCACCTTCTTATATGCTGATGTCCCGTTTTACAGCTTTAGAAACTGAAACTCTGCACAGAAGAAGGCTGTTTGATTAGGGCCTTGAAAGATGCATGGGATTTTTTTCCTGGTGTGGAAGAGGAGGATATCCAGACTGAAGTTGCCAAGGGGTGGGAGGGAAGTCTAGGCAAAGGGAACGGGGTATGCAAAAGCCTAAAGGTAGCTTTAGGAAATGATGGGAAGGCATGATTTTTCCAAGGCCGTAGTGCTTCTTAGGGACTGAGTTTGGGCTGGAACCCAGCTCCCTGACCGCTAGTTTGGGTGCTCACTCACTACAGTGCTGTAGACACCTTGACCTCTTGTAAGGGATTCTGGACCTCATCTCCTCTCTTTTGGGAGAGCTCCTTGGATCTAGCTTACCTCCTCCTTTCCCTGACCTCTGATCTCTCCTTCTGCCCCATTTGCGGACTCGAAGCAAAACAGAATTGCCAGTGTCCTTGTGACTGGGTCAGAACCCAGTGGCACCTTTGGCTTTCCATTCCTGGACACGATTTATACATAAGTAAATCAGAAAGGGAGGCCTTCCGAGGTACTGGCACACGATAGCAGCGAGTATTATACCAGGCAGGGAAATGAGTAAACACACCAGGAAACAGGTATGGTGGAAACCGGATTCCGTTTGTAGAGTCATTAGTTGATATCAACAATGTATCTTAACTGCGTTTCCCTGAGCAGTGGCACAGAATTCTTAATGATTAGAAAGATCCAAAGGAGGCTTCTTGTCTCCCAAGCACCACTGGTGGGGCATACACCTTGCATAGGGAGGCAGCCTACATGTTTCCGAGGTGATGGAATGCTCTTACAGTAAGTAGTGAGAGCATTAAAAGGTTAGCAGAGCAAATGTCTGCAGGCACCCTGCTATTCTTCCTTGACACAGACTCTCAGGCACGTGGACTCTTTGCCCTTGTTACAAAAGAACCGAGAAATGGACTTCCTTCTTGGTTGGATTACATTTTTCACAGCAGTTTGCTAAATGTGTCAGCAAGTGTAGCTCTCCTCCCAGGGGCAGAGACCTGCCAGCGATTTGAGAACGTTACGGCTTTACAGGATGTTGCAAGAAATTTCATTTGCTTGAAAGACTCTTGCAAGATCTGTGTTAGAAGATTCCTTAGAACTACATTGAATGTGTTAGATACACGTTGGGCCCATTGGGTGGCTGTCCATGGTGCTGACCGTCCTTTCGTGCAGCCTAAAGCCCCCAAAACTGCAGGCAGGCCAGATTCTCTCAGGATTCAGCACCTTTTCGTCTTGCTTGCTTGCTTGTTTGTTTGTTTTCTGTCTTGGTGGAAGTATTATGAAGCTTACAGTACCATGGAAAAATAGATCCTTGACTTATGGCTCACTTTACACAGTGTATTTTGTGTACTGTTAGTCTTGGCAGTTTTTTTGTCTTTGAAAGTTAGAAGGGGAATTTCGTGCAGTACTTGTGTTGTGCTCACTGATCCTCCATTCTGGTGGCTTCTGCCAAGGGGAGCCTCAGATGTTCGTGGAAAGTCACACTAGATGGATGGACCATGCCTAGCTCCTCCTTTGCCAGTTCTGGAGGTCTCTCCTTCACTTTAATAGGTGCCCGGGACCCCTGAATTTTATAATTTATATGAATCTTCATGAGTTCTGCTGTGTAGGGTCGAGGAGATGACAGCTAGAAAAATTTCCTCCTTCTGCGTCCTGAGGGGAGAGAATTGGTTTGCTCTTCGCCCCTAAGCAGAGTCCACAAAGGCTAGGGGGGCAGCGTAGGTTTTGAAATCAGGCAGACATTGCTTCTATCCCAGCTTTCTCACTTACTTGCCGTGTTGACTCTGGCCACGTTGTTTCCTCTCTGAGCCTCAAGCACCTCATCTGTAAAATGGGGACAGTTCCAACCTTTAAAGATTGCTGTGACCACCAAGTGAGATAAAATCGAGAAAGCACATAGCACAAGGTTATTGAGCCGTTGTGATGCCCCTTTCTTCCTAGAATGAAAACTCCTTAGTGCGCTCCACGTAGCACCCAATTCAAGCCGTTTGAATTTGCAACAGCCCTCAGGAGCCTTTGGTGCTGCCTAAAAATAGCTGGTTTGAATTCTTCTCGGACAGTTAGGCTCTTTGTGTAATTCAATCTCTCTCTGATTATAGGTGGCCGTTAGCAGCTCCCAGCTCACTGCCTTTCCTCCTCGCTGGCATCTTTAATGCAGTAGAGCCTGGCCTAATTACCCAGGGGGTGGTGGCCTCTTTCAAACCAAGGGGAACTCTTCCACGCCTGCCTTTAAGCTGATGCCTGGTGACATTTACCTCATTTTTGTGAAGCCTCGGAACAAAGAGATGATAGGACTTCAGAGATACTTGCAGCTGGTTCCAGGCTGTTCTTCATCTGCCCCCAGCAAAGAGAGTTGATGAACAGTTGCTCTGCTCACCTCTTGCTAGTAAAAGCCTCAAGCTGCCGAGGTCATGCACCATCCCAGCTGGCCTGGCAATGAAGAGCTGACATTACCAGAATGTGGGGCATGGGCTTTTGTGACGCTGGGGCCCCTGCTGCGGGCCCGGAGAGGGTTTCTGGGAAATTCAGGTGGCTGGTCTGGGGTCCCTGGAGCCCCCGACCGTGTTAGGATTGGGCAGGCTTCCCACAGAACGGCAGAGGGGCGGGAAACCAAAATGGGGTGTCGGATAGGATTGGGGTCACATCCCAACTCTGCTCCCCGCTGGCTGTGTGACCTGGAAAAGCAGTTGAATCTCGTTACATCTCCGAGGCCTCCCCCTGCAAAACAGGATAATAGTATGGCCCACCTCACAGGCTGCTGCAAGGATTAATTGAGATACAGTGTGTACAAGATGTAGCACAGCTGATGTGATTACCATCGTGAGTGTGTAGTAACATTGGCCGTGAGGAAGACATGACCCAGGGCTGCTGCTGTTGTCCAGGGGGACCATTCTCAGAGAGTCTGGGCTGTGAAGAACAGTGGCCCTGAACTCCACGTGGGGTTTCCCTGGGGGGTTACAAGTGCTCCGAGATCCGAATTTAAGTGGGGTTCCCCCAGAGGCAAGGATGGGAACCTTGGTTTGCTTGGGAAGTGACCCCAGGATGCATCTCTGGGAGGGATGGAGAAATGAGACAAGGAAGGGAAAGAGCCGAAACAAGGTCCGCTACAGAGCAGGGCACGCTGAGGACAGCCGAAGTTAATCCCACTGGGGAGCTCGGGGAGATGGCGGTGAACGTGCTTCAGAGGTGTCCCCCTGGAGGGGCAGGAAGCTGCAGCGTTTACCCTCCTACACACCCCCATCATTGGCTGAGGGTGGCCCCTGGGGACATGGCCCAGCCTGTCTTCACCAGCCCTAAGGCAGAGTCCTGGGTATATATTGTGGGTCGCTGTCCATCTGTATCGGGACAGGGAGCGCCAGGGGCCCTGACACCGGGGCATCGAGAGCGTCTGCTCTGTAAAGTCTAGCCACCCTTCACGCATCATGGACAAGCGGAGGAGAAAGGAGCAGGGAGGGATACTGAGTCCTGGTTAGGTCTTAGGCACGTTAAATGCCATCACATGGGACCTCCACTCTCACCGTGCAGCGCAGATGTGATCCCTATTTACAGATGAGGAAACCGAGGCTTAGGAGGTGAAGACACCTGCCCAAAAGGACACTCAGCTTAGTAAGTACCTGACCCAGGTCTGTCTGAATTTATTTATGTAGTTAGTTATTTATTTAGTTAGTTTTGAGAGAGAGAGAGAGAGAGAGAGAGAGAGTGCATGCGATTGGGGGAGGGGTGGGGAGAGAGGGAGAGAGAGAGAGAATCCCAAGTGGGCTCCTCACTGCCTGCCTGGAGCCCCGATGGCAGGGCTCAGACTTCCGAACCACGAGATCATGACCTGAGCCAGAATCGAGAGTCGGACGCTTAACTGACGGAGCCACCCAGGCGCCCCTGTTTGAATTTAAAGCCAGTTCTCTTTCTGCTGGGCACCAGAGCTTTCTGCAAACGGGAAGGCATCTGTTCATGCTGTGGGAGTGCAAAATTCTATCACAGAAGAGTGTTAGGAAGGTCAAGGGATCCTGACTGGCCACCTCTCCTTCCTTTGCAGACCCAAGTAATGAGAAGGCCTCACCGCTGACGGGGAGGACCACTTGTCCATTTTACAGATGGAGGAAAGGAGGGGCGTGGGAGAATTAAATGTCTTCTCCATGTTCTGACCACCAAGCCATAGTAGAGAGCAACCTGCGGAGAGAAATGGACTGCAGAGTGCTCCCCTGATCCCCGAGAACCCCACCTTCCTGCCGGACATCAGGAAGCCCTCTGCGACCCTGCGGTTTCCCCCCAAAAGCCGAATGGGCAGGACTGTAGGAAAACCCCACATCCAACAGGCCCACTGCTCCTGGAACCGCCTTCCCGCACCTGGTCCCCTCCTTACCACACCCTTGGACATACATGGCCCAAAGAGAGACTCGAAGCAATGCCTCCTCATCCCACTCTGGCTCCTTGAAACCTCACCTTATTTGGTATTCGAGGCATTCAACTCAGCCCTCTTCTCTAAGCTGGTAGGGTCAGGGACTCATTAGCAGATGCTTAAATGTCAAAGGGAGACAACCTCCGTGGAACTGGGCTTACGGTCTTCCTTCCGCCTTCCCACTCTCTCAGTCTGGCGGCCCGCAGATGGCCTTCGTCCAGGCGTCCAGGCCAAAAGGAGGAAATCACATGGAGAGATGGCAGGGAAGAGGTCCCTGCCCCCTCCCCCACTGCTTTTCAGGTTAAGTCTTAGGGCAGGAGGCAAGGAGACCGGTCCACCGACCTTCACCTGCCCCTTCCACTCTACTTCGGGCTCACCAGACTCAGGCATATCCGTCTCAGAGTGAGCCACCCAGCATTCGCACCTCCGTTTTAAAGATGAGAACATCGAGGCCCCAAAAGGGGAGGAAACTTGCCCAAGGGCGAACACCGAGGAAGGGGGTAGCCGCCAACGGGCACTATGGGAAGAGCTGCCTGCGTGACAGGCACAGACTCCAAGGTCCAGGGAAGGGAAGTAGAGGTGGCACCAGAGCTCGTGTCTCCTGGCCGCTAGGCTTCCGCTCCTTAGCCAGGCGGCTCGTCCCGAGCCTGTCAGTTCCAGGAAAGTGCTATGGCTTCTTGGTGTGGTGCCAGACTGGTGCCTCTTCTGGAGCCCCTGGGTCAGGGCCGACCCCCTCAAGGCCACCTGCAGACGCAGGGCTGATGTAGCCCCATCAGCCAGAGCCCAAGAGCCAGGCCCCCCCAGCTGGGGGTGATGAAGGCAGGGTGTTTGGCCAGGGTGGGGTCCAGATGCACGCGTGTGGGCTCACGGGACCTTGAGTGATGCCCCGGTGACCTCAGCTACTCAAGGTCGTATCTGCAAGAGGATGTAGGGGCGACTCCTAGCAGTGGTGACCCAAAGACCACCTTGGGCGGGGCGCCAGCTGTCACGTGCTCATGGGCAGACACACTCCTATGCAGAGACTCACGTCAGGTTCAGGGTTACACAGGACCGAAACAGATCCCAGCAGTGCCCCGGCTGCGCGCTCCAGGCGTGGGGGTCCCCGTGCTCTCAGCGTCCCGGGGAGAGCCTTGTGATCTTGTCTCTTGTACGGTACAAGCATGAAGTGGCCTCGCACTGGGGAAACAGACATGCTTGCAGGATCTGAGGTCCTGGCTGTTCAGGGAATTTTTGAGAAATGCCCAACCCCTGGTGACATTGAGCCTGTCTGGGGGGGAGGTTGGCTGCGGCTTAGCCAGGCCCTCCGCTAGGAGAGAGAGAGAGCCCTTCTCCACCCAAGCTACATGGTTGCCAGGCAACCCAGAGAGATCACCGAGGATTGCATCTCTGCCCCGTGGTAGAGGTCCCACGCACAACCACACGGTCACGTACAGATGCCCACCGTCAGGAGACAGCCTACACCCTCAGGGTCCTACATTCCCACTGAGACAGAGCCACGTGGCCACATTGGTGGGCTCGGTGCTCAGCATTCACATGCCCAAACAGATCGGTTCTCACGTTACCGCATGTGTCCACAAGATGCACGCACTGCCTCCTTGTCACACACCTTATGCACACACGTCCCACCTCCCAGACACGCCCTCACTACAACCAGGCCCACAGGTAATCTCACGGTCAGCCCCTCCCGCCCCGCTGATGGGCAGACGGATGCACTCACCCCACGGGTGCCCATACACCGCCCCCCCACCCCCCGCTTCTGACACAACTCTTTTCCCCAGCACAGTCTCAGAAGGGTGGGGGTGGGGATCCATGAAGGAAGCACCCTAGAGGGTAAGAGGTCGTGGGCTTCGGGTCCCTACAGTGTACCCAGGACTGCCCCAGTCCCAAAGGGGCCACCCTTAGCCTCCACCCCAAAACTGATTCCCGTAGCAACCTTCGCGGCCTCAGCCATGACCCGGGGAAGATGGTCTCTTGATTCGCGTCCTGGTGGGAAAGAGGAAGGTTAATTTGAATATGGTTTTAGAGACTCAGAGTCAAGACCTGGGCATTTTTTGGTGCTCCAAGAAATCCGACTCCAGTGTCCAGATGTCCCAGGGCGACAGCTTTGACTTTGTGAATGATTAAGTAGAGCGAGTGTGAAGGGCAGGATCCTGGGACAAAATAAATGGCCCAGTGTTTTGAAAATGCCGATTCAAGGCCCAGGGGTGGCATTGAGCCTGTCTGGGGGGGAAGTTAGCCCGGCCCTCTGCTAGGGCTAACTTAAAGAGAGACAGCCCAGAGAGTGTGAGAACTCTGAGCTCAGACGTTCCTGGGTTGGAATCCAGAAGCTGCTACTTGTCACCTGTGTGGCCTTGGGCAAGTCACTGTCCCCCCTCTGAGCCTTGCTTTCCCCTTCTGTATAATGGGGAGAAAGAGACCTTCCTTGTAGGGAATAGAGGACCAAGTATATCAAGTGTTAGGGTGCGTGGGGTAAGAGCCCAACTCTTAATATCAGCTCAGGCCATGACCTCCCAGTCTGTGAGATCGAGCCCCACGTTGGGCTCTGTACTGACAGTGTGGAGCCTGCTTGGGCTTCTCTCTCCCTCTCTCTCTGCTCCTCCCCTGCTTGTGTGCGTGCGCTCTCCCTCTTTCTCAAAATAAGTAAACACTAAAACTTTTTTTAAGTATATCAAGTGTTTACACATTGCCTGGCACACAGCCTCCGATAATACCCTCCAGAGTGGAGGAGACATGTCACTTAGATTCCAGTATCCGCTCTGCCTCTTCAAGTGGCACAGCTGACTTGTGTCGAGTGGTTTCAGCCCTCTGAGCCTCGTTTCTTCATCTGTCAAAATGGGGATCCTGAGATCACAAGCCGATGTGCTTGTTCAACAAGGCCACGCCTGGGAGCGCTCAGCCTGGTTCCCGGAGGGTAGCACGCGACTGATAATTCAGGAGCCACAACCTAACGGGGATACTCTGATATTACTATAAGCGCCTCGTTATCATAACAGCATCGTTATTATTGGAAGGAGCATGGACTTGGGAGACAGAGAAACCTGGCTTCCATTTCACTCCGTTATTTGATTGCTCTGTGCCACTGGAAGGCAGCTTCCTTGAGCCTCAGGCGCCTCGTCTGTGAAATGGGAGAGGACCCAGCATCTACCCCATCTGGGTGCCGTGAGGGTTAAGTGGATCCCAGGCACCCAGCAGGGAGCCTGGCATCAGTGGGGACTCAGTGAATAGTAGCAGAGTTGAAGAGAGAAGGCGACCTCCCTTGTTTCTAAAAGCAAGGCGGGGTCTCTCTGCCCTGTGACCCGAGTGGGCTGACAGCTGAGTTTTCTGGGTAAGCGAGGGTCCGTGCACCTGCTTTGGGCTTCCCACCTCACTGCTGCGAGTCTTTGGCTCAAATGCCTGGCTCCCCTCCCTGACCTCCCCTTGGGCAGCACATTCTCTGAGCATCATCGAATCTTCCTCGGGATGACTCATGAGTTTATGGGGCTTCCCTCTGAGCATCCTGGGCCACGGGATGGGAGACTGTCGCGTGTTCCCCACACAGGACACTGGTGGCCTTTGGGGGGTAGCAGTTCCTCATCTGGGGGCTGGAGGGCTGTCCTGTCCAGAAGAGCAATGTGCATAGTCTGTCCCCCACCCTGCCATGCATAAGGGGGGAAACCGAGGCCTGGAGGACCACAGGGCGAGTCAGCAGCATCCTGGCCACCCCCAGCCTCCACAGCCCCCGCCACCTCCCTCCCCAGCCTGGAGCAGGAGTGAGGGCTCCAGGAAGGCAGGGAAGAGAGAACTGGATGGTGCGAGCCTGCGGCGCGCTCTGGAAATGAGCCATTTAACCAAATTCCAGATGTCTTCTCCGTTTGCTAGATTTGCCTCCGCGAGGAATGCCTTCGGGCTACTGGGTGCCAGGTGGTAGAAGGAATCACTAGGGTGACAGCTGACATTTAAGCCGATCGTTCCCGAACTCCCTCCCTCCCCCTCCTCCACCGTCTTTCTGCCTGGGGAGCGATTGCGTAGCCCTTTCCCTGCACGTGAACGTGAATAGATGTGTATATGCCAACAGGGCGGGCTGACTCCCCGGAGAGACCCAGAGACAGACGTATAGAGTGGGGGCATATACGTGTTTGCAACTTTAACTTGCTCCCCTTTTTCCAAAAGGCTGACATTTTGTTGCTGACAGCGACCCATAGTAAGTTTTTGCCACCGGTGGGGGCCTTAGGTTGGTCCCATGACCTCCTGGTCTAAGTCCTGCCACTGTCGGCTGCAAAATGAGAGTTTGCCCCCCGCCTTCCAGAGTTTTCCCCAAGGTGCAGTGAGGTGATGTTTGTGAAGTTCCCAGCACAGCAGCTCACACGTGGTAGGCACTCGGTAACTGACGTCTATTTTTGTGCTCCTGGTTTTGATCTGCACTGTGTGAACGGTGTCCTTGGTTTTACGTGAAAGCCGTGTTCTGGAAAGGTTCACATAACTCAAACGTGAGCACGGCTGACCTCAATTTTAAATGGGCATCATGGGGGCGCCCGGGTGGCTCAGTCGGTTAAGCGTCCGACTTCGGCCCAGGTCATGATCTCACGGTTCGTGGGTTCGAGCCCCGGGTCGGGCTGTGTGCTGACAGCTCAGAGCCCGGAGCCTGCTTCGGATTCTGTGTCTCCCTCTCTCTCTCTCCCCCTCCTCAACTCATGCTCGCTCTCTCTCACTCTCAAAAATAACAGCAAAGAATTAAATGGGCATCATGAACCTTTTGGGAAATTTGACAGGGGCATTTAAAAACTTTTAAATTTGTCTTAATGACATTGAAAAAATACATATTCACTGTAGAAAAAGAAAAGGGTTTTAAAAAGATGGAAATAAAAATTGCCTCTACTGCTACTCCGTTCGTCAGCGTTCTCCAGGGAAACAGAACTTGTAGGAGTTTTATTTATATATACGTTAGGAGACTTATTTAAGGCATTGGCTCATGCAGTTGTGGAAGCTGGCAAGCCCGACATTTTTAGGGCAGACCAGCAGGCTGGAAACTCAGCAGTTGATGCCACAGCCTTGAGGCAGAATTCCTTCTCTGGGAAACCTCAGGTTTTGCTTTTAAGGCCTTCAACTGATTGGATGAGGCCCACCCGTGTGCTCAAGGGAACTCTCCTGTAAGTCTTCCCAAAGTGAACTCATTATAAATGTTAGCCACATCTACAAAGGACCTTCCCAGCAGCACCTGGACGTATGTTTGATCAAACACTGGGGCGTCACAGCCTCGCCAAGTTGACATAAAACGACCATCATGCTTGCCGTTCAGAGATGACTGTGGCTGTCAACATGTTTGCGTAGGTCCCTCTAGAGATTAATGTTGAGGGTTCATTTTTTTATTAAAAAAAAGCACCTTTTTTTATGGGGGCGCCTGGGTGGCTCAGTCGGTTAAGCGTCCGACTTCGGCTCGGGTCATGATCTCACGGTTCGTGGGTTCGAGCCCCGCGTCGGGCTCTGTGCTGACAGCTCAGAGCCTGGAGCCTGCTTCGGACTCTGTGTCTCCCTCCCTGTCTCTTTCCCCCTCCCGCACTCTCTCTCTCAAACATAAATAAACGTTAAAAATAAATACATAAATGAGCCTTTTTAAAATGTTTGTTTATTTTGAGAGAGCGAGAGAATCCCAAGCAGGCACTGTGCTGTCAGGGTAGAGCCTGACGTGGGGCTCCGTCTCAGAATCTTGAGATCGTGACCTGAGCCGAAGTCAAGAGCCAGACGCTTAACCTCCTGAGCCACCCAGGCGCCCCTGAGAGATCACTTTTGTACAAAATTGATATTTGGTCATATGGGCAGTTTGATAGTCTCTGCTTATATTTAGCATCTTGAATGCATCTTTAGCTCTCTAAAGGAGCCTTGAATGCCGTTGTTATTATTGGCGGGGGCATGGAGTCCCATTGTGGTGGTGGTCTGTATTTTATTTGCCCGGTGCTTCGTCGTTGGACACCCGGCGGTTCCCAGTCTTCCACATGTTAATGCGAGTGAGTGCGGTGGGGAACATCCTTATTTATACATCTGTGTGCCCCCCACAGTGGGTGCCAAAGGGGCCCGCCCACGTCCCCTTTCCCTGCAGTGACTGCCAGCAGCCAGTGGTTCACGTCTGCCCACTTGCGCGAAAATAAACCTTGGCCCCAGAGGAGTGGGCTCTCCCGGGACGTTGTGTCCCGCGGCCAATATCTGACGCGCGGCGGGGAAGGGGGGACACACGGCCAAGGCCGGGCCCCTTTCCTTGCAGTGGGACCGGCTGTGGCACGGCTTGTCGTCCGTGCTTGGGTGGGACCCAGCCGAGGTGACATCCTTGCTCGGTTCCTGCCCTGCTTCTCCCCCGCCCCCTTCTCCTGAGAGCGCACCTCAAGAAAACACTGTCTCAGGTCCTGCTCGTGGCAAACCGGGCCTCAGGCACCATCGCTGCCTGTTGCTTTGGGGTGACTGTGCGGCCTCCGAATTCCCTGTTGTGTGCCTGATCGGGTTATCTTTTTTTTTTTTTTTTTTTTTCAACGTTTATTTATTTTTGGGACAGAGAGAGACAGAGCATGAACAGGGGAGGGGCAGAGAGAGAGGGAGACACAGAATCGGAAACAGGCTCCAGGCTCTGAGCCATCAGCCCAGAGCCTGACGCGGGGCTCGAACTCACGGACCGCGAGATCGTGACCTGGCTGAAGTCGGACGCTTAACCGACTGCGCCACCCAGGCGCCCCCTGATCGGGTTATCTTAAAGGCGGTCCTTCCGGCAGATCAGTCCCTCGTAACCTGTACGTGCTCAGCACTGGGTGGGCAGAGGATGATGGGAGGGAGAAGACAGCCCTGGGTACTTTGCTTCCCTCGATCCCCTCAGCAGCCGTCTCCTGAGGGGATCATGAAAATCCTCCACGGCGTATATCATCCCCCTGAAGGGGGGGGTGACCGTTGTGGAGGATGAATAAGGCACAGGAACGCTGACAAAAGGGGACAATAGGGCCCCACAGGAACATCGCGGGACCGTTGACAAAAATGCCGGGGTTGAGAAGACTTTGAATTATGTAGCCGATCCGTCTCCACTCTGGTACACTGTGTGACCTTGGGCAAGACTCTTGCCTTCTCTGGGCTTCGATTTAAAAGCACTTTTCGGGGCACCTGGCTGGCTCAGTCAGTTAAGCGTCTGACCCGTGATCTGGGCTCCGTCGTGATCTCCCAGTTCGTGAGCTCAAGCCCCAAGTTGGACTGTGAGCTGACAGCACGGAGCCTGCTTGGGATTCTCTCTCTCCCTGTCTCTGTGCCCCTCCCTCGCTCACAGGCACATGCCCTCTCACCCTCTCTCAAAATAAGCAAACATTAAAAAATACATAAAAGCACCTTTCTTTAGAAAGTGGTTTGCCAAGCTGAGATCTGACCACTGCTTTTCCCTCTGGCCCTCCAGATGGAAGCGCTGTCTTCCGAGGCTGCTTCCACAGGCCCGACAACCTCTCCCTGGCCTTGCCCGTGACAGCTGCCATGCCGAACATGTCCGTGGACAAGTGCGTGGATCTCTGCACTGAGAAGGTGAGCCCGGGGTCCTGTTCACAGAGCTCCGGGTGGGGGCGGGGGGGGGCAGTGTGGAACAGCTGGAGGAAAGGGGGTGCTTGGCTGGAGAAGCCGCAGCTCGGGCAGGATGAGGGGGTCATCCCTCTGATGTGTGACACGGGAGAGAAATGCAACAGTTTCCTGTGGATCTAAGGGGCGGAAGTTACAGGGGGTCGATTTCTTTCCCCCTGAGGAAGCGGGTTTGTTCTAATTGTGGGGAATGCTCAGGCCTGAGGCTGACCTTCTAACTGGGCCTACAGGCATGAGTAGACGATTGTCAGGGAAAGGCAAGGGCAGCCCCACTCTGGGACAGAGTGAGCTCCCCGTCACCGGAGGCAAGCACGTCGAGTCAGGGCAGGTGTGGCATCCAGAACGTTGGGCGTTGGATTGAAGTTGGACTAGATGATCTGTGGGTCCTTTCTCAGCCCGAGATCCTCCCTTCTTGACCAGAGAGCGAACTCCACAAGGGTAGGGGCTGTGCCTTGAACACTGGTGCCCCCCCCCCCCCGATACCCAGAGCAGAGCTGGGCACAACACTGGCACTCAGTGATGTCTGAGGAACTCTGTCCTTCTTTCAAGGTGAGCTCATTGCACGAGCAGAAGCGCCCCTCCCCCACCACAGAAAGGTGGTTGCCCATGCCGAGAACCTACTTTGTGCCAGGCCCCGTGCTCGGTGCTGGGGATGCACGGTCACCAAGATGGCGTGTCTGTCCTCAAAGATGCTGGCGGTTGTGGGGGGGCCTGTCTCGTGGCTCCTGCTGGGTGCTCCAGCTTGGACCCCAACTCCCGAATGCCCCACCTGCACTGAATTGTCCTGCTTGGCCCAGGCCTCACGGGGGCCCCTGATCCATGAGGCACACCTCGCAGGAACGCAGAGGGCTGCCACTCACCGAGCACGGATCTCACGCTTCATCTCTCACGTCAAGGCTTGGACTTGAGAATTTTCACCCCCATTTCACGGATGACAAAAACCAAGGCCCGCACAGGGGAAGGCCCCTGCCACACCTACGCTCTGAATTTCTGAGCTACCCTAGAGACCTCCCCTCCCCCTCCCCAGAGAGGCTTCCAGAGCCTCCAGGCAGGCAACTTCAAGTCACCAAGCATTTCCTGAGTGCTTGCTCTGCTGCTCCTAAGAGACTTCCTGGCAAGTCAGGGGCCAAGTTCATAGGCTTAGGAGGTTTGACCAGCTTTTGATCCAGCTTTCTCTCTCTCGGGTGGGCATGGATGCCCCTCTTCCATGGCATCCCCTCCAGGTGGACAGTCCTCGGTCCCCGAGGGCCCTGGAGCCTGCAGATGGGACACCAACAGTGAGACAATGAGGTCCCAGGGCAAAGCAGCGTGTAACAAAGGGTCGGACTGCATGTGGGATTGGGAATTGAGGGTATGTGGGTGGATAGGAAGCCCCCCCCCCTGCAGACCTCCCTCTTCCAGTTTCTTCTGATCTCCTTAAGGAAGGAAAAAAAATCCCAGGGATTAAGTGACTGAGGGTACAGCGCTGCCGTGCCACGGGTGGAGGAGATCTAGGATATCGGGGGAGTCTCGCTGTGTATCACCTGTTAGAAAATGCCATCAGTCACGGCCCACGCAGACCCACCTGCGTACCGGCGTCTTTGTCTCTCCCTCCCTCTCTTTCTGTCTCCGCTAAGAGGTGAAGTCCCTATTCAATGTCTGTTAGAAAGAAACCGATCCTATGGTGCCACGCTTGCTGAACTGGTTTGTTACTAGATTATTCCTGGGACCCGCTATCGGGGAGGATTCAGGGCTGCGGATCTGGAGCAAAGGGCAAGGGGCAGCCCAGTCCCCTCCGAATCCAAGTCCCCCCCCCCCCCCCTTGCTCCCGCTTCGCCGCTCCTCGGGACAAATGAAGCAATTGGGAGCAGCTGTCGCCACGAAATCGTGGCTGCACGTGGCTGTCAGTATCCTGTTTGTCGTGAAAGAACGGGCTCACACAGCCTCTCCCAAGGCGTGGGCTTCGTGTCCCCCCTCGGCCCGGGGGACTTAACGGTGGCAGGGCGGGCGACGGTGAGAAGAACATTTCCTGGTAAGTTTTCCTTCCGGTCCTCCCGGAGAAAGCTTCCTCTTGGAGCTCAGGTGTCTCCAGTACTTTCCGCCTTCCGCTAGTCTCCGCCTTTGCAGGAAAAGCGGAGCCCACCCGGCTCAGGGCCTCGTTGCAATTGAATCACACGGTTTTCCTTCTCTAGTGTTTGCAGCTACGGCGTGGACATGGACGCCGGTGCTGGTTTTATTTGTCAGTTACCCCTTAATAAAGCCGCGTAGGAGGCGCGCAGGGCGGGGCAGAGCTGTAAGAGTGAAGTTGGCCGCGAAGGGGACGCTGGGAACGCCAGCCCTCCTCTGCGTTGCGAGCCCGGTCAGTCCCGCGGTTTGGTGACCTCCGTCCTCCCCGTGTCCCGCTCCAGGAGTACCCGCTGGCGGCCCTTGCGGGCACCGCCTGCCACTGCGGGTTCCCCACCACGCGCTTCCCGCTTCACGAGCGGGAGGACGAGCAGCTCTGCGCCCAGAAGTGCAGCGCGGAGGAGTTCGAGAGCTGCGGGACCCCCAGTTACTTCATCGTGTACCAGACGCAGGTCCAAGGTAAGCCTGGGCTCCCCCAGCTGACCCCCGGATGCTGTCCAGGGGCTTCCCTCCCTGGAGGTGCCCTGGTCAGCCCCTTTCGTGCCGCTGGTGCTGCTCAGACGGGGGGGGGGGGGGGGGGGGGGGCGGTCTGCAGACCCTCATCTCTGTCCCGCATACTGAAGCCCCCCGCTTTGGTGGCTCTTCTCCTGCAGTGGAGGCAGTGAGCTTGAGTGTGACGTCCCCAGGGCTGGGCGTGGGGGACCTGGGGGACCAACACAGAGCCGCCGCAGGATCCTGGGCAAGCCACTTCCCCTTTCCGGGCCTCAGTTTCCCCATCGGTAAAATGAAGTTATAGAATGTGGACTTCCAAGAGCCCTTTGAATTCTAGGAGTCTGTCTGTTGAGGTATAAATTCTTCTCTCTCCGTCTCACACGTTCCACTTCTGCCCCCCTCCCTCCCTTTGCTGGTGGGACCCCCTCTTCCTGTTCAGCTCCCTTTCCGCCCCTTGTGGCTGCCAGCCCGTGGCTGCGGTGCTGAGGACGCGTCTCCGGGACAGTCTTTGCGCCAGAGTCCGTGTTGAGTCCTTAGTTCACGCTTTCTCTCTGAATCCCCTCAGCTCTCCTGGGAGGCAGGAATAATCATCACCGCCCCTTGACGGTAGGGAAACTGAGACTCAGAACAGTTCAGGGCCTTGCCTGAGGTCACGCCACTGAGAAAACTTCTAGATGAAAACCATCCCCCCTGACCGAGGCATCACGACGGGTGGGTGGCTCTTGGAGAGGTGCCTTGACAGACACTCGGCCCGAGGGAACCCCGTGAGGGGTTACCCCGATGTCTGAATATGCCGACCACCTACTACGCGCTGGTCGAGTGCGAAGCCTCAGCTCATTTAATGATGTAAAGCCTGCAGTGAGTCTACGACCAGGGCAATATCATCCCCATTTTCCAGGTAGGAGAAGCAAGACCCGGGAGGTGAGAACTGGCCACAATTGTACATGTACAAGAGTGGTTTGTTTTCATGTTTCTGACTCCAGAGCCCCTGCTAGAAAGCCCTGGCCCCAGTGTAAAGAACACTCCCCATACCCCCTGAAGCCTGGAGACCCAATAGAACACCATTGGGCTAGACTCCTCTTCATCTCCCAGGAACCGGGCCACCCCGTATGGTTGGGCAGGTTGGGCACTGCACAGGCACAACCTACAGGGAAGGTGGTGCCTGAAAGCCAGCCCGTGCTCTGCCCTCTGGATGGAAGTGCCTCTCTCTGCCCAGAGGAAGGAGAGAGCGCCTTTTCCTGATGTGCACAGGGGTGCCAAAAACTAGTGGCATCCCTGCAAAATCTTGTCCCCTTTTCGGTCCCATGGGGTTACCAGGGGTGGCCATCGGTGGCTGCTTCTGTGGCACCTGAGGTCCTGCTGAGAGCCCAGGGAGCGGGAATCAGTTTAGCAAGTGTGGCTCTTGGCTTTGTTTACACTCCCGTGAGGGGGACGAGCCTTTGTTCGCCTGCAGAAAGGGTCTGTCAGTCTGTGCAGAACTGTGTCCCCTAGCCTAGTGGAGAGTTCTACGTAGATGAATCATTCCATGACCGCGAATGGCTTTGATGGGGACGGGGAACAGACATTGGAGCCTTTTCAAAAGCAGATAAAGAGCCCCTCATTGATGACTTTGCTCCTTCCCTGTCCCGTGTCCCCAGGCCATTACTGGTCAGTTTTTCCACGTCAGGCTTGCAGCTCCTCAACGCTGGCGAGGTTTGAGGGGCCTGTGGCTTATCGGGGCTGCCAAAAGCCTGGTCCGTCTCGGCTGCCATTTATTGAGCATTTACTATGTGCTAAACACTCATGTTCCTGCCAGGAGCTAGATGGTCACTGAACACCTGAGTGCCAGATACGGTCTAAGCCACTAACTGCTCTAATCCTCCACGATAGTCCAATGACCGAGGCATTGTCATCATTACTCTTTTACAGTTGATGCAACCTGGCACAGAGAGGTTGGGTAGCTTGGCCAGAGTCACACAGCTAGGACAGGGCAGAGCTGGGAGTCAAACCCAGGCGGTCTGGGTCCTGAGGCTCCTCTTTTTTTTTTTTTTTTTAATGTTTTCTTTTAAATTTATTTTTTATTTTTTACATTTGTTTGAGAGACAGAGACAGAGCACTAGTGGGGGAGGGGCAGAGAGAGAAGGAGACACAGAATCCGAAGCAGGCTCCAGGCTCTGAGCTGTCAGCACACAGCCCAACTCGGGGCTCGAACTCACAAACTGTGAGATCATGACCTGAGCCGAAGTCAGACGCTTAACCGACAGCCACCCGGGCGCCCCCTGAGGCTCCGCTCTTAACCACAGCTTCTCAGTATATATTGGAAATACTTCACACATCTTATCCACTTAATCCTGTAAAGTGATTAGCCCCATTTTACAGGTAAGGAAACAGGCTCAGAGAGGGGAAGAGATTCGTTCAGTATCACACAGCTCCCCCCTTAACAGCCCTAGACTAAAACCCAGGTCTGTCTGATTCCAGAGTTCTCTACAGTATTGCCTCCAGCGTTTGTTTGATTGATGGAGCTTAAGCACCAAATAAACTTTTCTTTTTAGGGCTGAAAACAACAGCCTTTATACCTCAGGGAGGGTCTTGGCCTCCCATTCAAGTATTTGTTTTTGTTTTTGTTTTTTTTTAATTTTTTTTTTTTTACATTTATTTTTGAGAAACAGAGTGAGACAAAGCGTGAACGGGGGAGGGGCAGAGAGAGTAGGAGACACAGAATCTGAAGCAGGCTTCAGGCTCTGAGCAAGTGGTCAGCACAGAGCCTGATGTGGGTCTCGAACTCACGAACTGTGAGATCATGACCTGAGCCGAAGTCGGACGCTCAACCGACTGAGCCACCCAGGTGACCCCCATTCAAGTATTTGAATGGAGCATTCTGTTTTCTGGAGAAATTGAGGGGCCAGATTTTTTTTTTCCTCCCTCCCAGCATTTTATGATGGAAAAATGTCCAACCTCCAGGAAATTAAAAAAAAAAAAAAAAAAAAAGGAATCCTACCGTAAACACCCATAATGTGTCCCATAGATTTCACATTTGTCAACATTCTGTTACATTTATCCTCCACCTCCCATTTCGCCATCCTTGGTCCTTGTCTTCGTCATGCGTTTCAAGGTACGGTTGACCCTTGAACAAGTCAGGGGTTGGGGTGGTGATGACACCCTGCACAGCCGAAAATCCACATGTCACTTCTGACTCCCCCCAGAACTTAACTACCAACGGCTTGCTCTTGATTTGCAAGCCTCAATGCTCCGTGTATCGTATGCTGTGTCACAGTAAATATGCTAGAGAAAAAAAAGTGTTAAGAAAATCTTCAGGAAAACACATTTAGGGTAGCCTATTGTGTTTATTAAAAAATCTGCAGATAAGTGGACCTTCACAGGTCAAACCCATGCTGTTTGAGGGTCAGCTGTTCAGGTGCAAACACTGAGACACTTCAGGGTACGTATCCTTAATTTTAATGCAATATTTGCTTACGGTTTTTGAAGTGACCTTTGCGTAGCGTAGAATGCACCCATTTTAAATGGGCTATTCGGTGACAAGTGGATAATTCACGCCCCTTTCAAAACGCAAGACCTGGGCCGCCGGGGTGGCTCAGTCACTCGAGCCTGTGACCTCAGCTTGGGTCACGATTTCACAGTTCGTGGGTTCGAGCCCCGTGTCTGGCTCACTGCTGTTCGTGCAGAGCCCACTTCGGATCCTCGGTGCCCCTCTCCAGCTCACGCTGTCTCTCAAAAATGAATAAATGTTTATTAAAATAGAAGACCGTACCATGCTCCGGAAAGTTATACACCTAGGCTGTTTTGCAGTATGTTTCCACGAAAACCATTCCCAGATACCCCCTTGGCTTCAACAAAGACCGGATTCTTCTTTTCCAAAGTCGGCTGTGCTCTGCACAGATTCAACCTGGGCAGTGGGGGAGGGGAGCCGGCCCTCGGACTGGTAGGAGCCACAGTTGATTGGCACCCCTATGTGGGAGAGCCCTGTGCTAACGGCACACGCCCTCATTTGACCCGCCCGAGGACACCACGGTTGTCAATAGTCCCATTTTATTGGTGAGGAAACTGAGGCTCAGATCCATCATTTTCCCCAGGTCACCCAGCAAGTCGCCGGAGGAATTGGAATTTCAGTTCAGGACTTCAAACTTTTCCCTCGAGGGGCCGTTACGAGGCATCAGTGTGGCTCATAGATTTCAGTAATGACAGGTCTGGCAGAACAGGAAAGACCATGTGGAACCTCGGGAGGAATTCTGGGAAGGACGGGATGGAGGGCGGTATCAGATGCTGAGCAGGGGGCGGTCACCGGTGCCTCGGGCGGGACAGGCTCCCTGCAGCAGCGGGTTGGAGCCCGGAATGGCGCTGCTGGGAACAGTAGGAGGAAGTGGATTGGAGAGTGTGGACAAGTCTGCCAGCAGTGGGGTGGAAACGGGGTGAGGACAGAGAGTGGCTCCTCGAAACAGAAGTGTTTAATCCTGGAGTGATCTGGGGGCACCTGGGTGGCTCAGTCGGTTGGGTGTCTGATTCTTGATTTTGGCTCCAGTCATGACTTCGTGGTCGTGGGATGGAGGCCCACATTGGGCTTAGTCCTGGGTGAGGAGCCCCCTTGGGATATTCTCTCTCTCTCTCTCTCTCTCTCTCTCTCTCTCTCTCTCCCCCTCCCCGGGAATGGGAGGGAAGGAAGAGAGGGTAGGAGTAGGATGCGGAGCAGTGTGGTGAGCTCGGGCAGGGGACAGGGGGTTGTCCACAACCCGAACTGAGGATTGAGGTCGTTGGGCCAGAGTGCAGAGGCAGGGCTGGAGCCCCAACTCTAGGATTCTCTCCTCTCCCCTTCCACTGCAGAGTCCCCTGTGCTGGCCTTCCCTCAGCTTCCCTTACATCCGTAGGGGCCAAAAGAAACCACCGCGGTGCCTTCTCAGCTCCGGGGCGGGCTGCAGTGGGAGGTGTTGAGGCTCTGACAACAGGAGCATTGGGAGGACTCTGGAAAGCCAGAGAATCAGAATGGTACCCACCTGCCCCAACCCATGTACAGATGAGGAAGCTGAAGGCTAAAAAAAAACCAACTACCCCCTCCGAGCACTTTAGCGCGTTAACATATTACATGTATCATGTCAGCCTGTACAAGATGCCTGCAAAGTAAATATTGTTACCCTCCGTCCTCCTACCTGCCCATCTACATGTCTGTCCATCCATCCGTTTTTAAGACACTGGTATCGTCCCTACTCTATGCCACATGATACGGAAAGTGCCGGGGAGGCAGCAGAAAGCAATGTAGGCAGGGTCTCCAACTAAACAAATAGTCGTTCGAGTAACAGTTGAGATGAGCCATATGGGGGAGACGGACAGTGTTCGAGAATGATAGCCCAGGGAGTAGGGAAGGCAGGCGGTGCTGATTCAGCAGAGTGGGAGGACAGCAGCAGTCTGCCTGGCAAAGGCAGGTGGGAGGGCAGCAAAGGCTCCTACCCAAGGTGCCGAGTCAGGAAGGAGCAGGGCACAGATAGGAAGCGCGGAGACCCCAAGGGCCGGCAGGCAGGGGGGGTGGGATGAGCCCCGGAGGACGAAGGAGCCGGGCCACCCGGGACTTGGAGGCCGAGATCAGAACCTTGGACTGGATCCCATGCAGGTGGATGCTGTATGAGGGTTTGCATCTAGAGGAAAGGACGGTGGAGTTGGGGGCGGTGTGAGAGAGCGACTCGCTGTTCCAGGGGGAAACTGAGGCAGGAGAGAAGACGCTTCCTTGTAGCTGATGTTCATTGAATCCCTGCTGGGTGATCAACCCTTTTCATCCATGAGCTGATGTAACCCTCACGTCAATCCTGTGATGAGGAACCATTTTCTCCTTTTAAAGATGGGGAGGCAGGCCCGGAAGGAGTTCTGTCTTGTGCACTGGGTCGTATGGCTGGGAAGCGGGCCGGGATGGGGCTCAAGGCCCTGGTCCCTTCCGGACGGGCGCTGTCCGCCCCTGACCATGCCCTGCCTTTTGCAGACAACCGCTGCATGGACAGAAGGTTCCTCCCAGCCAAGTCCAAGCAGCTCATCGCTCTGGCCAGCTTCCCAGGCGCTGGCAACACGTGGGCTCGCCACCTCATCGAGCTGGCCACTGGCTTCTATACGGGCAGCTACTATTTTGACGGCTCTCTCTACAACAAAGGTGAGGAGGCAGAGGGGAGCAGAGAGGACCCACCGGGAGGGCATGGGAATACCCTTCCTGAGCACCTACTGTGTGCCACTCCACTCACCCGGGCACGTTCGCCAAGACCTACTGTGCGCTTGCCCCCCCCTTTCACTTAGAGCCCACCGACATCGCCTGAGCAGCTTCTGTGCCATCAGGCACCTACTGCGTGCATGTGGTACCTTCCCTCTGTTGAGGTCACCACAAACACTCCTTGAGCACCTACTAGGTGCAGGTTCCTCACCACAGACCTTTATTGACCAGCAGTCCTGTGCTGTATACAGAGGTAACAAAACTGGGTTCGTTCTGGGGGGGCCTATGGAGCACCTGCTGTTGGTCAGGGGTCTTGTCTGCATTTCAGAGCCCACATCCTTACCTCTCTGTCACATAGGCAAGAAAGTCCTGGGGGTTCGCACTGGGGAACTGAATGTCTTGGATGAAATACCCATGGGTCGTGAAGCCCCCTCCCAGACATGGCCGGGGGAATATCAGGGGACGTATGTGGGGCAGCCCTTGGCTGTGGGTCTTTATGTCTGTAAACCAGATGAAGACCACTTCCTGGGTGTGTGACTTTGAGCCAGCTTCTGTGCCTCTCTGGTCCTGTGTCATCGTGCGCAAATCAGAGCTAACAGTATGTACTTGGTGAGGTCACTGTGAAGGTTAGTGAGTTGGTATGTGTAACAGGCTTAGCACAGAGTAAGTGTTCAGTAAATGGAGGCTGTGAATACTATGGTCCAGGCACTGGCCGGACGCAGCTTGGTGTTGACAGAGACCCATCCTTCAATCCCAGCTCCGGGAGAGCCAGGGGGTGTCTGTCTGAGGGTGAGAAGCGGGAGGAAAGAAAGACAAGAAGGATGACAAGGGACGGGTTGAAGGATGGGCTTAGCAGCAGGTAGGGGGGTCGGCCTTAGAATCCCGACTTTCTGTATATCGATCGGGCTTTAGTTTTGGTGTAAGTGATCATTTATTGAGCACTTAATACGTATGAGGCTCCAAACTGGGTGTCTCGCTTGCTTATACCAGGATTTGAACCCAGGCCTGGCTTTCAACAGTATCTCTGCTCCTAACCCCTAAGCTGAGCTGCCTTTACGGGAGCTGCTGGGAGGAACCCAGGCACAGACGGGACTCTCTCCGGTTTGCCCTGGGGAGCGGCAGGGGGGAAGCCGACTCCGAAAGCATCCCGTGGCTGGCTCACATTCTAACCTTCCTGTGATGGAATTCCTTTATGGAATTCTAGAACGTTACGGATAGGAGGGTCCTTCAGGAGCATTTAGTCCAGGGATGCAAAGTGGTATCACCTCATGCGTCCATTCCAGCGAATCTATGCGTTAAGAAGGATTCTGAGGTTCTGTTCTCTTTCAGAAACCAAAGTGCCTTAATCTAGTAGTGATGTCGGTTGACGGTGTAGGAGGGGGAACAGTGTGGCCACCTGCCAGGTATTTACCACCTCTGGTCTAATTCAACCTCCTAACGTTGGACCACGGGAAACAATCTTAAAATGGAGTCAGGGGATTGAATTTTCAGACCGAACTCTTACCCGGTACCAGACCTTGGGCAACATTTCTTTGCCTCTCTGAGCCTCAGTCTCCTCATTTATACTGTAGGGATGTCCACACTGAACTCCTAGCGGTTTTGAAAGAAATAGAACGAGACCGTGTGTGTGAGGCTATGTTGTAAAGTATACATTATTTTTTAAGCGACGTGTAACTGGGACAGTCAACTATTAGGCAAAGCAAAGGGCTTGGCCTCTGACGACACATGAGAATCACCCGGGGAGGTTTTCAAGTTTTGATGCCCGGGCTGCACCTGAGACCATTTCCATCAGGATCCTACGAGGGGAACAGGGTGTCAGTTTTTTAAAACCTCTCCAGGTGATTCGGGCACCGAGTGAGGCCCCTGGCTCCTAGACCGGGAGCCCAGTATTCTCACCTCTGGACCCACGGCATTCAAAAAATACTGTGTATTTTAGGGGCACCTGGGTGGCTCAGTCGGTTAAGCATCCAACTTCGGCTCAGGTCGGTTCATGAGTTCAAGCCCCACCTCGGTCTGTCTGCTGTCAGCATAGACCCCACTTCACATCCTCTGTTCCCCCCCCACCCCTCCCGTTTGTTCTCTCGTTCCCTCTCTCTCAAAATAAGTAAATAAACTTAAAAAAAATACCGTGTATTTTACACTCGAGTCTTGGGGGAATATCAAGAGTTGGTAATTAGGGGGGCGAGGTGTGTATTAAAATTTTAAAAAGGAAAAGAGAGAGAGGGAGAACATATACCCTCCCTGGCCGTTCCTCAGGCTCACACCGTGTGCACGTTTCCTTAGGTCCCTCCGAGAGGGGCAGCTGAAGCTTTTTGAGCAGCTCCCCTTTCGTGAGGGGCTTCAAAATGCTTCCTGTGTCCTGAGCCCTTGCAGGGAACAGTGAGTTGGCCCTGGGAGTTGGGGGCTGGCAGTGGGGGGCAGGTGCATAGAGGACCCCCCCCATAGCATCAGTCGGTTCTGCTAACCCCACATCCCTGCCACCACCACAGCATAAGGAAGTCCTCAGAGCTGGAGGGTCCTGGAGTGGGGGGGTGGGGAGTGGATTTGCCCCCGCTGGGGGGCCAGCCTGCTGCCCCTTTCACACATCAGACCCCAGGTATGATGAGTTCGCAGATGGAAAACACACCAGCCATTTGCACGCGGGTTTCCTCTCCCTGGGACCTCGGGCCCCACCCCCCTCCTAGCTCTTCTGCCTGGAAACCTCCCCAAGCTGTGGGTCACATCCCCCTTTGCAGCGTCTCTGGCCGACTTCGACGTCTTCCTGCTTTTCTCCCTTGTAGCCAGGGCTCTCCTTCCTTGTAGCGGGGCCCTTATTGTTGCAAATGTCATGTCACTGGTACTAATGCTGATCATTATGGGCCCGGCTCTGGGATGCGTGCTTACAGAGTTTGTGATTCAGTCTTGGGTGGGGGTTGTATGTGCAGAAGGTGGATAGGACTCACCCGAAAGGAGAGGAGGGAGTCCCGGGCAGAAGCCAGGGGGGTGGGCGGACATGTGAGGAACAGCCGGAAGAGGAGACCGTGTGATTGGTGAATCAAATAGTCTGGTGGTGCTGGAAGGGGGGAGGGCCAGGGGGAGGTGGGGCACAGGAAGGGCAGCCGGGACCGGACAGGCAAAGCCCGTGCAAGCCCTCTGAGGACAGTGCACATTATCCTGGGGCCACAGGCTCGTGCAGGGAGTGGGGTGAAGAGGGGTTCTAGGCAGGGGGGTGGTCTGTGCTAAGATGTGCATGTGTGAAATACCTCTCTGGCCACAGAGTTTGGATGGGACGTTTCGGCTGCAGAGACAGTGGTGGGGAGAAGGGCACAGTGGAAGGGACATTTAAGAGGCCGTTGATTAGAAGGGATGGGCCCAGAGCGGGTGGTTTCTGTATGATGAGCGGAGCCTCCACGGACTTTTGCTGGTTGGCAATTTTTGGAGTTTCCTCCTTCCTCCCTGCCTCTAACTAGCTGGATAACTGGGGGTCTGTCCCCTGCCCCTTGAACCTTCGATTTCCTCCTCTGGAACAAACTCGTGTGTGTGGGGGGGGATCCCCCAGGGCCCTCCCACTTCTGATGGGCTGCCTGGAATTTTCTCTGTCCTTCACTTTCTCGGCAACCTCGTCTTCCTTCATCCTGGTAACAGTCTGCCCCCGCGAGGGACTGTTGAATAGAAGAGGGATGGAGGGAGAGAATGACTGACTGGTAGATGGATTCTCCCCACCCAGAATCCACATGTCTCTACCCCTTGAGTTCTGCCTTCTCTTCCTCTTACCCAGGGAGGTTAGCCATTTGCAAACCATGATTTTCTCTGTGTCCGTCTCTTGCTTGGTCTTTGTCTCCCTCTGATCTTTGTCTCATTTTGATATCTGTTTCTCTCTCCCCTTCTTCTCCGCCCCCTGCTTCCGTCCCCCTTCCCATCTCAGGGACCCCACAGCCCCAAGTGCAGGCTCCCGCTCTGTGGCCTGTCAGAACCCAGAGGTGGGAGGCGCTGGGTGACTGCCCAGATTGGGCAGGGCCCTTCTCTGCCCCTGGGGGCCCACAGGTGGGGCAGGGCATTGGGGAGGCAGCCTCTTGGCCCTGCTGACACAGGACCAGTTTTCTGAGAAGTGCCTCAAAATAAACCCCATTATCCCTGGAGGACTGCCAGCCTCCAGGGTGTCCGTGTCCAGAGCCAGGAGTAGGTCTTTCCTGCCCCAGTAAACTCCGGGGCCTGCAGGAATGTGGGTGGAGTCTCTGCCCTGCTCTGTGCCTCAGTTTCCTTCACTGCAAAATGTACCCGCAACTCTAATAGTATTTCGCACTGATGCAGTGGAGTTGCTGGGTCCTGTGTCCCACAGGGCGCCAGAGGGCGCCCCCTGGTGGTAGAGTTCCGCAATTCTGCTCTGGCCCCAGGCTTGCACGCGTGATTGCTCTGTCATTACCTACAGGTCCCTCCCTGGCGGACAGCTGAGCTAGGTCCTCAGGCATGCGGATGCCATGTGGCTTCTCAAAGGCGCCTCCCTAGACGCAGAACCCCTCTCTCTGGGAGGCACTGTGCTAAGTGGAATTTTCTCCACCTCCCTACTTTTCCAGGGTACCCTGCAAACTAACTTCTCAGGCAACCCGAGACCAAAGCAGGTCTTCTCTGGTGTTTCGTTTTTTGTATCTTGACAAATATTGTGCGAGGTTGACTCGGTCCCGTAGCAAAGAGAAATGTGATCGAGGGTCCCAGCAACCCCCGGGGGCTGATTGAAACTAGTCTCAGCCCTCTGCCACCTTGTAGTGTTTCTTCTCTGAGAACCTGTATGCGCTCTTGTGCAACCCCTGCGTCTGTGTTTCTGTTGCTGTGCCGGTGGTGACATGGATTTTGGCAGAGAGAGAATGAAATCATAGTTGGGTAGCCCCTCGTCCGCATCATGAGGGGCTTTACCGATGCCATGTGTGACTGCACGCCGTGAAATCCTGTGTCCCGGGCTCGCGCTCGAGCTCCCAGACCCCATTCCTCAGTGGCCCATGACACTGTGCTGCCCGTGGGCCTCAAAGGCTGTGGGTTCATGTTTCCTTGTGGGCACGGGCCAGCGCCGATTTGCAAGGCTGGACTAATTCCTACAGCTTCACTGGGCAAGTCCCAGGACGGAATTTGGCTCAGGACATGACATTCCATTCCTGGCGTTGTTACCTTGTGACCCCGGGGTGGGGGGGGGCAGACCTTTCTGAAGCCTGATCTCCAGGAACAGAAGTAGGTCCCATGCCGGCCTCATCTTAATCCACCTTAAAGGCCAAAGGCAGAGCCTCAGAAACCTTCGTGCGTGGGCCAGGAGAGAGAAAAATGAACTCTGAGGTTTGAGGACGCAGGGTGGCTCCTCAGTCCGTGGCTTTGCCCCTAGACTTGTTCTCTTTGAGCTGCTGTTTATCGAAACACGGACAACTGTGTGCCTCAGTGGTTTCTCACAGCAGCCCTGTGAAAGGGAAGGTGCATGGTGCCATTTTATGGACGAGGACACGGAAGCCAAAGAAATAACATTGAGTTGGAACGCAGCCGGTATCCTGAAGGTGCCGGTACGATACTATTGCTACGTGGCTTGCAAGATGCCATCTAAGCGACTTGGAGAACTCGGTCTCAGGAGCCTGGATGAGTTGGGTTTGAATTTTGACCCTGCCTCTCGCTGCCTGTATAGTCAAAGCACGTTCTTTGATCTCTCTCTCTGCCTGTTTCCTCATCTATAAAATCTCTCCCATTTCCCCAGCTTTTTTCCCCCCTAAGTTTATTTTAAGAGAAAGCAGGGGAGGGGTAGCAAGAGGGAGAGAGACTGTCGAGCAGGCTCCGTACCTTCAGGCGCCCATCTCTGTCGAACTCGCAGACTTCGAGATCGTGACCTGAGCTGAAATCAAGAGTCAGAGGCTTAATCAGCTGAGCCACCCAGGCGCCCCATCCCCATTTTTTGAAATGAAAATCTGATCATGTCCCTTTCTCTTTTGCCTAAATCCTTTTAAGGGCTGCCTAATGTTTGTGGTCTCGTGCTGAACTCTTGGTCACAACCCCTACCGTCCTATCTGGCTTTACACTCCCCTCTTTCTGCTCTCAGCAGTCACTCATGTGGCACCTTCCTTCCGACCCACCCCCGGACCTTTGCATCTGCTGTTCCCGCCACCTTTCCCTTCCTCTCTCGGGCTAGTAGATTCCTCCTTGGCTTTCACGTGTCAGCCTAAGCACCTCTTCCTCCAGGAAACTCTGCCGGATGCCGCCTGACTAGGTCCGCGATCTTGGCTAGGCGGGCTGGGCTGCGCAGCTCCAGACCGTGGGTTATATCCGTGTCTGTTCCCTGAGTCTCTCACCATCTGGGACCAACAGCCTGCTGGTACACGTCCCTCTCGCAGTGATGGAGGAACATACAAGAGTAAACAAGCATGTGGGGCACCTGGGGGCTTTGACGGAGACCCGCTTCTGTCCTCATCCCAGCGGCCAGAGCGACTCGCCGGCCGTGCCTGGGGATGGGGAGTCCACCCAAAGAGGGCTCCCCCAGTGTGTCACCGTCAGGTGGCTCTCGTCGTGCCTCAGCGAGCATCCCATGCCTCTTCGGCAGCGCTGTGGTTCGTTACGTTTATTTCGGTCACGGTTTACAGAATCTGGCTCCCAACGACAGCGAGACGCATGGGTCTTTTTGCAGAGTCTATCCCCGCCTCCCCGCACAATGCCTGGCACGTAGTAGGTGCTCAGTAAATACAGGAGGAAAGGAATGGGAGCGTGAATGAACGTGGGAGGAAAACAGAGGCGGCCTGGGTGGGCAGGGTGTGGCGGGACTCCTCGCCTCCCCTGCTCACGGCCCTGTACCCCCTTCCCCTGCCCGTGGGAAGGGTTCAAAGGTGAGCGGGACCACTGGCGCAGCGGCAGGACCATCTGCATCAAGACGCACGAGAGCGGCCAGAAGGAGATCGAGGCCTTCGATGCCGCCATCCTGCTCATCCGTAACCCCTACAAGGCGCTCATGGCAGAGTTCAATCGCAAGTACGGCGGCCACATCGGCTTCGCTGCACATGCCCACTGGAAGGGCAAAGGTACGGGGGAGGGGGGGCGTGAGGCAGGGGTGCGGCAGGTTGGGGTGAGAGGCCGGTGCTGTCTGCCGCGAGGGATCCAGGCAGGCCCCCCGCGTTCCCCCCGCCCCCAGCGTCCCCTGCTGAGAGCCAGTGTGATGCCCTAGGGCAGCGGGCAAGGGCCTCGGCTTGGGCCCAGGAGCAACTCCCTGGGTTCAATGCCCATCTCCGCCACTTCCCTCCCCTGGACTTAAGTTTGTCCCATCTATAAAATGGGGGTAATCATCGTGAGGCTCTAAGAATTTAACCCTTTAAAACCACTCTGTAAATGTGACTCGTGATGGAGATAGAAACCCTCACATGATTGATATGGGATGGATTGAAACCGTTTCAGGAGCCCTTTCCCCTGGGAGTCAGGAGACCTGAATTCAGCCCCGGGTCGGTGGCTGGTGGCCATGAGGTCACTTAGGAGCTCCTAAGGACTCGCAGAGCAGCACTGCGGTGAACCACCCCTAACAACTCTGGGTTGTGAGGCTCCAAGAGGTGAAGTGACCTGCGCCCGGTCACACAGCTGGGAGGTGACCGTTGACCCCCCCAGCAGTGAATCTTAATATGATCTGCCTTTGACATTCACCTCTGGTACTTAGATGACAGCTGTGTGGATGAATGTCTCACAGGGAGGTGGCCCACGATAATGGAGAGAGCTTTACCGTCAGACCCAAGCTCTGTCCTCCTGAGTATCTTTAATCCCTCTGGCTCTCAGAATCCCCTATCGGCTTCCACCCGCATCGCCATCGCGGTAACGAGAGTCTTGAAACCCCATTCGTTTAACCCTGCTTTTACAGCTGGGACAAGCTAAGCTCAGGGAGGTGAAGAGGCTTCTCCAGGACGCGGGAGAGCTGGGGTTTGACCCCAGAAAGTCTTGCTCCTGAGCCCCGGCCCTTCACCACCACAGTGGTAACGGATGGGGCAAAACGTCGATGGAACGGTGGGCGTCGCAGGCCAGTAGCTGCTCTGTAAATGTGAGCTCTCTCCACCTTACCCAGCCCGCTCCAGCCTCAACACTGAGGGGTGCTTTCCACATCCCCCCCCCCCCCGCCCGACTCCCCACAACTGCTCTCCAGCCCTGGCCCCTCCCCAGAGAGGACCGGAACTTGACGGGACGGTATGCACTGAGCAATCCGACAGTTACACCCGCAGCAGTGACCTCGTTCATTAAGACTCTTGTGCCTGTCTGGCCAACCGTGCCCTGGCTTCCCAGTTCAGTCAGGGGGGTCCTCTGCGCCTTCCCTTGCCTCACTGCCCCCCGCCCCAGAGGGTGGAAGCGTAGGCGGTGACATTTGTGCCCTTGTTCCCCGAAAGGTCCTCCGATTTACTTACAGAACAATCGAAAATGAACACCACTCAGGGCCAGGCTGAGAAGTCTGCAGGCGCCCAGGGCAGAGGGCCTGTCCTGAGCATAGACTTTGCACCAATAAAGGACCAGCTGGAAAGGACCTGGGGCTGACCAAGCCCAGGGGTCCCCAGCCCCCACCGCACGTCAACATCCCTGGAGGAGTGTGGGGAAGTCCCAGTGCCCAGACTGCACCCGGACCATTGCTGTGGTGGATCCCGGGCATCGGTATTTTTTAAAGCATCCAGGATACAGGCAGGACTGAGAACCACTGATTGTCTATTTATTAATGGGGAAACTGAGGCCCAGAGAGAGGCAGGGACCTGCCAAGGTCGTTAGGGAAGGAGTAGAATCCAGCTCTCTGGCTCCCAGGTATCCCGATGTCCCCATGGACAAGGGAGGGGACTCACTTGGGAGGCTCTCATGGGGCCAGGCACTTTGCATGCTTCTTGGCATTTAACCCTTCTAATTCCAGGAAGAGGGAAGAAGGGCTTTTGTGGTCAAGGTGGCATTCCATTGCACAGGCAAGGAAACCATCCCAGGAAGGCTTATTCACCTCACTGGGCTAAGGCCCCAGGGTTTGGCAGAGCTGGGGTTCAACCCCAGGCGTTAGCCACCAGGCTCTCTTACCTTGAGGGGTCTCTGACCTCCTGATGAGTTCACTGCTGCTTTCCTGGTTTAGTGCCTGGTCTCAGATTCAGACAGTTCCAATTCCCAGGAGCCCCTTGCCTCTTTCCTGATCAAGGCAGCTGGGAGCTTGAAAACCAAAGACAAGGGAGGTGTCAGGACAGGCTCAACCACGAGGCTGCAGGGGATGGGAGAGAAGAGATTCCAGCAAATGTATCTCCTGTTGGGTGCCTGGGGTCCCAACCTGAGTCCAGGATGGGAGGGGTGGGGAGGGCTTCTCCACTGCATCACCTCTCAGGCAGGCCTGACCCCGGTCTTAAGTGCTCTGAGAGCCTTCCCCCAAAGAACCAGTTCTCTCTCTGCTTTAACGCCTGGCCCTTGGAGGCACTTGTTTGAGACCCTTGCTTTTAGGGTCCCTGCATCAGCAACATCAGTGTC
Source organism: Lynx canadensis (assembly GCF_007474595.2). Classification (NCBI taxonomy): domain Eukaryota; kingdom Metazoa; phylum Chordata; class Mammalia; order Carnivora; family Felidae; genus Lynx; species Lynx canadensis. Next base: position 76,594,394 of record NC_044314.2, on the reverse strand, counting down.
ACTTGGGAACTGGTTAGAAAAACATTCTGCGGCCCCCACCGCAGACCTGCGGAGTCACATTGCGGGCGGGCGCCTGGCAAATCTGGGTCTTACCCATCCCTCCAGATGTTTGATACACATTGATGCCCCAACATGAGAACCACTGCCTTCATAAAAACCTTGCAGCTCAGAGTGTGGCCTGTGGATCAGTGGTGTCCATCACCTGGAAGCTTCTGAAAAGCTTTTCTCAAAAAGCCCATCTCAGCCCTCCCCCACCCCCTGCCAGGGTCCCTGAATGGGAATCTGCATTTTAACAAGATTCTCTGGGAAGCTTCCTAGGCACTTGCAAGTTTGAGAACGCCTGGCTTAGAATGCCCTCCCCTAGCAGGTGACGGTCACCTCCCTAAGAGCAGAGCTCCCCTAGCTGCTGAGCACATCCGTCCCACCCTGCCTCTGCCCCCTTCCCCTTTAGAGCTGGGTCAAGGCCCTTGCAACCCTCCCCGCCCCCCCCCCCCATTTTGGGTTCCATAACGTTAATTTTACAGTCTCCCTGGAGTGGGTCCAAAGCAAAGTTTTATGTGATATGATTACACAAGGTGAATCGTCCTGATCTAATGAAACAGACTGTGTTTGATGATTCCGTGGGGAATTAAGTGCAGTTAAGCTATTAATCAGGCCCCGGTTCTTCTCGACAAGAGGGAGCAAAGAGGGGCCCGAGGGGCCCTGCCAGGCTCACGTGTGGGACCGTTCCAGTGGAACCAGCACTGGTGACCAACGGTCCGTGGCTCGGCTTGCCTTTATTACCCGCTTTGAAGGCAGCGATCAGTTACCGGGAATCCTGTGCTAATCGGGGCTTCTGTCTTCACCTTTTATCCTTCTTTCTGATGAAGTGGGTTAGGAACAGCCAGGATGGCAATCTTTGGGGTAGGCACACAGCTGTTGCCGAGGCAGCTCGGGTGTTGCCCGGAAGCTCTGATGCGACGGGTGGGGCACCTGGGGCACCTCGGTGACGCCAGGGCACCAGCATCAAGGATGATCGTGACCGTAGCCAGCACTTACGGAGCACCTGCTGGATCCCAGGCCGGGTGCCAGGGTTTTTGCCGCGCTTACTCCATTCCCTCCGCCCAGCACGCCCAGGATGGAGGTCTTCGCGCAGTTGTTCTGCCGATGGGTAAACTGAGCCACCGGGAGACCGACCGAGCCCCTCAGCTACTCTAGGGAGGAAAGGGGTCGCGAATGCTGTCCGTCTGACTCCCAAGTTGTCCGTGAACAGACCCCCGAGTCGTAGAACAACAGCCAAAGGTGAAGTGAGCCGTGGTAAACTAGGAGCTGATCCCAAAGGGTTTCCTAGGAGGGCAGGAGCCGGGCTCAGTCAGGGTTCAAATCCTGTCTTGGGTGATTACTGTGTGGCCTTGAGCGACTGGCTTCCTGTCTCTGAGCCTCCTTTTTCCTGTGTGTAAAATGGGCCCAAGTCTCACTCTCCAGGCTTCTTGGGAAAAGGGGAGGTGGCCGACACATAGTAGGTGCTCAGGCAACATACAGTCTCATCCCCCGGTGATCTCCAGTCAGCAAGGATGCCATGCTGTCTCCGCCCGCCTGCATTGAAGGCCAGGAGCCCCGTTTGCAGGACTCTGACCACCGTGCAGGCGGGTCCTTCCTTCTCCTCGATGACCACCGTGCAGCACCCCCTCCAGCAAATATTTGAGATGGTCAGAAGTGGCCAAGCCTGGAAAGCCGATCTGCATGTTACTAGGTGACTGAGTACCATCTCCGTCCACCTGGGCCTCTGCCATCAGAGCAGCAGGTGTCCTGAATCATCCGGGACGCCGTGAGGTGACTCAGGAGTGGAGAGATTCTTAAAAAGAAAAAAAAAAAAACGAAACTATACACATGCTATATGTTCTTTTAATCACTCATACATCTGGTCTTAACCCATTACAACAGTGTGGGCCCAATTAGCCAGATACATTGTAAATAATTTATCGTCAGGATAAAATCTATCCTTGTCACCAGGATATAGATTTCCCAAGCAACGGTGGTGTTCCGGGGGGGCCACTGGGAGAGCCGGAGCCTCTCCACAGGTCTTGATGTGTTCTGCAAAGAAAGAGGAGCCCTTTATCACGTCACAGTTTGGCGGTTGGGAATTTCAATTTAGTTCAACAAGCATTTATTGAGCACCTGCTGGGTGTAAGGCAGTGGGGGTGAGGCTCCTGGTGCCTGGGAAGGATTAGGACCTGGGATCAGACAGGCCTGGTCTGGAGGGTGCTGCCTGGGGCTGTGTGACCTCGGGCCAGTCACTTACCCTCTCTGAGCCTCAGTTTCCTCACTGGTGATACAAGTGAACAGTAGCCCTTTCCTTGCAGGGTAGTTTTTAGGATTAAATGAGATCATGGGCACCCATCACCCAGCAAAGGTTGAGGATTTAGTTATTAAGAACCAGTTGGGCTCCCCCAACCCAGCTTGGAAAACTCACCAGACTGTCGTTCAATAAACAAATCCCTCTGGAGGGGGCAGGGCGGTGGTGCTTCTGTGAGCAGCAGAGGGTCTGGCTTCAGCGTTTTGGGGCGCCTGACCCCTCTGATTGTCCTAGTGGGGGTTTGGAATCCCTTTCTGCCTTCCCAGCATCCTCTGTGATCTCCTTCCACAGTTACCCAGATTCTTGTTCTGTCAGTTTCAGCAGCTTCAGGGCTGGCTGGTGTCTCTTTGAGGTCCTCTCTAGGGTTTCCCCAAGCCGTCACTCACATTCTCCTGTAGCCTGCCTTTCGAGTCAGACCATCCCCAAACACCTTCCCGATGCTGGTGACAATGCACCCTGCCATTTTCCCATGGCAAGGTAATACACCACAAAACAAAACATAGTGTATGATGATAAAAAGTAGAGAAACAACACGAAGGCAAAGATGACGATATAGAGCATCTGACTTCAACTCTACCCCCAGCCCAGTCCATCAGAGACAACATACGCGGGGAGTTCAAAGGGGGCTGCGGAGCCCAGAGCCAGGAGAGCCGGGGAAGACAAGATCTCATCTCAGGATAATGACAGGAATAGTATTGAGTCAACATCTACTGAGCACGTCCTGGGCCTGGGGCCCCAAGCTCAAAACCTCCTATGCTTTAATCCGCTTGCGCATACAAAGGTCCTACTATCGTAGGACCTGGGAGTAGATTGGGAGTAGATAACCGTTACCAAGGAGGAGAATTGCTACTACACAGGGTAACTTGATGGTGAAAAGCCTAGACTTTGAAGCCAGACTGGTGTCCCATCTTGGCTCTACCGATGATTAGCTGTGTGTCCAAGAGCACCTGACTTAACCTCTCTGTGCCTCTTTTATTTTCCTGTTTAATGAAAACGAGCGTACCTGTCGCACAGAGTCGTGAGGAATAAGTGAATGAGTAGCTCTATTCATACGCTTATTGTATGTGAATACAAATGCATATAGAAGTACAGTAAATACACGTATTTGTGGATAAGTCTGTGCCGGGCCTACAGTGAGCACCAAACGAGTGGTGGTGTTATCCCCAAAGACAAGGTGAAGAACCTTCCAGGAGGAAGCGGCGGCACGGAGGGGGCAGGAATCAGGCCAGTTTGGGGATCCGAAGGACTGGGTAAGGGTGTCGCTGTCAGTCACTGCGTCCGCTGCCACCTGACCCTTGTCCCCAGAGCCCCTCCTCCCTCTGACCCGGCCCTGCCTCCTCTCTCCAGAGTGGCCGGAGTTTGTGCGGAACTACGCCCCGTGGTGGGCCACTCACACGCTGGACTGGCTCAAGTTCGGCAAGAAGGTGCTGGTGGTGCACTTCGAGGACCTGAAGCGGGACCTGTTCGTCCAGCTGGGCCGCATGGTCAGCCTGCTGGGCGTGGCCGTCAGGGAGGACCGGCTGCTGTGCGTGGAGAGCCAGAAGGACGGCAACTTCAAGCGCTCGGGGCTCCGGAAGCTCGAGTACGACCCCTACACGGCCGACATGCAGAAGGTCATCTCTGCCTACATCAAGATGGTGGACGCGGCCCTGAAGGGGAGGAACCTCACCGGTGTTCCTGACGACTACTACCCCAGATGATGCATCAGGCAGGGAAGGGGCCGGGAGTCCCGCCCGAGCAGGGGTCTCGAGACTCCTGGGGACGCCCCCCCCCACCCCAACCCATCTGTCCTCTCTCTCTGGCTTGGGGACAATCCCCTTGGCCGCTGTCGGCCTTCAGTGACTTTGCTGCATGACCAAGGAGGCTCGAGGGAAGAGACTGGGCACTCCCCACCCTTGGAGGCGCAGGGGGCCCCTGGTTTGGAGACATTCTAGCCACGTGGACCCTTTTCTGTCTCCTCTGCCCCTGCCCCCCCCCCCCGCCACTCTGGGCCCCACCTGTGGGAGGGAGGGCTCACGGTGGCCCCAGGACACGGGTGTCCCACTGCAGATGTCAAGGACCTCGATGCCAGGGTGGAAGGGACTGTAGCAGGAGAAAGTGGCCCCAGACTCTCTTCCCTTCTGGGCTGAACATTCACGGCCTCCCCCCACCTTCTCCCCTCCACCCCCGGAGTCACAGGCACCAACACTTATCCGGGCCGCTTCTGTTTGAAGAAGGATCTCAGACAGCCCGGGTGGGGTGCGGAGGCCATGATGCTCACAGGACGTTAACGGGCACCACTGCATGGGGGCGCTGTTGTCATGAGCCCACCTCTCGCCACAGTGCTCCTGAGAAGCCATCGGGTTGGTTGGCCACCTCTAGGGCCGGAATTCTGCCCTTTTCTTCCCCTGCTGTAGCCAGAAGGTGACCTTGGGATCTTTGATCTCCCTTCTAGGGGTTCTCAGGCGCCAATAGTCACCCCACCAGGATGGCCACATGCAGAATCTTGAGTAACACAGCTCTCTGTTGTGGCGCCCAACACATTGATCCTACACTGCCCTCTGACCCCTACCAGTGGGTCCTTTGCTATCCGGATGAGAGAGCAAAGTGCTCCAAATCAGGTGGGACCATGACCCTACTACCTTCCCAGACCATTGACCTCCCCTTGGTCATAGTCCAGTGGGGCTGGCCTCCCTCAGAATGGGAATGGTTCTTCATTTCCATACAAGCACTGCCCCCTTGGTGGTTAAGACCTCAAACCAAAGGATTCTCAAGGACCTGGGTTGCTAATTCTCTGTCTTTGAAAGCATCGATTCAGGACCCATCTTTCCCCCGCCTCGGATACCAGTGGCTTCACATCCAGCCCATACCCGTGCACCTGTCTCATTCCCTACCACGTAGATGCAAAAGCCATAGGTCACAGATCTTTGCTATTCTGTCTGGAGCAGCCCCCCCCACTCAGCCCCTTCGAAGGCTCGGGGGGCAGGTAAAAATGCCCATTCCCAAATACCCAAGAGACTAGGGAGAAGGAGCGTGTAAAGAGATATATTTTTTTAAGAGGAATAGAACTAATACGTTCTGCCCCTTGGCACTTGGCCACTCGAAGAGAAGGGCTTAGGGATTGACCCTGTGTTTCTCTTCCCTGATTCCCTCAGCTGTGGGATTCGGGCCACCGCAGGGCCCAGCCAGGGGGCCCTGAATGTATTTTATACCATGTTTCTTCCCCCACCCCCCACCCAGGCTAATTTCTAGTCTTTTGAGAAGCAGTCGAGGGTGTGGCCTCCCCTCCCACTTAGAGATCAGCGCTCTCTGGGGTGACTCTTGGTCCAAGACCTGGGCCAGCTCTGCTGGTGGCCACTCAGGCCACAAGCCTCAGTCCGAAGATTCCTCAGGTCAACACCATCATTAAAAAGCGAGTTTTGTTGAGTATTCTGCCATGTCGTGGAGTGTTGTGTAAGGCGATTTCACAAATGGGTGTGTGTGTGTGTGTGTGTGTGTGTGTGTGTGAGAGAGAGAGAGAGAGTGAGTGTGTGTGTGTGTGTGGGTGGGTGTGGTAGAAGTGTACACGGAGTCTTGACCCAAGTCACCGACAGCACTCCACCTGGGTCACAGGCTAAACCCTGGCCCGCCTCCAAAATGGATCCTGATGGTATTTCCAGACTGAGCCTGAATCTGCCCACTGCTTTGATTGTGGCCACAGACTGAGCCCCAGACCTAGTCCTGGATGGGGCTTTTGCTTGGTCACTCTGGGCCCTGACCTTGAATGCTGTCTGGGCCCTCATCTGACCTCAGACAGAGCCTTGACTCTGGTCCCAAGCTGAGCCCTGAAGCCCTATGCCAATCTCCTTTCCCCTTTCTATGATCTGTTCCTCCCTGGCCAGAAGGGAGGGAAGCCATGGAACCTGCAGCCCCACGCTTTCCTGGACTCTCCTCAGATCTCACAGACTCTCTGCCATATTCTCCCACCACAGATCACTGCAGGGCAGGGGGCAAGGGGTTTCCCACCCCTTTAGGCCGGGGCAAGATGGCCAGTTAGGCAACCTTCTCTCTGGCCAATTTCTGCCCATTTGTATCACACTTCAGCAATCCTCTTGAATCAAATCTGTAGGTCAGACCCAGAAGGAACCAAGGCAACATTCATTCATTCCCTCGTTTCTTCAACAAATATTTTACTGGGCATCTACTGTGGGCCAGGCACTCCTCTAGCTTCTAGAGGCTTAAAAAGGGACAAAAAAATCCTGGTCCCCACAGTTTACATTTTGCCAAGTACCGAGCAGATACTTGTAAGTAATCGGAAAGCTTTTAAGGAGGGGGATGGGGCGGGGGCAAAGAAGGAAAGTCCCTAGGTGGCTTGTGACTGACCCCAGGAGGGTATTCTCAACCCCGGTGGACTGGGGCATTGCATGCTGATGCCCAGTCACTAGCCAGAACCGGCCCACGTCCCACAGAGGTGATGGCAGAAACTGGCCAGTCAGGGCCTTCCCCAGAAAGTCCCTCTGCACATCCAGAGTGACGGCACCAGCGCATCGGAGGAAGGAAAGCTGGGGGTTCCAGTGGATGCCCAGCGCAGGGGGCATGCCCAGCCCGGAAGCCAGGACCCCCGGCTCATCCTGCTGTCACCTCTAGAGACCAGGCAGCACCCGGCATCTACTGACGGCTGGGATTTCCCGAATTTTCCAGTAACCTGGGAGGTGGCTGCAAACGTGTTTCTGGGGCACAATGTGGGAGGGGGAGAAGGATGGGGAGGCCGAGGGGAGGCTGGAGGGCAGGGCCCACGGGGAGGCCCAGACCCCTTCGCTCTCGCATCGATTTCTTTCTGGCTATTTGTCTTTACATGCCCTCCGGCGCTCTTTGTGCTTTTATTTCCTCCAGCTGCTCATTAAACTTCTTTTGTCTTGCCCTCACCGCCCTTCCCCTCCCCTCGCCTCGCCTCCGTTTCGTCCGGAGCGCTTTCTTGATTTCTGCTCTGTGCAAGCATCTCTCCATCTCTCGATCTCTCTCTCTCTGCCTGTCTCTTGCTCACCACCCCCACCCCTGCTGTCCTCTCCTGCCGCCTCCTCATCTTCCCGGGGAGAGAGGGGGCCACGCTGCTGGAGGCAGACACAGTGAGGCAACGTGCTACCCAGGCCGGTAACCAAGGAAGTGGTTTCCTTAGCAACAGAACTGCAGGCCTGGGTTCCACCGGGTGTCCCTTAGCTGTTACAGTAAGTACGGGGTGGGGGTGGGGCGCGGCAAGCTGGGAGAGGGGGGCGGGGCAAAGACCCCCGCTGGAGCGATCCTTTTGAGATGGGACTGTGGTCCAGACCCGCTCAATGCCTGTCACTTTGGGGATACTCAAAAATAGAGGTGGAGGGCTGGGGAGGGGTAGAGAGAGGCACACGGAGGAATCCGCAGGACTTGGTGACAGACTGGAAGTGGGGAGAGGCAGCAGCCAAGGCAAAGGGGCCACCAAGTTCTGCCGGGGCAGGTCCCGGGTGGAGGTCGGTGACAGACGGAGAACATGGGGCGGAGGAGCAGGTGCGGGAGGGAGAAAAGAAGGCAAGCTGACGTAGCCCCTCGTCCCCAAGCAAGTTGGGTGAGACCGGGGAGGGAAGGTGGAGACAGGCATAGAAATAACTCCCGAATTTCTCCCTGTAAATTGGTGACGAGGAACACCAGAGAAAAGGCGTGGCCCCGAGGGCGAGAGGCTCAGAGAAGGTCAGTCATTTGCTCGGGTGACACAAAAATCGGGGGCAACGCTGGGATTTGAACCTGGGAATGATCCAGAGACCGTCCAGAAGGTGGAAGACGGAGAGGCGGAGACTAGGGAGAGGCAGAGAAAGAGGCACAAAGAGAGAAACAGAGGAACAGAGATTTAAGTCATTGACTTGCCACTTTTTCCCACCAGGAGAACAAAAATATGTTCAACTTTTGAGAACTGAGGAAGGGGCGGGTGTAGACAATAGTGCCCAGCGGGGCAGTCGTGGTTGCAGCTATAAATAACTGTCCCCAAAGAAAACACCTGTCAAGATGCATTCACTTCCTGGGAGAGAAATTGCGTCCCCGGTCCAGGTTGATATTTCAGTGACTCAGGGGGGGTGGGGGGTGACGAGGGCGAAGGGCAGATAGTTGATCAATGGAACACGGAAACCTCGCTCGGCTTTTCCCCAAATGCAATAAAACGGGCAGGCGAGGAGAGCCATAAATCTGTATGATAATATCCGTCCCCGCAAAAGCAACATGTTTATTTATCATGTTCGCACGTTTACTATTTCCCTTCAAATTTATAGTCGGCAATCTGCTGCCGTGCAGGGGGAGAAACATGGAAATGAGAACCGGCAGAACATCGGGGAGGAAGAAATGATAAAATATTTATCCCCCCACTCCACCCCCCACGCCCCGGCTGCCTTAAATCCAATTTCAAACAAAGGTGGTGATGTATCCGAGCAGGGCCGAGCGTCTCTACCTCAGGCCTCTGACGGCTAATTGAAACGAACAGTCGTTATAGAACGGAATGTGGTGTAACAAAATGATTTCGGGGGTCTTCTGGAGTCATGTGCTAAATAATTATGGGGAACGAACAGTCGGCCAGAAGCGAGAGAGAAGGTCCATCTTGGTGGGGACCACACTTGGGGGTGTCCTAAACTGGGGGGGGGGGGGGGGCAATTCCGGGACCAAATTCTCTTCTGTGACCCAAGTTAGCGCCCAACCTCTAACCAGTTACCTGGGCTTCCAAAACTCGGAATGCCCAGGCCTGAGGTCAGACTTTCAGAGTCAGATTTCCCCCAACGACGGAGCCCAGGAGTGGGTGGGAGGGACCCTCTGTGCTTGCCGAGAGGCAAAGGGGTGTCTACACCTGCCAGCCTGGGCAGTCACTGCAGCAGAAAGTGCACCGTGGTTGGTATCATCCGTGCATCCTGGCTCTTTGGCATTATGATCTCTGTACCCCCCGGAGCTAGCTCAGCGCCTGGCACATAGTAGGTGTGACGGAAGTGTGTGTGGACTGTTCTCAGGGAGTTAAGGAATACTCAAGGCTGATGCTTTGGGACTCAGAGAAGAGCCACAAATCAGCGGCCAAAGCAGACCTGAGTTATTACTCCCTTAGCTGCGCTGGATTCTATCTGCAGCAATACTGAATTACTGACCCCCTGCTTGAGTCCCCAAAGCCAGTGGCGTGGCATAGCCCACTCCTACGGACCCTTGAGAACCAACTGTGCACATCTCTTCTCATATTCACACTCCGTGATGTCGCACTGGGAGCTTGAAACTGACAGTGGTGACAATATTTACACCGTGGATATTGGCAAATGCTCCAAATCAAGCAGGGTTGTCTTTTTTTTTTTTTTTTTGGCGGCGCGGGGGGTGGGGGGTGGGGGGTGGGGGGGTGGGGGGCGTGGCCCCAAGCACACAGGTGCACACTGTCCTCGTGCTTCTTTTCTGTGCCTTTATTCTTACCGTCCCCTCTTTCTGGAAAGGCTTTATCTGGCTAACATCTTTGCCTCCTTAAGACCTGGCTCAGGCTCTTCCTCTTCCAGGCAGCCTCCCATGACTGCAAAGACCAAATTCAGCTCCTCCTCTAACCCCCTGGATCACAGCATTGGACGTGGCCATTGTTATCACTTCAGTAATTTAGGATCGCCCCCTCCCCCCCCGCCGGCCCGCTGCCCCACCGCCCCCTTCTCTCTCTCACCAGGGTATGAACTCTATTCGGACAGAAACCATGCCTTCACCTCCGAACAAAGACTAGATAATGAACAAACATTTAGCCAATGGAAGAATGAATTGTTCAATCACATTTAACACTCTCTACCAACCTCAGCTCTCACAAACTTTGCAGTGAATGGATAGAAGGATCCAGCTGCCTGGACAATGGCTGATAAGAAATGGAAATGAGAAACTACTCACAGCGACGAGAAGAGCTAATATTTATGGAGAACTAGTTATATTCTGGAGTACTAGTTATAGATACACTGTGCTAGAAGCTTCACACGTATAACGTCCCTGAGTCATGACCAGGACCCTGGGAGGCAGAGACTCAGTCTCCCCCTTTTGCAATCAGGGGACTGAGGGTCAGGGAAGGTAAGTAGTTTGCCCAAGGTCGCACAGCTGGGAAATGACAGAACTGGACTTTGACATCAGGCGGTCGAGCTTCAGCGTCTGTATATTTAATCACTACCCTGCCTCCCAGGGGGAGAAATGAGCCCCAAGCCAAGAAGGAAGGGGCAGGTCTGGCAAGACAATAGGGAGAAGACAGGCCGAAGCACAGGAGATGAGAGAGGAAAAGAGACCCTGTGAAGGGTTGGCCTTTCCGGGGCTGAGGTCCCCGGGGGGGGGGGGGGGGAAGGAAACGAGGCTGCCCCTGGGGAAGCAGGCAGGGACCTGGTGTCCCAGACGGCTCTGGGTTCTAAGCAGCAAGGCTGATTTATAGATCCCCATGGCAACAGCTAGGCAATAATCTCTTACTCCACAGCTCAGTGATTCTCTAGAAATTCTTTCCTCCTCCCTTCACTGCCACTCTCCCCAGCCCCCAGAGGCAAGGTGACAGCTTCTTCCCCAGGAGGAATGGAGAAAGGATGAACCCAGATGCTTTTTTTTTTTTTTTTTTTTTTGGACAATGGAGCAGGGACACTGGGGTAGGGGGCAGAAGCAAAGAGAAAGAGGGGCTGAAAACCCCAAAGGCCCAGTCATCAGACTGGAAAGGGACTGCAGAAGGCGGTTCTCAGGCCACCTTAAAAATACCATGAAAATATGAATTACCTCCCTGGCAAGACGTGAGCATGCACGTGTACCCACGCACACAGAGTTCTGTGTGTAGTTTCGGGGAGCGTGTAAACCCCTTGGGACTTGAAGTAGGAAATTAAAAAATCATCTAATCTAGTGGTTTCCAAATGAGGGCAACGGAATCCTAGCTTTAATCAAAACCGAACGTGATACCTCCAATAGTGGGGTTCTCAGCAGGGGCGATCTTGCACCCCAGGGGGTATTTAACAATGAGTGGGGATAATTTTGGCTGTCGCAGTGGGGGGAGGGAGAGGTGCTGCTGGCATCCACTGGGTAGAGTTCAGGAATGCTGTGCAACACCCCACAAAGCACAGAACGGCTCTTGCCACAACACAGAAGGACCTGACCGAAAACGTTATAGTGCCAAGGTTGACAGTCTCTGGGGTAATGTCAAAAAAGGGTAGGGGTGCCTAGGTGGCTCAGTCGGTTAAGTGTCTGACTTCAGCTCAGGTCATGATCTCGTGGTCCATGGGTTTAAGCCCTGTCAGCTCAGAGCCTGGAGCCTGCTTCGGATCCTGTGTCTCCCTCTCTTTCTGCCCCTCCCCGACTCATGCGTTCTCTCTCTCTCTCTCTCTCTCTCTCTCAAAAATAAACATTAAAAAATACTTTAAAGGGGAGCTATTCATTCATTCATTCAGTGAACTGGGTGAGGTGTGGGATACAGAGCTCCTCTGACATCCAACCTGACTCACGTTGGGACTCAGCTGTGTGACCTGAGGCCAGCTGCTACACATCCTGGGTTTTCATGTCTTCATCTCTAAAATGGAGATTATGAAATAGAACTACAGGGCTTGCTGTCCTGGGCACAGGACCATCTCTACAGGGGAAGGAAAGAACAAGGGTATTATTCTCTTTATTAGCATGACTGTTATTAATGGTGTTGGGGAAGATCTCACAAATGAGGGAGTCGATTTGTTGTGTGTTTTTTTTTTTTTAATTTATTTGAGAGACAGAGAGAATATGCAGGGGAGGGGCAGCAAGAGAGGGAGAGAGAGAATCCCAAGCAGGCTCCACACCGTCAGCGCAGAGCCCGATGAAAGGCTCCATCTCATGAACGGTGAGGTCATGATCTGCACCGAGATCAAGAGCTGGGTGCTCAACCGACTGAGTCACCCAGGCGCCCCGAGGGATTCAATTTCTAGTAAGTAGGAGAAGCATCTCTCACTGGCTAACCTGAGGGACCAGAGACTGCTAGGGACAGAATGTGTCCTCCCAAAAGGTATACTCCGAATCTCCAGTGTGATGGTATTAGGATGGGCAGCCTTTAGAGGTAATTAGGATTAGATTAGGTCACGATGGGATTAATACCCTTATAAATGGAGAAAAAGACACTAAGTGACTCAACCTCCCTCCCTCTCTCCACGAAGGGAGGACCCAGCAAGAAGGCAGGAAGCGGGTCCTTTCCGGTCTCCGGAACCATGAGAAACCCATGTCTGTTGTTTAAGCCTCTCAGTCTGTCACGTTCTGTTATAGCAGCCTCAACGGACACGATTGGGGTCTTGTCGCGTGGAGGGGTCTTGTTGCACCGAAAACTTAGCACAACAGTGTGCTCATGGGACGGTTTCCCCCTGGGTAGCTTGTAAGCTAGCCCCAAAGTGTAGGAACTTCTCCCATCAGTGTGAAGCAAGACACTGGTCATAAGGATTGTCTTGAAGAAGACAGACAACCCCCTTGTGGGCATGTCTGGTCTGGCAGTCTGTGCAAAACTCCACCTTGTAATTACATACCTACCCCTCCTACATTCGCCAATCAGAATCCCAACATCCATCTCCAGAATGCTTCCTGATCTAAGAAATCTATGGTGCCTGCCTTTGCGTGGGGTCTCCTGAAAGCAGAAGCTGGGGTGAGGCTTTGTGTGCAGGTCCTTTCATCAAGGGGCGACCCCGGGGAGCAGAGAAAACAAGACAAGAAGAAGAAAAGGCCAATGTTACATGTTATGCATATTATGTGTCTTGGCTGAGGGCCATGCGGGGAAGGGAAGGGGCCATTTCACCAGGACCTCCTGAGAAGTCTACAGAACGCCTCCCAGGCCCATCTGCCCATCAGCTCTCCACCTTCACTGGTCAAGGGTTTTCAGCGGGGCTTCAGACTCCCTTGTGGGGGTCCCCACAAGATGCAGCAGGAGTTCATGGCACTCGAGAGGCCTAGGACCAAAAGCAAGTTGTGTAGCACGCACTTGAGGCAAGGCAGGAAAGAGGATGTGAACAGGGGCCTTCACAGAACTGTCCACACCAGACGCAACTGATTGGAAGTGAGCACAGACGGAAGTGAGCAACAGACAGAAGTGAGCAAACAAGTGTGCTTCACCATGGACATACAATTCCCTAGCTGGGTTCACATCTCACCTCCGCCAGTGAGGAAACCGTCCTGGTTTTCCCTTCTATAAGGTAGAAGTCATGGTGCCTATCTCACTCGAGCCTCTGGGGGGATGGGATGAGCTTATGTTTTTTTTAAAGCATACAGTAGGTGCTCAGCAAAGCGGAGTGGTCACCCTTCTGCCTGAGCGGCAGCCCTGACCTGAAAGTGGCTTTTCCTGCCTCTGCGATCTGCCTCACTTTCGTGAGCCTGGCTGATGTGATTTCTGCCATAGAATGAATTCCTAGGAAGTGAAATTGGGTCACCCGGAGGGACTCTGAGACAAAGGGTGGAGGACAGGTTGGCAGGGGAGGGAGGGAGTTACCAAGAGGCTCTTTGGCGATTAATGTCACAATAATGATCTTCCCGGAGGAGCTCATTTGACCCACCCCCAGCCCCTACCTGTGGGCTCGCTTCCTAGCAGGTTCCAGGGGACACTGGCTCAGCTAGACTGGGCAAAAATCTTCCTTTCTCCACTCTTCCAAGGAGAAAAACCACGCGAGTAACCGCAAGTGAGTTATACGCATGCAGTCAATCCACACACGGAGCACAAAATAATATTCCTCTTTTCCATATAGAAACATACTCTCCCCCTTTTATTTTCTTAAAACACGGGTTCTCATATCCCTTATTTAATTTTCACACTTTTATTAGAGACACATAGAGAGAGGTAATTCTCTAAGAAAAATATACCAGGACAGCATTACATGGTAGCTAACTTGGCACGGGGGTGGGGGGCAATAGGAAGGATGGGGAACCGTGACTAACTGGGAATTCTGTATCCCACTGGCATTACCAGAAATCATGGAGCAAGCCGCTCAGAGAATCAGAGCCTCCACTCAAACCGCCACAAACTTTCGAACGCTGATGAAGTCAACTCTGGACAAAAATCAAAGCTTCGACACCTAATCCAAGACTTCCAACAGCCAGGACAATGCTTTGTGAAGAAAATGACTTAAGAACTGAATGTTTGCATTGTAAGGAAATGACAGGGCTCAGGTCTCGGGCTGACCACTGGGATAGCCGAGTGGACGCTTCAGTGACCACACTTGACAAGGAATACAATCTCTGTGGGATAGGGGGTGGGAGAGTTTGGAAAAGTCACTAAACAGACAGGTGCAACCCCTGGCCATCAACAGGGGCAAACCTCAGGGAAGGGGGGAAAATCTGATTTCCAGAGTTACCACATTATAATACTCGAAATGCCCGGCTGTCCACAAAAAATTCACAAAGCATGCAAAGAAACAGGAAAGTACGGCCCGTCATTCATTCATTCGCTTGGTCACTCGCTCCTTGGAAACTCATTGGCTTACAACCTACTTATCATCACACCCTTACTCACTCACTGGTGAGTTCTATTTATCCAACATATTCCCCAAATGTGTCCAGCCCTCCCTCAGATTCAGGCTGTCCCAAGAGTACTGAACCACAGAGTGGCTTTTTCAGCCACTCCTCCTTCATTCCAAACCTATTCATTCCACCCTCCCTAAATCATGGAACTAAACTTTGCTTCAGAAAGACTGCCTAAACAAGGTTCCACCCTCTCCAGATTTCAGTCACTCCCTCTGCAAAACCAGTGTGCTGAACTGGGTGATCCCCTAAGGATTCAGTCATCCCTGGAATGGGAATTCAAGGGGCATATGCAGGGCTTGGAGTCACGCATACTAACCCACTGGGGGAACATGCCCAGAGAGGGGAAGGGCCTTGCCAAAAGGCATACCACATTTCACACCTACTTTCCCTGTCATCAAAGCTGTGAATCAGAGATCTTTCACCCACCATGTGCCCTTTCTCTGCATGTTGTTGGCTGAATGAACTGAGGCCACTGTTTTCTTATGGAAGGCTGGTAGGAGACTGGCCTGGAAGATAACGTGCCCACTTCCTCACCTCGGTTGGCTTTCTTGGAAAGCCAGCCATTCCATCCTTCTCTTGCCTCCCAGGGCTGTGGAAAGTGTTTAATAAACATGCCTTTAAAGCAAGCTAATATTAAAGAGCAATGTTTAAGTGCTAATTACTGTTATCATAGGCCACTTTCCACCTCATTAAATGCATGGATTTGGTAATTGTTAGCTAATTCCCAAGGAGAAACCAGATGCTCCTCAGGTGTTAGGGTTGCATCTTTCCCCAGCAATTGACTCCATTTCCAAGCCACAGGATGGTAGGTTGTTGGTCTCAGAGCCCAGTTGAGGGGTCCTGTAGAAAATGTGTAGGCTGTGCTTTCACCTTTCCAGGTTCAAGTCCCAGCTCTGCCACTTACTTCCCTGATGTGTGACGTTAGGAACGTTGTTTCATACCTTTGAGCATGTGTTTCCTAGATCTAGAAAAGAAGACAAATGTATGCAGAGCATCTGACTCGTTAAAGGGATTTAATTATTGTTGTCAATATTAATATTTTCTTTACCACGAGCTCGGTGGGTTTTTTTGGTCACTTTTTTTTTTTTTAATTTTTTTTTTTTTAATGTTTATTTATTTTTGGGACAGAGAGAGACAGAGCATGAACGGGGGAGGGGCAGAGAGAGAGGGAGACACAGAATCGGAAACAGGCTCCAGGCTCTGAGCCATCAGCCCAGAGCCCGACGCGGGGCTCGAACTCACGGACCGCGAGATCGTGACCTGGCTGAAGTCGGACGCCCAACCGACTGCGCCACCCAGGCGCCCCTGGTCACTTTTATTGAAATATATTTTACATACAACAAAATTTGCCAATTTCACGTATAGGAGTTGGTGAATTTTAATACTCATGAGATAATCATAGGATTACCATCCCTTTCATGCTATAGAACATTACCATTTTCCTCAAAAAGTTCTGACATGCCCTTTGCAGTTGATTTCCTCCTTCCACTGTGCCCTCCCCCACTGGTTTGCTTTCTATCATTATAATTTTCCAGAATTTCATATAAATGGAATCATACAAGTCTCTCTTCTTTCAGCTAACTTCATAGTTTTGAGATATTTCCATATTGTTGCGTGATCAGTATCGAGAGTTCACTCCTTTCCATTGCTTAGTAGTACTCCATTGTATGGACATACCACATCTTTTTTTTTTTTTTTTTTTTAACTCATTCACCAATTGATAGCAATTTGACTTCTTTCCAGTTTGGAGTTATTATCAGTAAAGCTGCTATAAATGTTGACATACAGATCTTTGTGCTGATACAAGTTTTCATCCTCTTGAGTAAATACCTAAGAGTGGAATCGCTGCTGGATCACAAATGGATGTTGAATTTTATTTAAAAAAACCTGCCAAACTGTTTTCCCAAAACGCTGTCCCATTATCTATTTCTACCAGCAGTAGAGGAGAAGTCACATCCTCACCAACCCTTGGTGCTGTCTGTCTTTTTACTTTTATTTTATTTAAAAAAAAAATTTTTTTTTCAACGTTTATTTATTTTTGGGACAGAGAGAGACAGAGCATGAACGGGGGAGGGGCAGAGAGAGATGGAGACACAGAATCAGAAACAGGCTCCGAGCCATCAGCCCAGAGCCTGACGCGGGGCTCGAACTCACGGAGTGCGAGATCGTGACCTGGCTGAAGTCGGACGCTTAACCGACTGCGCCACCCAGGCGCCCCTCTTTTTACTTTTAGATATCCTATTGGATGTGAGTGGTACTCACTGTGGTTTGAATGTGCATCTCTCTAATGGTGAATGATGTTGTGCATCTTTTCACGCACTCACTAGCTCTAAATTTTCTTTGCTGAAGTGTCTGTTCAAATACTCTGTCCTTTTCACTGCAGGACCTCTTTTTCCTCAAGGCCCTACTTTCAAGAGCAGGAGACATAGCTGACTTTCCCAGTATATAGAAACAGACACAGAAAGTTGGACAACATGAGGAGACAGAAGCCTAAGTCCCAAATGAAAGAAGGAGACAAAATCAGAGCAAGAGAGCAAAATGAAAAAGATAGGCAATATGCCTGACAGAAAATATGAAATAATTGTCCTAAAGATACTCACTAGACTTAGGATCTCAGGGAGACTGCCAACAAAAAGATAGAAAATATCAAAAATAATCAGATTAACTCAGTAAGTGAAATTAAAAATACACTAGAGGGAATAAATAGTAGAGTAGAGGAAGCAGAAAAATGGATCAGTGAGCTAGAAGACAGTAATGGAAATCAAGCAAGCAGAGCAGGAAAAAGAAAAAAGAATTTTAAAAATGAAAATAGATTAAGGGAACTCAATGACATCATCAGTGTAATAACATTTGCATTATAGAGGTTCCAGAAGGAGAAGAGAGAGAATAAGGGGAGCAAAATTTACTTGAATAAAAATAGCTGAAAACGTCCAAAATCTGGGGAAGGAAAACAGACATCCAGATCAAGGAGGCACAAAGAGCCCTCAAAAAAAAAAAAAAAAAAATCAACCTAAGGAGGTCCACTCAAGGCATAGTAAGTGGCAAAATGTAGTGATAGTGAATTTTAAAAGCAGCAAGAGAAAAGAAAACAGTTACATCTAAGGGAAACCCCATAAGGCTATCAGCTGATTTTTCAGCAGAAACTTTGCAGGCCAGAAGGGAGTGGCAGGATATATTCAAAGTCCTAAAAGGAAAAAAACCCTGCAACCAAGAATATTCTATCCAGCTATGCTATCATTCAGAATAGAAGGAGAGAATGTTTCCCCAAACAAAAGTTAAAGGAATTCATCACCACTAAATCAGCGTTACAAGAAATGTTAAAGGGGATTCTTTGAATGACAAAGAAAGACCAAAACAGGGGTAAGAAAAGTAGGGAGAAGAAAATCAGAAAAATGAAATGTATGCATAAAAATCAGGCAGGTGATTCACAAAATAAAAAGATGTGAAATATGACACCGTATACCTAAAACATGTGTGTTGTGGTGGGGAGGAGTAAAAACTTAGTGCTTCTAAAATGGGTTCAAATCTAAGTGACCATCAACTTAATATAGACTACTCTATATATAGGATATTACATATAAACCTAATGATAACCAAATTAAAAGCCTGTAATACATATATACAAAAAATAAAGAGAAAGGAATCTAAGCATATTACTAATGAAAGCCATCAAACCACAAGAAAATAGATCAAGAGAAGAAACGAACAGAGAACTACAAAACAACAATAAAGCAAATAACAAAATGGCAATAAGTACAAACACATCAATAATTACTTTGAAGGTAAATAGAGTAAACATTCCAATCAAAAGACATAGTGTGATGGAATGGATAAAAAAGAAGCCCCATATTTAGGCTGGCTACAAGAAACTCCTTTCAGACCTCATGACACATGCAGATTGAAAGTGAGGGGATGGAAAACATTTATCATGCAAATGGAAGTGAAAAGAAGGCTGGGGTAGCATTACTAATATTATACAAAATAGATTTTAAAAGACTGTAACAAAAGACAAAGAAGGATGCTATATACTCATAGAAGGAACAATCCAATAGAGAAGATGTAACAATTATAACTGTTTATGCACCCAACGTGAAAGCACCCAAATACATAATGCAGCTATTAACACACATAAGAAACAAATCGATAGGAATACAATGATACTAGGGACTTTAACATCCCAATTAATAGATAATGCAAACAGAAAAAAACAAGCAACAGTGGCTTTGAATGACACATTGGACCAGATGAATCTAATAGATATATTCAGAACATTCCATCCCCAAACAGTGGAATACACATTCTTTTCAAGTACACATGGAACATTCCCCAGAATAGATTACATGTTAGGCCACAAAACAAGTCTCAACAAATTCAAGAAGATTAAAACTATATCATGCATCTTTTCTGACCACAATACTATGAAACTAGAAATCAACCACAAGAAAAAATCTGGAAAGAACACAAATACATGGAGGAATCTAATCATATCGGTAGCATAACATGCTACCAAACAATGAAGGGGTCAACCAAGAAATCAAGGAGGAAATTTTAAAAATACACAGAGACAAAAGAAAATAAAAACACAAGGGTCCAAAATCTTTGGGATGCAGCACAAGCATCTCTAAAAGGGAAGATTATAGCAATATAGGCCTACCTCAAGAAGAAAGAAAAATCTCAAGTAAACACCTAATCTTACACCAAAGGAGCCAGAAAAAGAAAAACAGTAGAAGGGGAGAAATAATGAAGATTAGAGCAAAAATAAGTGAAATAGAAACTCAAAAAACAAAACAAACAAACAAACATTGAACAGATCAGTGAAACTGGGAGCTTATTCTTTGAAAAGATCAACAAAACTAATAAATCTCTAGCCAGATTCATAAAAAAAGGACTCAAAATCAGAAATGAAAGCAAAGAAACAACCAACACCACATAAATACAAAGGATTATAAGAGCATATTATGAAAAATTATATGCCAACAAGTTGGGCAACCTAGAAGAAATAAACTCCTAGAAACATATCATTTCCCAAAACTGAATCATTAGTAGACAATTTGAACAGATGATTACTAGCAATGAAATTCAATCAATAATAATAATACTCTCAGCAAACAAGTCTAGGACCAGATGGCCTCACAGGGGAATTCAACCAAACATTTAAAAAATATTTAATACCTATTCTTCACAAACTAGTTCCAAAAATAGAAAAGGAAGGAAATCTTCCAAATTCATTCTATGAGGCCAGCATTACCCTGATAAGAAAACCAGATAAAGACAGTACAAAAACAAATAATAAAAAAAAACAACCACTACAGCCAATATCTCTGATGAACATAGATGCACAATTCCTCAAAAAATATTAGCAAACCAAATCCAACAATATATTTTAAAAAAACATTCACCACAATCAGATGGGATTTATTCTTGGGATGCAAGGGTGGTTCAATATTCACAAATCAATCCATGTGTTACATCACATCAAGAAGAGAAAGAACAAAAACCTTATGATCATTTTAATAGATGCAGAAAAAGCATTTAACAAAGTACAACCTCCATTCATGATAAAAACCTCCAACAAAGCAGGCTCAGAGAAAACACACCTCAACATAATAAAGGCCATATATGAAAAATCCAGATGTTCAATGGGGAAAACCTGAGAGCTTTCCCCCTAAGATATAGAGCAAGACAAGGATGTCCACTCCCACAACTTTTATTCAACATAGTACTGGAACTCTTAGCCACAGCAATCAGATGAGAAATAAAGACAAGAAGTAAAAGGCATCCAAGTTGGTAAGGAAGAAGTAAAACTTTCACTTTTTGCAGATGACATGATACTATGTATAGAAAACCCTAAAGACTCCACCAAAAAACTACTATAACTATAAATGAATTCAGTAAAGTCACAGGATACAAAATCAATATACAGAAATCTGTTACACTTTTATATACTAATAATGAAGTAGCAGAAAAAGAAATTAAGAAAACGTTCCCATTTACAATTTCACCAAGAATAATAAAACACCTAGGAAATAAGTTAACCAAGGATGTAAAAGACCTGTACTTTGAAAACTATAAAACATTGATGAAAGCAAGTGCAGATGACATGTACAAAGGGGAAGATATCCCATGCTCATGGATTGGGAGAACAAGTATTGTTAAAATGTCCATACTACCCAACGCAATCTACAGATGTAATGCAATCAATCTCTATCAAAATACCAATAGCATTTTTCACAGAACTAGAATAATCCTCAAATTTGTATGTAACCACAAAAGACCTCAAATAGGCAAAGCAATCTTGAAAAAGAACAAAACTAGAGGTATCACAACCACAGATGTCAAGATAGACTACAAAGCTGTGTAATCAAAATGGTATGGCACTGGCACAAAAATAGACACATAGATCAACAGCACAGAATAGAGAGCCCAGAAATAAACCCACAATTATATGGTCAATAGATCTCTGACAGAGGAAGCAAGAATATGCAGCGGGTAAAGAACAGTCTCTTTAACAAATGGTGTTGGAAAAACTGGATAGCTACATGCAAAAGAAGGAAACTGGACCACTTTATTACCCCATACACAAACATAGACTCAAAATGGATTAAAGATCTAAATGTGTGATCTGAAACCATGAAAATCCTCGAAGAGAGCACAGGCAATAATTTCTCTGACACTGGCTATAAAAACATTTTTCTAGAAAGGTTTCCTAAGGCAAGGGAAACAAAAAATAAAATATTAGGACTACATCAAAATAAAAAGTTTCTGCACAGCAAGGGAAACCATCAACAAAATAAAAACAATAACCAAGTAGAAAAAATATTTGTAAATGATATATCTGATAAGGGGTTATTATCCAAGATATATAAAGAACTTATACAACACCAATATACAACACCAACAATCTAATTAAAATGGGCAGAAGACATGAACAGACATTTCTCTAAAGAAGACATACAGAAGGCCAACAGACATATGAAAACATGCTCAACAACACTAATCATCAAGGAAATGTAAATCAAAACCACAATGAGATACCACCTCACGCCTGTCAGAATGGCTACAATCAAAAACACAAGAAACAAAAAGTTTTGTTAAGAATGTGGAGAAAAAGGAGCCCTTGTGCCCTGTTTGTGGGAATGTAAGCTAGTGCAGCCACTGTGGAAAACAGCATGGAGGTTTCTAAAAAAAATTAAAACTAGAATTACCATATGATTCAGTAACTCCACTCCTGGGTATTTACCCAAAGAAAATGAAAATACTAATTCAAAAAGATATATGCACCCCTATGTTTATTGCAGCATTATTTACAATAGCCAAGATATGGAAGCAACCCAAATGTCCATTCATAGATGAATGGATAAAGATATGGTGTTTACACACACACACACACACACACACACACACACACAGAAATATTAGCCATAAAAAAGAATGAGATCTTGCTATTTGCAACAACATGGATGGATCTAGAGGATATAATACTAGGTGAAATAAGTCAGAGAAAGACAAATACTACATGATTTCACTCATGTGGAATTTAAGAAACAAACAAAAAAACAAAAAACATACCCTTAACTATAGAGAAAAAAACGGGTGTTTTCCAGAGGGAGGTGGGCAGATGTTTGATATAGGTTAAGGGAATGAAGAGTAGTACGTTTATTTTGATGAGCACTGAGTCATGTATGAAATTGTTGAATCACTATATTGTACACCTGAAACTAATAACACTGCATGTTAATTATACTAGAATTTAAAATAAATAATCAGCCCCTTTCAAAAATTGTGTTGTCTTCTTATTAGTTATAAGTGTTCTTTGTATATTCTAGGTGTAAGGGCTTTAAGTATGTGGCTTTCCTTTTCATTTTCCTAACATCTTTGAAGGGGAAGAATTGTTCATTGTAACAAAGCCCAACTTATCAGTTCTTCTGTTTTAGTATTTCTTGCATCCGATTTAAGAAATCTTTTTGTAAATTCCACATGCTCTTATGAACCCAGGCATATTGAGAATTCCTACAACCTTCCACAATTACCACTGTTTATTTCCTCCCCCCCCCCCCAATTCCTCCTGCTTGACTGGATTTCATGTTTTGTGTTTTGTCCCTCCAGCCTACCTCACCCCCACCATCAGAACACATCTGCTCTCAGTCTCATTCCCTCTCCCAGCTGGTAGACAGCTTGCTCATCTTTTGCTAGATGTGTAACTATCGTTGTGTGTCTGTTAGTAACTTAGACACCTTTTCAAAGGGACCTGCAAAATCAAGATCCTTATTCCAAGAGAATGCTGCTCATGGAAGCATTTTTTTTTTTCCAGCCATCACAAGATACTACTTGGAGAGTCTCTTGGACCCAAGAGCTATTTGGATGGGAGCTACCTGGATCTTCTCCTGATGCTAAATTACACAATGTGTGTGACTTATTTGGTGAGGCCTGACTCTGTACTTGGGAATTAGCATCCAATCAGTAAAAAGGGTTGTACTGGTAAATCAGTTTAAAGCTAGTAGCTTTTTGGTTTCATGGCTCTTTCCCCCATTGGTACTACTGGGTCTTCAGACTGGATTTCATAATCTGAATGTTGTTTCTGACACAAAGGATGTGTTAGAAGCACCTGATCACATTGCTTTTACAGTTGACCAACCTATAGTTTCCAATACCATTTTAGGTTCAGATCTCCTTTGATGATTTCAGACATACTCAGAAGGGGCATTCCTAGCTTCATTTTGTACACAAGCAAAGTGAGGACCAGTGAGGTTAAATGACTTGCCCAAGGCCAGACAGCCAGATCTTAGTCATGTACCACTGATCTTCACATCTCCTGATAATGATGACCTGGAGAGCCAAAATGAATAATTCACTTACTTTGTACAGGCACTGTTTTAAGTGTATTACATACTTTGTTTTACTTCTATTGGTCAGCTACTCCCTCAATTATGCTGCATAACAAACAGCCCTAAAACTCAGTGATTCGATACAGAAATCATTTATTCTCATGGGTCTAGGTGTGGGCTGCAACTTGGCAGGGATAGACGGGGCTCCAGACTCTATGTTCCAGATTGAGGGTTGAGTTCAAATTTGACCCCATAGGTTTACCCCAGGGCCCAGGATGACGAGGAAGGAACTACCTAAGGGAAGCTTTGCTCATGGTAAGGACAGAAGCACAGGAGAGGGTTTCTAAGCATATTTGTTGTCACTGTTTACATCTCATCTGCTACCATTCTATAGGATGAACAAGCCATATTGTCGACTGCCAAGTTTCATAGCATGCAAACCAGTAGGAATGAAGAATCGGGGCCAATAATTCAATTTACCGTGCCATTTAATCCCGACAACTCTAGGGAGTTAGACACTATTATGATTTCTATTTTACTGATGAGAAACCGAGGCTGAGTCAAGCGGTTAGTAACGGGAGAGATGGCAAAATTACACTCAGACATTCTAGCCCCAGACTCAAGCTGTTAACCATTGAACCAGCTCTTGATGAAATGGTGCCCTACACAGAGGAAAATTAAACAACAGGTTTGTTCTCCACAGGCTGTGTTGTAGGCATACGAGATCCACACAGCGGGAGGTGCTCTGTCCGTGGTGCTGAAACATCATGTATGCTACATAACCACGGTTTCTCTACAGACTCCCATAACTTCAAGCCAACCCTCCTGGGAATTTTAATCGAGGTGAAAGAGGAGAAAAATGAAAGACATGAATAAAAACAAAATGCATAGAGGCAGACAGTTTTCTTAAAAGACTGACCAGGTCTTGGTCAGTTTGTTTGGACAAACTTTTCAAGTGGTAGCAGCTCCCAAGAAAGAAACCACTTGGGAGCAGGACTAGAAAAATCAAGTATTTACAGGAGAGTGAGAACACATGTGCTCAGTGGCACAAAGCTGTGTGGGTGCCACACAAATAAATTATTCGGAGCAGGAGAGTAAACCAAGCCCCCATCAACAGGGCCTAATTGCTGTGCCAGCCTCACTTAGATATACAAGCATGCTTCGTGTTTTCCTTTTTATCCTGATGAAATTATGCATCACAGAACAAGCAGAACTGTGACTTAAGTTCCACTCTTTTATATGGCTGATTTCATATCATCAGGACATTTGACAGTCTTCCTGTGTTGCTGAACTACGAGTCACCCCTCCCCACTCTAGGCAATTTGAGTTGGGACCATAAGCTCCTTGATCCCCCTAGTGCAATGTTTCTAGTCTTGTGCTTAAACTTAGGGATACAGATGGTGGGTAAGTCCTATTTGTAGTCACACAAATGGGGGAACTGATCAACAGCTAGCTGGCCTGAACATCTGAGAGCACATAATTTTTTGCAGCATAAGCCCTAAGGAAAAAAAAACAAACAACACACCATGAGGCCCAACCAGTGAAATAGAAAAAGCCACCTTTTTAAGGTCGGGTTTCTATGGAGCTTTCAAGATCATGTGTTTAAAATCAGGAGGATTCTCCGAGACCATAGGTGATGCGCGCGCGCGCACACACACACACACACACACACACACACACACCATGCATATGTATGAAGCCATAGCTTTTCACCCTTCTTTATACCTGTCACCATGTGACTTTGAAGCACCCTCCCACTCTGACTCTGGGCTTGGCCATGTGATTCGCCTTAGGCAGAGAGAGGTTAGTAAATGTGATGTAACCAGAGGCGGGAAATGTACCTGCATGATTAGCTTTGATCTCCCTCTTACATGCCTCTTACCCCTGCTGGAGGATGCCAGCAAAGCTCTCCCCGACTGCCCAAGCTTAGGCCATCCTAGATCAGTCAACAATCAGCCATCCCCACACATCAGAGGGAGTCCAGCCAAGATCAGCAGAACTGTCTAGCCAACCAGCTCAGACGAAAGAGCAACGAACCCTGATTTTTAAGTGCATTGAAATTTTGTGTTGCTAGACAGCATCATTGTAGCAGTAGGTAACTGATATACCACCCATTCTAGGGGTTTGAAACTCGGGTTCCCTCAGGGTTCTAAAGGTCTATGAAAGTGTCCAGAAGGAGGGGAGTAGAGGAGGGCGATGCAAGCCGCCAAATTAGTTTTAACTAGAATTGTGATAGTTTTCTGTTCACACATTGAAGTTTTGTGCAGGGTTTCATATGATAAAACAATCCCCTGCCTTATCAGTTTAGAATGCTTGGGACACTAAGTACTAGAATATCTAACTCATAGTGTGTGTGTGTGTGTGTGTGTGTGTGTGTGTATATAGTAATACATATCTTTATATAGATCCTTATATACATATCTGTATCATGTATTATATATTTAAAAGGTAAGAGAAATCTTGTAGAGCTAATTGCCTCAAGCTGCCAACTGCTTCTTTCTAGGAATTTGGTGATCCTCATTGGTAACGATGGCTTTTACTATATTTGTCATTCCTCTCTTTAGATCGGTTACCATAGAATCCTCCTTGGCTTTATTTCCTATATAGTTCACTTTAAATATGCCAAGATATTTGATGATTCATAGCAGCTTCACAAGGGAAGTATTATTCTTATCCCATTTTACAGATGGAGAATGAAAACCCAGTGCCTGAGGCAAGGAATGACCTGCCATACTATTATCCCACTGAACAAGAGGACTGAAGGTAGACAGTTACAGGCCCAATATAATGATTCAAATAATGACACCAAGGATCCAATCTACCTTCCTTTCTTTCTTTCTTTCTTTCTTTCTTTCTTTCTTTCTTTCTTTCTTCCTTTCTCTTTCGCCATTCTTAGTGTCATCATCAAAAGATAATGAATGCATAGGTGTTGCCTCATGGCCTCAAGATGGCTGCCACAGCCCAAGGCATCAATGCCTACATTTGAGGGAGGAAGAAAGCGGAGGGGGGCTGCCAGCCAACTCTTCCTTCTCTCATGCTTGTCCCTTTTCATCAGAAAACAAACTATCTTTCTTAGAACCACACTGCCCCATCCTTGCAGACTTCCCCTTATACTCTATTGGCCAGAGCTAGACTCCAGTAAGCCACTGCTGGCTGTAAAGGAGGCTGAAGAATAAATAGGTGGCACAGGCCCAGGCGAGAAGCAGGAGAGGCTTAACAGAGTCAGGATGTATCCTGGGGGCTCGTCATGTTGCTGCTTCAAACAAAATCAGAGTTCTGATGGCAAGGCAGATGTCAAGAAGATCTGTGGGGTAGTGAGAAGACTGTGGAATCTGCTACCCCTTTCTTTTTTCTTACATTTATTTTGAGAGAGAGAGAGAATATGCAGCCCAAGCAGGCTCCGTGCTGGCAGTGCAGAGCCCAACGTGGGGCTTGATCTCATGAACCATGAGATCATGACCTGAACGCTTAACCAACTGAGCCAGCCAGGTGCCCCACCACCCCTTTCAATAAAGCCCTTGACCTCAGCTGTCAGCCCCTTTAAGGACTGATTCAGCTGCAGACAACCACCTCACCAGGGACCATGCACCCTTCCCGGGACAGCGGACATCCAACAACTGATTAATGTAGGGTTTTTTTTTTTTTCAACGTTTATTTATTTTTGGGACAGAGAGAGACAGAGCATGAACGGGGGAGGGGCAGAGAGAGAGGGAGACACAGAATCGGAAGCAGGCTCCAGACTCTGAGCCATCAGCCCAGAGCCCGACGCGGGGCTCGAACGCACGGACCGCGAGATCGTGACCTGGCTGAAGTCGGACGCTTAACCGACTGCGCCACCCAGGCGCCCCATAATGTAGGGTTTCAAGGGCTGAACACCTTACCCCAACCTAGGACAACCCCAAAAGGCCATCCTATCTCTCTATGGGGTCAGTTGAGGCGGTCACTGAGCCTGCATTACAGATCGACCTCTTTCTTTCTGCTTCCTTCCCCACCTGGAACAAGTGGTGATCCAAAAGCATGCCCTAAGGAATATCCCGCACGTTAAACTCCATTTCAGAGCCTGCTTCTCTGAAAACCTGACATGCAACAGAGACGCAACCCAAAGTGTCCCCTGCATCAGCTAATAAAAGTTTGCAATTCGCTGGAGTAGATCAGTAAACATTTTATGTAAAGGGTTGGATAGCAAATATTTTAGGCTTTGTGGGCATAAGGTCTCTGTTGAGACTGCTCACCTCAATCTTTGTAGCATGGAAGCAGCCAGACGGTACATAAAGGAATGGGTAAGGCCGTGGGCCAATAAAACTGTACAACTCACCCTCAAACAACACGGATTTGAACTGCACAGGTCCACTTATCTGTAGATTTCTTACAGCGCGGGACTATACGTGCAATTTCTCTTAGGATATCCCCAATAACATTTCCTTTCCCCTAGCTCACTTTAATGTAAGAATACAGTGTATAATACCTCTTAATATGCAAAATACAGGTGAGTCAACTTTTACGTTATCACTAAGCCTTCCGGTCGGCAGTAGGCTATTAGTTACTGTTTGAGGAGTCAAAGTTACATGTGGATTTTTGACTCTGCAGGATCGAGCACCCCTGATCCATGAGGTATTTGCAAAACGAGGCTGCGTGCAGGTCCACTGCCTATAGTCTGGCAACCCCTGGACTAGATCAACTCTCTTACGGTACAGTTGAGCAAATGGAACCTTAGAGAGGAAAGAACTAAGCACATCAATGAACGCCACACGTGAAGCACTTAGATGCCCACGACACGGTTATATTCAAATTGTGACAGCAATATGCTTAGTGAGCACTTAAAATGGGCAGGTGTGCCCTCAGTCGTATACCCCCCTTTTTCACTTAGGTCTCAAAACAGCCCTGGGGGGGGGGGGCTGTCATAAGCCCCGATTTACAGACGAGGAAGCTAGGGCTGGAAGAGCGAGTCACACACCTGCTAAGAGGCAAGGCCAGCCCTGGAGCCCAGGCCTCCAGCCCTGATGATAGAATCAGAGGCACGGTGCCAGGGGTTTCCTATAGAACGTTCTCCACGCAGGATTCTTGCATTAACAAAACCCACCTCAAGCGTCTCAGGACACATGCCTCTCGGAGTTCGCACAGTCGGGCTGAGACGGGGCCCAAGGCAGACAGTACAGACCCAGGAAGAGCCAGTAAACGGGTGTCCAGCCCAGCAATCACACATGCCCACCACCCACTGGTGGGACCATATGGGGAGTCACTGCTTTCTGGACTATCAGTTGTACTAGAAGAATCTTCAGGGAGGGGACTGCGATCTTGGTTCTAAGTACTTTTGCCATAAGCGTCTTTACAACACACATTTTTCCTGCGGACCTCATCGGCTGTAAGGCAATTTTGCTGGAAACAGTTAAAAAACAAAATAGCCGGCTGAGAGTTTGGTTTGACAGCTCGTTGGTTTTATCAACTGGTCGACCCTTCCATTTCCCCACTGATCTCAGCCCTCCTAATGGGCTACACACAGGCACAGAGTTTTGAACGCACATTTCCCACGGAACTTTAAAAGGTCCACCAACGCACTTGTGACAATGTGCCAAGAACAAAGGATAGCGTACAAGGCCTTTCACGACACAACCCAAAGCATCCTGGTATGGGGAAACGGATACCTCTCTTAACGAAGGAAGACATTTCAGTGAAGAAAAAGTGTGATGCCGAACCAACAACAACGACAAGTAGGACAGTACGAACGAAAGACTTTGAAGTTAAGTGCTCAGGTACAACTCAGAAAATTGATTACTCCCACAGGATTGCCATGACTCTACACACACTTGAAATGCACTCAAATATTTTGTTATTCCGCAGTAGAGCAGAATTTTCATTTTGTCTTCTTTTGTGTTTCGTGATATCCTTTGTAACGAACGCCCTTCTTGTGTTCTTCGTGATTTTCTCTTTTACGGCAAAACTTCGCTACGGCCAATTAGTTACATGGCAACAACAACAACAAAAACAAAGTTTGCAGCGAAAATACCGGACACGGTTATTTTTATATCGGAAAAGGCTCAAATGCAGCACAGCGTCCAATGCAAAACAGCCACAGAAGTTCAGGATAAAATAAAGAAATGCCAAGGAGGTTTCCCAGGCTACAGCTCCCCTGGCCCACCTCCCCTGCCAGATGTCCCAATGTACCTGTTCCCTCATCTTCCTGGTGGGCTCATGAGAAGGCAGGTTTTGGGGTCAGACTGTCCTCGGATCCCGACTCCCCGCCGACCCCTGGCGTCTAGCTATTCAAGGCAGGATCCTCAGAACAGCCTCGCGGCATCACCTGAGAGGCAATCAGAAACGTGAAACCCATCTCAGGCCCCACGAGTCAGAATCTGCATCCTAACAAGATAAAGATCGCTGGGGGTCTGCACGTGCAGTCAAGTTTGGGAAGCCTGACTGCAGGCAACCCCTAGCCATTCCTCAAGCCCCACCTGGAAGCTGTAAAAAAGTCAAAGCTGTAAAATCTTTAAAAAAGCTGCCAAAAAAGAAAAAAAAAAAAGTCAAATAAAGAGGGGTCGATTATGTCAAAGCGTTTTTAAACGGAGCCGGGAGGGGGTACCTGGGTGGCTCAGTCGGTTAAGCGTCAGGGACTTCAGCTAGGGTCATGATTTCTTGGGTCTGTGAGTTCAAGCCCTGCGTCAGGCTCTGTGCTGAGAACCTGGAGCCTGCTTCGGATTCAGTGTCTCCCCCTGTCTCTAATCTTCCCCGCGCATCCTCTGTCTCTCTCTGTCTCTCAAAAATGAATAAGTGTTAAAAAAATTAAATAAAATTGAGGCGGGAGGCCATAAGGAGGTGGGCCTTATGCACGTCCTTACCAGGTGGACCCGTGAACCTGTGAACGGGGCCAAACCACAAATAGCCCGAGGACTCCCTCGGAACACGTGCAGCTTGCAACAGTAAGAGACTTTGCTTTGAAACCAATTATATTCAGCCAGGAGTAGTTTTCTGCCGCCAATACCAATCAGAATTCTTTGTAAACAACATACACAGAAACACACGTTCCCTTTTATCTTTCAGAAACCTTGACTTTTATTTTGCAAGTGGTAGGAGTGGGAGGGACACTATTCGGGTTGGTACTCAAATCTGTGTTCCTCGAATTGTAACTCCGAGACCCCACATAAATGCTTTTTGGTTTTGTTTCAGCTTCTGCCTCTTTTCTCCGTCGACAAAGGTGTCTCCTGGGTCCTCTTGGCTGGGTTAGTTGACCCTCTACTTACCAAATATCATACCCTCTGGCTCCTTTACTTGGCTGGGACCCGCCCTCATCCTGACTCTGGCTATCAGTGGCTGCCACCTTGGGGAACCTTTTAAGTAGTAGGCAATTGACCAGCATGTAATTGTCACGCTAACCCTACAGGAGAAACACCACCACGATCCCCTTTCACAGCTGAAGAAACTGAGGCTTACAGATTTAAATGAATTGCTCAAGACAAATATGGAAGTGACAGGGATCTGAACTTGGGTGGGTCTGAGACCAAGCCAGAGGGTCGTACCACCTGTCTCGCAGCACACAGCAGCAGGTGGGGAAGCAAGGGAGGCGGTGGGGGGGTGGTGGTGGTGGTGGGGAGAGACTTCTGTCCGGTGTATGGAACAGGGCACGGACACAAACACCTCAGCACACGGTGCATGAGAAGGGAGTCAGTGCAGAGTGCTCTGGGGACCCCAGGAAGCAGAAAGTCTGAAATCCGAGTCCTTTTTCCTCCAGCTCCTCTGTGGTTTGCCGGCCCCAAGCCAAGGCTTCTCTTAATCCAATTAAAATGGACTTGTTTATGCTTATCAGCTCTTTATTTGGTTTGTTAGAAACGTGCAAATTACCCAGAAGCCTCTTTGTCCCCTGAACCAAAAGGCATCAATAAAACTATTAAGTTAAATCCAATTAAATGCAGCCGCTGGAACTTGAAGGTGGCAGAACCGAACAGAAGCGAGGGAGGGGCGGGCGGGATTTTGCTGGGAAACGGAGGAATTCTTCTGGCCTCCTCGCTTAGTGTGGTTCCTCTCAAGCACCCCCTGACTGTTGGCCGGGAAAGAGCAGGAAGAACCACTCTGTACCATGAGCCTGACAGCGGACCCGTAGCAGATCGTTAATTATCTCAGGAAATCTGCAAGACAGATCCGATGGACCCATTTTGCAGATAAAGGAACTGAGGCTCAGATAGGTTGAAGCATTTTGTCCAGAATATCACACAACTGGGGAGCGGCAGAGGAAGGATTTGAACCCTCATCTGCCGAAACCCTCTGCCTGGAGTCTTGGAATGTCAGGGCTTAAAGGGTCCTTAAAGGCTGCCCTGCCAAGGGCAAGCCTCCGCCAACATGCGGACCTGAGTCTCTGCGCCCGTAAAATGTGCATGATGATAACCATGCCGACCTGCCAGGGCTTGGGGAGGGGTCCTCGAAATGCTACGTGTCTCAAGTGCCCGACACATGGTAGGTTATATGTTATATGCTAATTGCTGATAACTGACTCTTGGCAAAACCCATCTCCTGCCCCTTCCTATTTTTCAGAAGGGAAGGCTGAGACCCAGAAAGGGAACATGACCTCAGGGTTACACGGAGACCCCATAAAACAGAGCTGGGACTCAAGCACGGGTCTCTTGCCCCCTGATTTGGCATCTCATTTCAGCCCCTGAGCTGCCTCTCCATTTTGTAGACGAAAACACTGATGCACACCGAGCAGCAGGCACTCAGTGGCCAGGGTCACCCAGGTGGGTGCTGAGCGCCAGAGCCCTGGACTCGGGTCTTGGCACCACTGTTCTTCAGCTGCGTCGCGTGGGCACATGCCTTGACCTCCCTGAGTACCTGGCTCCTCCCCTTTAAAAGTGCGGCTCGGGGTACCTGGGGGGTGGGGGGGGCTCAGTCGATTGAGCGTCCGGCTTCAGCTCGGGTCAGGATCTCACGGTTCGTGAGTCCAGGCTCACTGCTGTCAGCACAGAGTCTGCCTCTCCTCCATCCCTGTCTCTCCCTGCCCCTCCTCTGCTCATGCTCTCTCTCTCTCTCTCTCTCTCTCTCTCTCTCTCTCTCTCTCTCTCTGTATTTTCTCCCTCTCTCTCTCTCTCAAAAAAAGGCCCAGGGTGGGTTCCTTGTTCCTGGCAACGCTTAGACCCAGGGGATACAGATTGCTCAGGAAGGGAGGGCAGGCCAGGATTCCAGGCAACACTAATCCCGTTACAGATACATTGTGAACCGTAGGGGATCCCACGAGCACCACCCTCTGCATGGAGATTTTCCAACCCCCACCCTCGCTGCTGGCCCATCCCCAGCTTCTCAGAAGTCCGGGAAGCAGCAAGACGGAAGTGAGCAGAAAACGACGTGGGACTGTGCACTGGAGCCCGCTTACAGCCGCGCCCCCCCCCCCCCCCCCGGGCCGCACCGAGGCAGCGATCTTCAAGGTGTGACCATCAGAAGCCTGAAGTCAAAGGTGGCTCCCAGCCGGCTCACCTGGGGCAGGTGCCTCACCTCTCTGAGCTTCCATTTCCGCACCGGTGAAGGGCGGAACCTTCAGTGGTTCCTGACGTCCTGTGAATACCCGTCTTAATAGTATCGTTCTGACTTTTTCATTCCCACTCTTAAGCCCCAAAGCCTGTTGGGAGCCGAAGAAGGAGTTGAGAAGCAATGGTAATGGGGGGCTTTTCTGGAAGTTAGGGAAGCTGTGCTTGATAGTGTTCTGAATACAAGATCTTTGACCGACTGGCCCGGGAGAGCCCGTGCGCACGGGAGGGGGTGGGATCTGTGACACGAGAGGAAGGAGGGGGTGACGCTCCGCTCTGGCGGGCTATAGGGGATGATGCAGCCAGCCGGCGGACTCAAGTCAGGCCACTGTCCTGAGGGGGGGGGGGATTTTCCAATTTCCTTTATTCTCTTCCCTTAGCACACGAAAGCTGTGCCTGGAAGCCCAGCTCCCGGATTCTGCCCGGGGTGAGCAGCAGACCCCCTTTCCTGTACCACCCCAAGGCTTACCGCTGGACGATGGAAAAGTAGAGAAGACAGAGGAGAAGAAAAGCTGCTTCTTTTCCAGAACGAGCATTTGTAGAGGAAGGGAAGAGGGATTCTGGAGAGAGGACTGGCCAGGCATTTGCTTGGTCTCCCCTCTTGCAGATTTGCTCCTGACACACCGAGGGCAGGGGTTTTTCCAGACCACAGCCCCACCTCGCTGGCCTTGCTGGGCACTCTCAGGTCTCGTGTGGCATGGGTGTGGGTGAAAGCCAGCAGGCAGCCGTGGGGCAGGACGGGTGACCTTCAGACAAGCTGGGATGCCTCATCCCTATCCAAGCTGGGAGGACAGCAGACCCGGGGTACCCGGGCTGGGGGGGGGGTGGGTTAGCCGAGGAGACACTAGTCAGCCACGCCCAGAGCTGGGTTCTCTTTCCATGGGTTTCCACTTGTACGTGCAGGATCAGGGAGAAAGGAGACATCTATCTCTCTGCACTAGGAGGCACAGGGTCCCGGCGAGTTCTACACTTCACCACGGTCTCCTGAGATGTCAGAGCAAGCCCTACCCGCCCCGCCCCCCATGTGCTCCAAGCCACCCCAGGAGAAAGGCAGGGGAGGGCGGCATCTGGGAGAGGGTGAGAATGTTTATCCAAGGGAGACTCAGCTCAGGAACCGGTAAAAACAACATTCGAACAGAAATGTTAAAACTGGTTATATTAGTAGCAAAGCACCGCAGACTGGGTGGCTTAAAGGACAGACATGTACTATCTCACAGATAATGGCGTCTGGAAGGCCAAGATCAATCAAGGTGCCGGCTGGGTTGGCTCATTCTAAGGCCTCTCTCCTTGGCTTGTCCATGGCTTTCTCCCAGTGTTTCTTCATACCGTCTCTCTCTACGTGTCTGCACTCAAATATCCCCTTTTTAGAAGGACACCACTCATACTGGACTAGGTCCCACCCTGATGACCTGATTCTAACAGGAGTATGTCTGTAAAGGGTCTGTCTCCAAAGCAGGTCACATTCTGAGGTCTGGAGAGGTTAGGATGTCACCATGTGAATTTTAGTGGGGGGGATGCCCAATTCCACCCATAACGTTAGTAAAGCTTAACTTTGTTTTCTGTTTTGTTCTCTGCCAGTGCGGGGTGACGGAGGGGAGGGGTTTGGAGCCACGGCATAAGCAAGACCACGTGGGCTACAAATAGATCACATTTTCTTCCCATAGTCAAATTGTAGCAAGCATTCGCTGCGCAACCCCAATATATAATTTAGGCAGATTTGTGCAGCCTCCTGAATCACTGGCCTGGATTAGGCATGGCCCCCAGAGATAACAAAGCAAATGCAGTCTCGTAGCTCCAGTAAAAGGGAAAAACTTGAATCGAACATGACAACAGCGAGCGCCAGCAACTATTTAAGCGCATAATATTTTCCAGGTGCCGTGATAAGCTCTTTACACGGATTATTTTATTGAATCCTCCTGCAACCCTACGAGGCGTTTCTATTACACCCTGGATCTTACAGATGGGTAAACCAGGGCTCAGACAGCAACAGTCATTTGCCCAAACTGGCCGGATTCCAGAGCCTGCGTGTGTGATCGCTGCCCACCTGGCCAGCCCCTCCTTCCTGAGCTGGCGGACCTCTTCTTAAAGCCTCTTCCCTCTGCTGCTAGGGATAGAAGAAGGGAGAAGGGATAGAAGGTATCCAGAGGCTGGGCTAGTGGGCAGAAAGCTCCCGTTAGCTCTGTGGGCCACGCAGGGCTTGCGTGCCTGGCGTCAGAATCTCAGCTCTACGGTAGCTTCTCCTGGGCGAACCCATCAGGGAGCCACAAGAACAAGGGAAATAATGCTTCTAAAAAGGAAACAGCATAAGTGGCCGTCAATAGGGGGTTGGCTAAATTAACTGTGGTGCTTCTTCCGGGTCAGCCTGGCAATCGCTTGAGTAATCAATGCCTGATTTTTAAAAAATGGATAGAAGCGCCTGGGTGGCTCAGTCTGCTGAGCGCCCGACTCTTGATCTCGGCTCAGGTCACGATCCCAAGGTCATAGGGTGGAGCCCCGAGTTGGGCTCCACAAGGGGCGTGGAGCCCGCTTAAGATTCTCTCTCTCTCTAAGGGTGCCTGGGTAGCTCAGTGGGGGAAAGCATCCAACTCTTGATCTGGGCTCAGGGACAGAAGGGACGGGGCTGTGCTTTGTGCTTCTGGAGGGTCACGTGCCGCATTCTGGAGCCGCTGGCAAGGCTCCAGGGCCACACGTGCCCCACCCTCGGCCAGGGGTCTCTGCAAGGCGGGCTGTGTCTGTCTCCCGTGTCCGTGCTTCAGCATCTGTGGGGCTCAGCAGTCGCGTGGGGCCGGAAAGGGAGGTGGGCCCTCACCGCCACCTACCCACAGGCACTGAGCACGATTAGAGGCCCGCCGCCCCGCCTCCCTGGGGCAGAGGGGAGCCGAACCCAAACTCCCTGCTTTAGGTCCAAAAGAGAGCGACATTCAGAATTCAGGTCATTCATTGAGACAAAAAAAAAAAAAAAAACAAAAAAAACAAAACCAAACACCAAGTCTGAAAGCAGCATGTTTTGGAATGATCTAGAAAACTTGGGATTTTTTTTTTTTTAATAAATCCTTAACATTTCATACTGTTAATATCTTGAAAATTTGTTCGATGCTGTCGAAAGGCTTATTACTATTTTCAGATTCTCTCAATAAACAGACTTGTTTAAAAGGTTAAAAAAAAAAAGTTGCTGACAGCATGGAGCCTGCCTGGGGTTCTGTCTCCCTCTCTCTCTGCCCCTCCCCTGCTCTCTCTCTCTCTCTCAAAATAAATAAATAAACTTAAAACAAAATCTCTTTCTCTCCCTCTGCCCCTCTCCCTCTCTCACGTGCTCTCTCTCTAAAATAAAAAATAATAAAGATTTTTTATTTTGTAAATGGATACAAATGTTATGGAACAGAATATATATACATACAAATCTTTTCGCTAGACTGATAGATATTGAAATATAAAGACACACAGACTAGGCTGTAGATCATAAGCTGAAATACTAATAGTGATTATACCTGGGTGATCTCTGGAATTATAAGTGATTTTCTTTTCATTTTGGTCTGGAAAAGGTGACATTTCAGAGTCCAGTAAGCTGAAAGACCTACTGATCCTATAGTGAGTCTGGAAGGGGACCATGGAACCCACTCCATTCCCCATTTCTTTTTCCGTCCATCTACCCCAACACCTGCGATTTCACCTTGAAAAGCTCGCTCTTTTGGGTTAAGTGGTACCATCTCCGTGCCGGACTTTCAAAGGAGAGGAAGAGTGGCATCAGCCACTGTCCTATTTTGAGGCGTCAGGGAGGGAAAGCAGTTGCTGACGGCTGCATCCTGGTTCCCAGAATCCATCCCAACTCCCAGCCAAGATGGGAGTTTTCTCTCTCTGACTCCCGGGAGGTGTGAGGCGTTATAACAGAAAGCTCTTCTCTCCATTCTGTACTAATCCCTCTGGACCTAAGTTGTTTAACTCAAGAAGCAGCATATCTAGTGGGAGAGTATAAGGAGTCACAAAGCTAGGGGCCCCTGGGTGGCTCAGTCCGTTAAGCGCACGACTCTTGATTTCGGGTCAGGTCGTGATCTCACGGTTTGTGAGATGGAGCCCTACGTTGGGCTCCATTTGGAATTCTCTCTTTCCATCTGTCCCCTTCCCCCATGCTCTCTCTCTCCAAATAAATAAACTTAAAAAAAAAGCCAGAAAGCTTTATGGATATGGGTTCAAATCCTATCTCTTTTATGTATTAATGTGTCATAAGATTCATGAAAGTCAGTGTGGGAGCTGCTGATGTAGCCCCAGAACCCAGCACAGTCCCTGGCACACAGTAGGTGCTCAGTAAAAGTCAATGGGCGGGCGTCAGTGTGGTCCCGGGAAACATGCTTCCCCCCTTTGAATGTCAATGTCTTCATCTCTAAAGAGAAGGTAGTTTTACCCTGCAGGGATTTTTTTTTTCTGTTTTTTTTTTTTAAGTTTATTTAATTTTGAGAGAGAGAGAGAAGGTGCGTGCACATGTCCAAGTTGGGGAGAGGCAGAGAAAGAGAGGGAGAGAGAATCCCAAGCGGGCTCCGGGGCTGTCAGCACAGAGCCCAATGCGGGGCTCGAACTCGTGAGCCGTGAGATCATGGCCTGAGCCGAAATCAAGAGGCAGACGCTTAACCGACTGAGCCACCCAGGCACCCCATACCCTGCAGGTTTTTAATGACGATGAAATGAGGTGATGGATGGACATGGCCTCAGGCTGCTTGTCACCATGCCTCTCGTGCCATCATGAGTCCCTGCTTCCCAGCCAAGCACTGGGGTCTGGGCCGTGGCCTGGGCATAGGAAACTGTCTGAACCAGGAGCTCGCCAGCTACTACCACCCCCCAGCCGTGGCTGAGAGCCCCCTTTCCCACATCCCCGTGTGTGTCCCTTGCTCCACAGCTCCAACATCTGGGAGCCAACCAGAAACTCATTCAGTCATCCAGATATTTGCTGTATGGGCACCAAACATCTGCACGGTGGAAACCAAGGGAAGGATAATCCTGGGGTCCACCTCTCCCAGAGCTAGGCATCTGGGCTCCAGGGATACTTGGGCATCAGGCATCTAGCTGTACTTCCTGCCAGAGCAT
This sequence comes from Lynx canadensis, assembly GCF_007474595.2. Lineage (NCBI taxonomy): Eukaryota > Metazoa > Chordata > Mammalia > Carnivora > Felidae > Lynx > Lynx canadensis. Next base: position 76,556,208 of record NC_044314.2, on the reverse strand, counting down.
CGCCCGGTGCCCAACCCAGACCTGGCGCTCAGTTGGTTGCTCCATCCACGATTTCTAAGTGGAAGGATAAACACAGGAAGTTTGTGGTCATGGTTGTACCAGCCAAATCCTTAACAGGGGCCGGGTCCGGAAAGAACTACAAAACAATGCCGGGGGGTGGGGTGGGTGGAGGGTGGGAGGGGAGGCATCTGGTTCCTTTATTTTCCGGCTGCAATTAATCAGACAAAGGGGAAAGGAAAAGGCCAAGGGAGATAAAAGCACTGAATGGAAATCGCCTTCATTTAGGAGCCCTCCTGATGGTGCCAGGGCAAGAACCCTGTGGCGGCCTCTCCATTTCTGATCCAAGTGACCTGGGGTCGCCACATCTGGGAAGTGGGAGCTAGCTGCCCCCTGCAAGCTTCACCGGGACAGGAAAAACCGTGAAAACACTTTGGAAATGGAGTGTGATCGTCTTGAAACTCGATGATGGCGATGATGATAAAAATAACGTCAGTCTCAGTCTGTGGTTATTTCCCCATTTGTCCCACAAAGGATCGTGAGCATACTTCCTGGGCTAAGCCCTGCTCTGGGTGCTGAGGCTACAGAGGTGGGCCAGGCAGACGCGGCCCCGTCTCCCCCCCTCTCCCCGGGGCCCTGATGGAGCTCCCCACCCAGGAGGGGGACAGACTCGGCATAAACTTCTTCCAGATGGAAAGGAAGTAGTATGATGAGTAGAAAACAGGGGATCTGATAGACAGCGCATGGACACGGGGCTGCTTTACCTGCAGGGAGGGGTGTGTAAGGGAGAGGCTGAAACTTGAAAGAAGAGGGGACAGCGGTCTGGGAACAGCCAGCGCAAAGGCAGGGAGGGGCGCCGGGCTGGGGAGCAGCGGGAGGTGAAGGTGGGGGGGGGGTGTGCTGCTCCTCTAGGGCTTTGGACGCCACCGTAAGGGGCTGGGATTGCTGCGCTCTGTGAGGGGAGCTCACTCAGGCTGTTTCGAGGAGGGTGGATGGTGGGGGGCAAGGCCGGAAGCGGGGAGACCAGTGGGGAGGCTGATGAGAGTGGGTGCTGCACGCGAGCCCGGCAGCTGCTAAGTGCTTGTGCGCGACATCTCATTTAATCCTCCCAGCGACCCTGGGATGCAGGTTCTTATGAGGCCCATTTTACAGATGACAAAACTGAGGCTTTGGAGATGTTGAGTGGCTTGTCCAAGTCACAGAGCCTTCACCCTACCCCTAACCCTAGACGCTGTAAATGGTGGAGCTGGGATTCAAGCCCAGGCATTCTGACGCCCGAGCCCCCGTGACACTGTGTCCTAGCCATCAAGCGCCCTTTGAGTCAGGGGAAAGGGCTGGGGCGACCCCTGGGAGGGCTCAGTCCCTCCTGAGATGCTGCCACCCTGGAGGGACCCTGCCGGGACCGCCTCCCTCTGAGTTGCTCTCTTGAATCAGAGAGAGGCTCCCAGACCCGGTTCTGTCCATAGTGCCAAAGGAGGTGGGGGGGGGTCACTCCTGCAGACACCATAGATTAGTTCATTTTCAAATTGTATTTTAAGATGTATTCTTCAAAATACTTCTATGGAGGCCTAACTTCCTACAGTGAAGGGCAGTAATCATCTATGCATAGACCAATGAGGTTTTATGTCTAAGGACGGACGCGTAACTGCTACCTGGATCCGGACAGACAGCGTTGTCACCCACATCCAGGACAGCTTTATGTCCCAAACGCAGTCTGTCTCTGCCCTGTACAAGGGTTTTCCAAGGCCTCCTGCCTCCCCGTTAGCCAGGATTCTGCTGGAAATGCCCCAGTGACCCCTGGATCCTGGAGACGGGTCCTTCAGGGCAGATGGGCACCAAAGCCCCTATCGACAAGCCATGAAGACCGCAGCCCGTGAGTGCCCGGGTCTCCGGAATGCTGGTGTTCAGGAAAGTGGCTCACGCGGGCATTTCCCCACACACCTCACTCACAGCGGCCAGTGAGGTCGGGGGGAGAGCGTGGGGGGGGGGGTGTCCCCATCTCATTTGCAAAGAGGCCTCAGTTTTACCATCTGTAAGTGAGGAGGATGGGAAGGGATGTGGTTTTTAAGATTCCCAGGGCTGTGAGGAAACGACAAGCCCACCCAGACACCGTCTCCTTCCTCTGAAAGGAAAAAGCCAGACCTCCCCCCCCGCCCCCCACTCCCACCTCCTTAAAGTCTGACACCGGACAGGGAATGTACCTTCCCCTCCCCCGGGAGGAGTCTCTTGAGAGGACACTTGGCACTTGCAAGTTGCTTTAGAATCGGACGCACTGGGGTTTGCTAGTAAGCTCTGTCGCTGTGCAACGCCGGGCAAGACACTTCGCCTCTCTGAGCCTCCGTTTCCTCGTCTGGACGTGGGGATAGTAATGGCTCCTACCGCAAAGGCTGTTAAGGATTCAATGAGAAAATGAAACCAAAGTGCTCGGAGGAGACCCAAACCCGGGGCATGCTCAACCGATATTACCCACTATTGATGTTGTTGGTATTGCCGTCTTTAAGCTTTGAGCACAAGGGAAGCGTCTCGGATGCCTGCGTTTCTTCCTTCGTTCACCACGGCTCTCCTTGCCCCACACACCCTCACCCCCCCTGCCCGATGACCAGGATTCCAGAGCGATAGCTGGCCGACTCCCAGGGGGAGCGACTTCTGGAAGATCCCGGGGACAGAGGTCGGATGACCTCCAAAGTTGAACCCCAGTCCAAGCACCTAGCGTCTTGTCTGCATAAATCCCCCCCGGCCGCCACCCGCAATTGCGGCACTAATGGGCCTCTGTTCCTCGTAGGTTAATATATGTATTATTTATAGGGTTTTATTATGTGCTCAGAGGACTCCCCTGAGAAATGTAATTGTGCACTGGGAGGTAAATTTGAATAATATTTACAATTAATTTCCATCAATAAAGCAACGCACCGAGGCCTCTGTGCAGCTGAAACGGGCCCTGGGTTGGCTTTCCGCTAACCGCTCCCCTGAGAAAGCTCGGGTAGCTGTTAAGCATCTCTAGAATAGTCCACTTGTCTCAAGCTCTACCTCTGCTCCCACTGCACGCATGTGGACGCTGTAGCCGCCTCCTGGCTTTCCCTTCTGCCCTCCTCCAACCTGTCCTCCCCAGCTGGGCCCCGGGCATCGGGCATCATTGCACATATGCAGGGCTGAGCGTGGCCCTGCCCTGCGCCTGGCCCCCTCTGCCCTGCTCGCCATCCTGTCTGCTCTGTGCTCTCTGCTGCAGCCCCCAGCCTCCTTCGGTCCCCGGCAACCACTCTCTCCTCCCACACCGTTCCCTCCTCCCGAAGCACCCTCTCCCGCACCCCACCCCCAATCAGCGCCCACCCATCCTTCCCGTCTCAACGCCAGCATCTCTTCCCCGAGGAGGTTTCCCCGGTCTTCGGACAGGGTCGGATCTCCCTGTAATGCGTGTGTAGCACTTAGTGTGGCTGTTTTCCGTGGAGGGTGTGGTTTTTAAAAACTCGTTGGCTGTCTCTCCCACTGACCAATGAATGGGCTCATGAGGACGGAGACTATGTCCCGATCACTCTTGCATTCCTGGTGCCTAACACAGGGCCTGGCAAGGAGAAGCTATGAAATAGATTTTCACTGAATGGATGAACGGGCGGCTATAGAAACGGTTATGTAAATGGATGGGTGGGTGGATGTTGGGGGGGATGGGCGAGTGTTATCTTGAGTAAGTCCCCGACAATCTCCCGTCCTTGGTTGCTAAGGAACTGAGAGAAGAGGAGGGAATGCTTTTCAAAATGCAGTTTCTTTGAAGTCCTAAATTTAAGGAATGATAGGGAATTTGGGGGTTCCTCCAGCCGCCGCGCAACACTGCTGTGTGACTTTGGGCAGCGTTCTCCACTTCTCTGAGCCTCGCCTGCTCCTCTGGGAGGTGGACGGGGAAGGCACGGGGGTCTTGGGGGCCAGGAACACCCAGCACGGAGCCCACTCTTGCTTCAGTCTCTGATCAAAAGCAACTTTGTCCTCAAAGGGAGAAAGCAATTCTTTCACGGTTGGACAAGTGGCTTCCTGGTTCCTCCTGGTCCTGGAAGGCATCCCCAGCAGGAATTTTCCAAATCCAGGGTTTGGCAACCACGGGCCCGGGGCGCCCCAGCTCCGGCCAGGGCACAGCACGCTAGGGCAGAACGGGAGGGGGAAGAGCTGGGGAATTGTAGACCACTTCCAAGCGAGCAAATGCCAGCTCGGTTTGCAGCAAAGGGCGGCTCTCGAAACCTCAGTTCCCTCATCTGTAAAATGGGAGAGACCCTGATGGCTCTCACTGTTGGGTTCTTTTTTTTTTTTTTTTAATTTATTATTTATTTATTTTGAGAGAGAGAGAGAGAGAGGCAGAGAGAGGGGGGAGACAGAGAATCCCAAGCAGGCTCTGCACTGTCAGAGCTGAGCACAACGTGGAGCTCCATTTCACGAAATGTGGGCACGACCTGGGCTGAAATCGAGAGCTGGCCCTCACAGTTTGGTCCTATCCTCTCCCACCCAGCCTAAGCCCTCCGGAGCTGACTCTGCGGGCAGGCTTAAGGCAGACTCCTTCCTCAGCCAGCACAACATCGGGGTCACTGTCCCCTCCTGAGCCCCTCCCCCTCATCCCTCGGCTTACCCCCCTCCTCCGTCCCCTTTCCCCTCCCTCTCTCTCCTTCCTCCCGTAGGCCCAAGACGCTGGGATTTCAGGGCGCAGACCTGGTTCAAAGCCCAGCTCCACCATTTACCGGCCGCGTGAGCCCGGACAGGTGGGGGTCTGCAAGCCCAGCCTCCCGCCCTGCTCACCCAGGCGGCTCTCATGGTCTTCTTCACATTGGACCCTTGTCAGGGTCTGATGAGATTGTGAGCCCCACATCTAGTAGGTGCTTAATAAACGCCAGAACCCTTCCTTTATCTTTGTTCTGCATTTCCTCCGTGCTTCCCTCAGCCCTCCCTCTCAAACACCACCTTCGGCTCTTGTCCCTGTGCCCGCTTCCCCGGACCCCCTTGGCCCACCAACCCCCCCCAGGAAGCAGCGATGACCCCCCCCCCCCCCCCCGCCATCGGCCCGAGTCCCGGCCCCGAGAGGAGGCCTAGTCAGACCCAGAGCATGTTGGCTGCCTGTGGAGTCACGCAGGCACGCATGCTGTGTGAGCCGCAGGACCTTTGCATCTGTGAGATCCTTTGAAGAAGCTGTAGGGACACGATTAAGGAGGATGCCACGGTTGCATTTAAGTATTTAATGGGGAACAACTGGTGGGGCAGCCAGAAAGAGGCCTAACCCTAAGGAGGAAAACAGCTGGTTTGAATTCTACTCCCGCTCATCAGCTTTTCCAACAAGCTGGTTTCCTGGGCTTGTCGCGCGGCCCAGGAGGAGTGAGGGACCCGCCTGAACAAGTATCACCTGGGGGTCAGAGCCTGCGTGGCTGGTGACCGTCTCTGGGGTCTGGAAGACGTCCCATGCCATCTCGTTGCTTCACTTGTGAAGTTGGGGCGGGGGCTGGGGGATGACGAGGGGCACGGGGCAATATTTAAAGTTCCCTGTGTTTGCTCCCAGCCGGTCCAAGTTCAGATTTCTTGAAGCCATTGGGCGCCCTGGCTTAGGGTCACTTCAGAGCTGCCTCATCATAAGCACAATGACCCAAGAAGGGAAGGAACAGTCTGTCTCTTAATGAGGTGTGATTTCCAAACAGCCCGGGGCCTCGGGAACTTGCCCAACGCCGTGTAGACATTACATCTGTTCATTGCATCTTGTCGGAGGATTGGCTTCACGATGATGGCGTTTGGAAGAGAGCGTGGACACTGGGAGGCCAAGGGCCCCCGGCCCACCGACGACTACCTCCTGCCCATCCTCTCTCTCCCCACTGCCTTCCCGGAGGTCTCAGGGGGCGCAGGAGCTGGGAACCACGGCGGGCGCGTGTGGATGGATGTCGAGGGAACCGGAGGCCAAGAGTATTTTCTCTGCCATGTTGGGTCGTTTTCAAAAACTATTTGCAAAGCTGGTGTATAGGCCAAGGAAATGTTTAGATTAATCTGCTGAAGAATCAATATTTGTGGTCAAAACCCCAAGCCTCTCTCAAAACCCTGATCCTGCGGCCTTCTTTGAGTCAGATAGACCTAGTTTCCAATGCTGGCTCTGGCAGGGACCAGCTGGACGCCCTCAGGGAAGTTACTTAACCTCTCTGAGCTTCAGATACCTCATATGCAAAAGGGAAGTAATAACTGGAAGTCAAGGCTGCTGGGAGGAGTAAGTTTAGCATAGGGAGCACTAAATAAATGTAGGCTACCGTTATAGTCTAGAATATTCTCAATAGATACATTAGCCATCGAAAACAAACAACAACAAGACAGAGCTTCCGGAGCCAGACAGAGCTGGCTTCACATCTTACCTCTGCCTCTTGCCGGCTGTGTGTCAGTGGGCAAGTTACTCCCCACCCTCCCTGAGCCTCAGCTTTGCCATCTGTAAATGGGACAAGGACACTGTGGCACAGGGAGGCGTCAGTCCCAGGTGAGAAAAGACAGCATGGCCGCGCCAGGAGGGGCTCTGCGCCTGCCGTCCCCGCAGCCCGCATCTTCAGAGCACGGTCACCACTCTCTCCACCCCTTCCCCCAGGCCCCACATGTCCTGCCCTCACAGGGCCCACAGGGCTCCTCAGGACCTGTTCTCTGTCTTCCCACCTGATCTGAAAGCCAAGTGCGTGGTCCTGGCGGTTCGCGAGTGCCTGTGTCCCCTTCCTCTCCCAGGTAACCTGTGCATCTCCACTTGCCCTCCCCCGGAGGAATGATGCGGGCGGGCGGCAGGATTTCTGGCTGGCCAGTGACACGGGCATGTGGGGCGAGGCGGCGATTTGCATCACACTGGGTTGGCCCTGACCTACGCCCATCCCGGTTCATGGCAGCGCTTTTAAGAATGCTCCCTTTTTTGCTTTGGGTCAGCCAAGGCAGGTCTCCCAAGAAGCATGGGATGCCGGTCCCTGGCCTGCCCGGTCAGCCACGCCCCTCGAAGGACGGAGTTCCGAGCCCTGGACTCCCAGCTCAAAGCACTGGTCAGCCCCGTGTAAACTCTAGCAGGCGTTGGTGGGTGCCGAAGGGGGTTTCTGCGGTGGTCTTTGGAAGGCATAGCTCTGGGCCTCCGAGGCCGGAGTGCCTGTCCACCGGGGGTTCCCGGATGAGGCTCAGAGCATGCTGGTCTCCTTCTCGTTGATGGATGACATCTTGGTAAAGCTCCTGTGGCTGGGGTAGGAGGAGTGGCCCGTGTCCTCGCTCAGCGCGTTAACCAGGCGGGAGAAGAGGGTCACCTTGAACTTCTTGAAGTCCTGGCCCACGAAGACGTACAGGATGGGGTTCATGCAGCTGTTGGCAATGGCAATGGCGGTGGCCAGGGGCAAACCCAGGCTGAAGACGGAGCCCGGCACGGTGGCGTGGCGGAGCTCCAGCAGGTAGAGCGTGTGGTAGGGACACCAGCAGAGGAAGAAGGTGGTGATGATGGTCACGATGATCTTGAAGGGTTTCTTGGTCTTGGCCAGGCGGTTGCGTCGAAGCTTGCAGACGATGGTGAAGTAGCAGGCCGTGATGATGAGCACGGGGACCAGGAAGCCACAGAGGAAGCGGGTGACCGTCACCACCGTGTGGCGGCTGAGGCCCGCGGGGTCCAGCCCGGAGCGAGCGAGCCACGGGGCGGAGCCGGCCGCGGACAGGCTGAAGTTGTTAAAGCAGGACGTTTTCCCATGCACGTGGGCCGTGTCCCGGAAGACAAGGGACGGAGAGCTCAGGAAGAAAGCCAGGACCCAGATAACCACACAGGCCACGCAGGCCAGCCTCACGCCGCGGTGGTTCTGGGACCAGACGGGAAGGAGCACGGAGATGCAGCGGTCGAAGCTGATGACGGTCAGCAGGAAGACGCTGGTGTACATGTTGTGGATGAGCAGGAAGTTGCTGATCTTGCACATGGCCGTCCCGAAGACCCAGTGGTAGTCCATGGCGGTGTAGGCAATGTGGATCGGGAGGAAGACGTTGAACAGGAAGTCCGCCACGGCCAGGTTGAGGAACCAGACGGTGTTCACCGTCTTCTTCATCTTGAAGGTGGCGATGACGATCACCAGCCCGTTGCCCAGGATCCCGAGGAAGCAGACAATGCTGTAGACCGCCACCAGGAAGATCCTGGTCACCTTGCCTTCCAGGGGAGAAGACTCCTCCAAAACCACGATGGGTTCAAAATCATCCGAGTACTCCTCGTCGTAGGAGAAGGAGGTGTTGTAATCCTTGTCCCCCATTCTCTGTGAGCAGAGACAGGAGTCGTTAGGGGAATTGGCTCTAAGAGGTTGACCAACACCAGCAAGACCGACGGTGTCCTGCCTGACTCTGAGCCGGGCCGGCGTAGTATCTTGACTGCTTAACTACTTGCTTCACCACAAAGCCCATGTTACAGATGGGGAAACGGAGGTCTAGGGAGCTGAAGTCACTTACCCAAGGGCATACAGCTGAGAAGAGGCGGGGCCACGAGTCAGACCCCAGCTTCAGGGTCTATCCTCCTGACAACCATGGTCGCTGCCTCTCGGGGACCCTCCCCTTCCCCTTACAGTCCACTGAAGGAGAGAACATTCATCAAGCTCCTCAAATCATGGCAGAACTGCAATGATGCTAAGGGCCATGAAGGAGGGGTGAAAAACGCTGCAGACGTGGCTCCAGCCATGTTTCCAAAACCCAGGAGACAGCTGTGCCGGCATCCTCCAGTGCCCCTACCTCGTCACGGGTCCCCCACGGGTGCCCTCCGGACATTTGTTCAGACCGCAAAAGTCCCTCACCGTTCACTGTTAGGGTGTCCAAAGCGCTCCAGTGGGGTCCTTGGCCAACCGGTCCCAGGGCACAGCTAGGAACACCTGCAGGAAAGATGAGGAGGCAGTAGTTGGACCCAGGTCCAAGAGCCAGGGGTTGGGTGCACTCAGAGCCACAGATACAATCTATTGTCATTACTCCCGGAGAAAGCAGAGGTTGGAGGCTGGAAGGTGACAGAGCCCCGTGAGCCCAGATTAACGGCTGGACCCTTCATCCCAACCCCCACCTCCTCCCCACCCAAGCACATCCACAGATGAGACTCTGAGTCAGGGGTGGGTGCAGGGAAGGCACAGGGGAGAGCATGTGGATGGTTCGATGCATATCTTCTGCCAGGGCAGACCCAGAACACTCGAGGCACCCAGAAGACAGAAAAGGAACGGTCCTGAGCACCCGCGATGTGCCAAGAACTATGATTCCCTCAGTTTCTCTTTGCAGGGGCTCTTTGAGGCAGGTGTTGTGATTCTTGTTTGGGATCTGGGAAACTGAGGCCCAGAGAGAGAAGCGTCCTGCTCACTTGGCATGCCCTGGGCCCTGTGGGTGTCGCGGATCACACACAGACCTGCTGTCACAACAGCCCGGTGAGGAGACAGACACAAATGCATTCACTGAGCACCTACCGTACTTTCCATAACAACGCTGTTGGGTATTTTCCCAACCTAAGGAAGAACAGACTGAGAGTCTGGGGAGTTTGCAAGTTTGGGAGGTCTTGGAGGTGGTCTCACGGGCATGGTTCAAACCCAGCTTTGGCCACCTACCAGCTCTGTGGCTTTGGATACACGACTTCTCCTCTCGGAGCCTCAGTTTCATCATCAATAGAATGGGAATACTCACTACTAAACAGAATGGGTGTAAAAATTACAGGCATCAATATGGCACGTTGCTTCAGTGCTGGCACACGATCAAAAAATGTTAGTGATTCGGTTAGGGCCCGGGGTAAACCGCGGGATTGGAACCCAGGGCTCCGACAGCCCAGAGCCCATGCACTTTCCACCACCCAGGCTCTCCCCATCCTGACGAATGGGAACCAAACCAGAAGCTCAGCCGGTGAGACTGCCAATCGATGCTTTGTTATAAATAACGCCGACCTTCCACCATATAAACGCATTACTGGTCCTTAATGGGTTTGAGGTGGTATTTTATTGCAGAAAAGTCATCTTTTGCTTTCATTAAATAAAAGCCACTTGGAAAATCCCGTTGAGGGCCCTGGGCTCAAGGGATTCAGAATTAAAGCACCATCCTGCTTGGGTGTCATGCCATACTGCAGGCTGGGAGAATATTCCAGAGGTGCCCAGTGAGGGGTCCCGGGGGGCTTCCTGTGACCCTGGAATGCAAACAGAAGGTGGGCCGAATACGGCTCCCCCCGCCCCCCCGTAACTGGGGGGAATGTGACTGGTGCTCGTGATAACAATGGAGGCCAGGGACCGTGCTGAGCATTTACTATGGATGCCCTTGCTTTGGCCCCATGACGGGCACCGACAAGGCTGAGGGAGATGAGAATGCTCGCCCAAGACGTCCATCCAGGCAGGGGGTGGGGGAATCAGAATTTGAACGAGGTCTGCAGAACCAGGGCGGTCGCCATCTCTACACGCCGCCCCGGAAATCACGGTCTGATGACAGCCACCAAGCGTGTCCTCGAGGAAGAAATGACCATGTCCACATTCCCTGTGCCGGGCTGTGCAGGCCCCGGGGACAAGGAAACGGCTTTCCCAGGGTCCCGTCCCACAGGAGCTCACGGCCAATCACAGGGCACAAGACAGAGGTGAGCTGGGGCGAGGCCAGGAAGCCCGAAGAAGGCTGGAGGGGGTGCTCCCCAGCCTGGGCATCAGTCCCGTGCTTCTCAGGGCAGGCGGGATCTGAGCTGAGTTTTCAAGGACAGCTAGGAGTTCAGAGAACGAGGGAACGTGCCAGGCCGTCTCTGCACCCCCTCCCCCGCTGCCAACGGGGGAGGCGTCTGAGCCCCAAGAGGAGGGTGGAGAGGAGCAGGGACCCCGCACTTTGCATCGCGTCTCCAGAAAGGCACTGGACACAGATAACGTCATGTCTGGCTCTCCGGCCGGGCTGGAGCGGCTCGGGGTCACAGGCCATGTCTCACCGTCTCCGGGCAGGGATGGGGGTTGGCCGGGCCCAAAGCAGCACAGAGTGGTGCTGACAACCTCTGGGCCTGTCTGTCCGTCCGCCCCCTCAGTCTACTAGGCATTGAGTTCATCAGTGTCCCCCGTTGACGTGTGCCCTCCCCCTGAGTCCTCCTGGGGGAGTGTTTCATCACAGGTCAGCCCTCGGCCCGTCCGGACACACACCCTTCCTGCCCTGAGCCCGTTTCTGTGCCGAGGAGCCAAGGACACAGTCTCTGGGGCCTGGCCAGGCCGCCAGCTCCCCGATCCTGGGTCTGCACGAACTTCCTGTGACCACCGGCAAGTCAGCTATCGGCTCTGCGCCTCGGTTGTCTTATCTGTAAAATGGGCCGGATCATGCGATGGTGGTGAAGTTTCAACGTCGCATGTAAAGTTCTTAGAACAGGGTAAACACGTTGTTGTTGTTGTTGTTGTTGTTGTTGTTGTTGTTGTTGTTATTCTGTCCCAGGCTTCCACTGTCTCCTAAAATGGCCTTTGTCTGGAAAGGTAGAAGGGGGCCGGGAAGGCCACAGGACCCCTAGGACCCCCCCACTGGCCTCCCCAGTCCTGGGTTCAAGGGCAGGTCAAGGGAGACACAGGCGAAGATTTTGCTTCTCTTTGTCTCTCAAATAGGGGTGAGAAAGCCCCCCTCATGTTGTTGGGAGGGTCACATGTAGTGACAATGAACCCTTGGCCAACTGTAAATTCTAAAGAGCCATGAAATTCTAGCTATTTGTAGTCCTTAGACAATCAGGAAGCTTCTGAGAAAAAGTGTGTGTAACTACATATCCACGATAGGCGTATACGCATAACCAACATTTATTTGAACGCTCAGCATGTGTGAAACGTGCTTGGCGAGGCATGCTCCCTACAGCCCCGAAAGGGTAGCTCTGACTTACAGGTGCAAAAACTGACGTTCAGAGAGGTGAAGCAACCTGCCCAAGGCCACACAGCTGGGAAGTTGGACCTCCAAGGATCCCAAGTGAGAAGTGTCTTGGGCTCCCCCTGTTTCCCCGGGGGATTAGCAGTCCCCAGTCCTGCCACTTACGACTCCCAGCTCTCTAAGCCTTAGCTCTGAATCCTAAGAGTTCAGACCTTCATTACATTCTTTTTTTTTAATGTTTATTTATTTTTTGAGAGAGGGAGACAGAGCATGAGTGGGTGAGGGGCAGAGAGAGAGGGAGACACAGGATCCGAAGCAGGCTCCTGGCTCCGAGCTGTCAGCACAGAGCCCAACGCGGGGCTCGAACTCACAGACGGCGAGATCATGACCTGAGCTGAAGTTGGACGCTCAACCGACCGAGCCACCCAGGTGCCCCATGTTCTTGACCCTCCTATGGAGCTGCCTTCCCGGAGCCACCTTCCCAGGCTTCCCTTCTCCTTTCCTTCAAGGCCCCTAGAAGGGGCTCCACATGAAAATCACATCTGCAATGCTGTGTATATCCTGGTCCATGACACTCCCCACTGCCTCCCTCGGGTGCCCCTTATGAAGCCCCCTGCTCGGTGAGAAATGCCCAGGAGAATTCAAGGTAAGGAACAACATTGTTTTCCCTGGGGAACTGGGCTGTTTCCTCATTCTAGGTCATCCAGGTTCTACAACTGATCATGTTTCCCTTTTCGATGTGGCCACAAGGAAGCTCAGAGTCACATTCGCAGGTCAGAGGCAGCAACCGTATTAACCCAGCTGGTCTGGCTTCTACGTTGGTTTGGTTACTCTTCATGCCTACATCTAATTATACTTTCTATTGGTTTTAGTCCGCGGTGATAAGTAATAGTTGACTGGGTACCTGCAACAGCCCGGAACGCTGTATAAATACTTTCATTGTATCAGCTCACACAACCCCCCAGGTCCCCAGAAGTGGTGCTGCTGTCACTCCCAATGTAAGGGTGAGGAAGTGAGGCTATTGTCCCACGGTCAGCGGGTGGCCAGCTCACATTGCTCAGACTTTGAGCCCTGCTCTTAACCGCTTTGCTTTCCAGAAGGTGGAGCTCATCTCTCCGTGTCTGCACCACCCCTCCTCCTGCCCCCCCAGGACACCTACTCATTGCTCCCCTTGTCCTAGCCCCTCCAGGGATCTACCTCCCTGCCCTTCTTTTCAGGACATCTGGTTGAGGTCTGGGGCACATGGTTCATCACAGCCCAGGCAGGCAGGTGAGCCTGTGGCCAGTCTGTCCCCCTTTCTGCCCTCAGCTCCCCCAGAGAGCCCAGGAAGCCCAGGGAGCAAACGAACTCCCCTGGCTGGCTCCCAGATTCAGCCTGTGACCCTGAACTTAAACCCATTTAGAATAAGGCCTGGAGTTGAGCTGTTCTGAGGCCCCTGGGACAGACTCCCCAGGTCATCGAGACAGTGTCCTGCCTCCAGGCCCCCTCCTCCCTAGCATCCCTGCCTGGACATCTACGGGACACATATGAAGCAAAGGACGCCTTTGTTTCTCTTTATGGCCTTAGCGCACCTTCCCAGCAGTCCTGAGAAGTGGGCAGGGCAGGTATTATCATCCCCATTTTGTAGGTCCCGAAACTGAGGCTCAGAGAGGAGAAGCAAGTTGTTCAGGTGTGACCTTGGACGTCTCAGCCTCCAGAACTGTGAGGACAGATGTCTGTTGTTTAAGCCCCGGAGTCTCCGACATTCTGTTACAGCAGCCGGAACGGGGACCAAGGCCTCCAGGCCCCATTGCAATCCCAGTGCGATGGGGCTGCTCCGAGGACCTACCCCCAGGCTCTCGTGAGGCTTGAGGAGGCGGTGTTTGTTCCAGGGGCTCTGGGGGCACTGCCTGGGGCATGGAAAGTTCACCACGGATCATTAAGCACTTCCTGTGACTGGACAGCGGGCCACACACATCTTACCCACCTCTTACACGACAGCCTTCCGAGGCCAGGACACGATTGCACCCATTTTCAGATGGGGACGCCGAGGCACAGGGAGGCGAAGTAATGTGCGTGAAGCATTTTACATCCCTGTAGCGCATAAGGCCACTCTTGTCCTTGTCGTTGTTGTTATTGTTTGGGGAGGGAGGGGTGGACGTAATCCGTGTCCACCAGTTTTCTATCAGTATCTGGTTCTGACCCCACTGCTCCCTTCATCTGCGCTCTGGCCAGCTCCCAGGTCTCTCCCTCTGATGCTGACCGTGTCCCACCTGCTGCCCCCAGCACCCCCCAAAAGCCTGCTGGATAACACACACTCCTCCTTCACCAGTCCCCGGCTCAGTGCCCGGTGCACAGTAAGTGCTCAGTAAGCACGTGTGGCATTAACTGCTGACATCGTGATTTACTGGACACTTCTATGTGGTGGGTGCCAAGCCCATTAGAAGTGTTGTCACAGACGACTTGCAAGGGGCGAGGTGTCGTCCTCCCCCGAGGCTTTGGAAACATGGAGCCTGACGCCTACTGTATCAGTCAGCCCGCGTCGCTGTCACCGGGGACCACAGGCCGGGCAGTTTAAACAACCGACATTGATTTCCTCATGGCTCTGGAGGTTGTAAGCCCAGGATCAAGATTCTGGCAGGCTTCCTCTGAGGGTCGCTCTCCTTGGCTCCTACAGAGCCGTCTTCTCCCCGTGTCCTATGTGGTCTTGCCTCCGTGTGTGCCTGTGTCCTGATCTCTTCTTACAAGGAGCCCCGTCATGATGGATCAGGGCCCACCCAGATGGCTTCATTTTACCCTAACCGCCTCTTTACAGGCCATATCCCTGAAAATACAGTCATATTCGGAGGTGTCGGGGGCTTGGGGTTAGATTCATTGAACGTATGAATCTGGGGGGATGCGATTCAATCTCTAACACCCACATGCTGCCATCATTGGTATAACCCAACACGGCTATTTACGGTTCCTCCAGATGGCTCACTCTGGGCTTGGGGGAGTCTTACCCCCAGCTCTCTACCCCATGGCCTCACCCGTGCTGGGACCAGGGCCTATCCTTACGATGGGTTACTCGGGCACACGCACACACACACGCCCCGCCTCCAGTGGAGGAAGATATTTACCATCTCCACACCCATCAAGGGAGTGCCATCTGCAATGTACGAGAAATGTACAAGAAATGTACAATGTACAAGAAATACCTTCAAATCCAAACAGGCAGCAACCCCAACAGGACAACGGTCAAACCATACGAACAGGTAATTTACAGGAGGGAAACCTCCAAACATGGGCATGTGACAAATTCATGCTCCAAGACTTGTAGATGACAACCGCGGCTGGATGAGACTTGGTGCCTACTGGGCGGTGGCAAGAATACAGCGCTGGCACGGCTACCCCTCAGGCTGGCAGGATGGGGGCACGGGCTCTCAGGCCACCCTGCGGGTACCCGTGAACCCCTGGGCACCCTCCAGCCCCGGAAGGCACCAAGCACCAGGGCACTCGTGTGTACCGTTTGCGGGGACATGCCTCAGCTTGGGCTCTCCAGAAGCAAACCTCCAATGCGGATCCCTGCAAAAGTGATTTATTAAGGAAGTGTTCCGGGAAAAAATCCATACGGGAGTGGAGAAATCGGATCAGGAAGGGGAGGAGGCTAGTCAAGGGTGCAGAAGGTGCCCTTGGCCCTTGCTTGTGCTCTGGGAACAATGGAGGTCGTGATCCAGGAGGCCGAGCTTTGTATCCCTCCACCCTGCCCACGTGCATTCCCAGGCACTCCCAGCCCCGGAGGAGGTCCGGAGGTCGATCCTCTAACAAAAGCCAAAGGTGCCGGCCCACAGGGGCAGGAGAACTCGGGGAGATTGTGTGCGCTAAAACAGTCGAGGATCTGGGGTCTAAGGAGGCACACGCATGCGTCTGCTGACGGCTGGAAGCTGGAGACCCCTGAAGGTCCACTGTGGGAGACGGGACCAGGGAATGCCGTAAGCTTCTAGAAGTGACAGATCATGCACGGTACACACGGCATTGGCATTCGGAGCATCTTAACACCACCTAACCATAGTAGCACTTAAGGGCATCGAAAACACGCACGCACACAAAACGGGAACAAACATCTGGCAAGAACACCACCAGATAACAAGCTACACACTGAACGGATTACGATAGCCCCGTGGGAGCAGGGGCGGGAGGGAGAAGTATAGAGAACGGGGCTAAACGGAAATGAATGCCAGGAAGAAAGGGAGGTCAAGTGCGGGGGGGGCTTCGAGCGGCCAGTGGTGCAAATGAGAATGGACAGAGGGGTGTCATTATGTGAGCCCTCTTTCCTCTCCTGAGGTCCAGAAAAACCAAGAGCAAACAAACAGACACTCCAAATCCCTGCCTGGTGCTCATGCTCCGACGGTGTTCAGCCCACGCCTGGATCCCTGATGAAGCCACACTCGGCCTGCCAGCCTTGGCCTTGCCCAGGGGACTTCGGTGCCCCCCCCCCCCCCCCCGCCGCCCCACCGAAGCCTCTTTTCAGACTGGGAATGAACTTGGCTGAGCCAGTGGAAGCACTGGCCCAGTTAAGCTGGTTCTGTGGCACCCAAGGCCTCCGACCTCCTCGGCAAGGCCAGCCCTGGCCCAGGACAGGTCGGGGCTCAAGTTCACAAAGGGTTTCTCCTGCCATCGAGAGCAAAACCCTCAGGTGGATGTCATTTGCTTAATTTTTATTATGCAAACAGATGGCCCTCACTACAGGCTAGGCACCGTTCTAAGCACTATTACAGATGAGGAAACTGAGGCCCAGAGAAGGTAAGTAATGTGCCCACAGGTAGGTCAGCCAAGCAGGTCAAATGAGTCATTCTGGACGGAGGAGGAAGCTCCAAGCAGGCAGGTGCCATGCGGGGCTTCAAACTCAGAGCCTGCTGAACTGCCCAACCCACTCTCTTTCCTTGTCTACCACCTGGCCTCCTCGGAACATTCTGGAATTCTCTGGTCTTTGCTCCCCGGGAACCTCCCGAGAGCCCCCACGAGATTTATCTGGCGGGGTTCACGGCGTGCGTTTTGCAGATGGGGCCAGACGAGTTTCCAGGTTCCCTGTGACTTTTCTGTGGGGCCCCTCTGTGTCCAGTC
Organism: Lynx canadensis; assembly: GCF_007474595.2. Classification (NCBI taxonomy): domain Eukaryota; kingdom Metazoa; phylum Chordata; class Mammalia; order Carnivora; family Felidae; genus Lynx; species Lynx canadensis. The sequence goes on along the minus strand of NC_044314.2, from coordinate 76,539,333 downwards.
AATGGCCCGATTGGGACTGTGTCACGACCCCAGTGCCATGGGGAAAGTCTCCCAGAGATGGGAGCTCATCCATCCATCCTGCGAGGGAGTGCGGAGCCTGCCGCTCCCTGGCCCTGGCTGGGAGGCTGGGGTGCACCACCTGGACCTCCCCCTGTCCCGCTCTGCAAGGGTGGCTGTCCTCCATCCTGCTTTATCAAGGGGACATCTGAGGCCAGAGGGGGCGGGGGCGGGCTTGCTTGCCTGAAGCCACACAGCTGGTTAGTGGCAGTGCAGGGATTTGAATCCGGTCCGTATGAGTCCGAGGCCCCACCTTCTCCAGCTGCTCTCCGCTGGCCCGTGTCCCCGTGGGCTCAGGGGCATCTGGGCGGCAGCTGTGTGCCTTTCGCTTCCTGTCTGGGTCTCTGTTGCGGGCCCCTTTGCTAAACGAGGGCCCCAAGTCTGCGAAGGACTCGGCTCCCTTTCTGTCTGTCGTCTGTCTGTCGGGGACTCTCTCTGCTGGCTTCTTCCTCGGCCTCTCTTTCTCCCTGTCCGTGTGTGTAGCAGGGCCCATGGGTGGGGGAGCCCATCAGGGAAACAGGAAGCTCCTTCCTTTGTGTTCGGCCTGGCTCTTGCCCTCCCCACGGCCTGCCCCCGAGGTCCAGATGGGCGGCCGCAGATGCCTCTCCTCTGGCTCTCTCCAAGCTCTCCCCCAGAGGGCATCCCATTTTGTGGCCAGGGAAACTGAGGTCCAGACAGAGCAAGTGACCCTCCCGAAGCCACAGAGGAGAGGGGCTCCGTCTGTCTCGTGTGTGGCGTACCCCCAGGGCCTAGAACTCTGCCTGGCACGTCACCCACCTTAGGGCTCCCCCCTCTGTATCTTCCCTGCACAGATTTGCCAGTGGGGGCTCACTCGGAGAGGTGAAGTGGCCAGGCCAGGCTCACACAGACCTTAAGCATTAGCCTAGGATTTGAACCAAGGACGCTCTGCCCCCCAAAGCTGCTATTTCTGGTTGCCCCAGATCCTAGCCTCGGCCACTCTTCCTCCACACATGTCCCTCCCCAGCCTTATCCTCACCTCCTGCTGGCCCAGACGGCCTCTGCAGGTTCTGAGGTCTTTGCTGCCAGAGTTCCCGGTTGCTCCCACCTACCAGTCCCCCACCCTTCCGGGCAGAGAGACCGGGCAGATGGCTGTGAGAGACACATTAGGGGTTTCAATTGCTGGATCCCCAGCTCCGAGGACTCAGGAACCTCGAAACCACCACCACCGCAGATACTCCAGCCACGGGCTGGCAGCCAGCCCCCGGACAGAATTAGCTCGGTGTTGGGAGAGAATTTCCTCCCTGGTCCCACGCCCACACTTGGAAGCTCACACTGAGTCACTGCAGTGAAGCTAGAAAGTGCTGGCCGCCTAACAGCCTGTCCCATTTTCTTGTGGTTTGGATGGGGCCATGTTTGAGCTTAGGGCTCCGTAGGCGTGGGCAAGAGCCAGGAGCCTATAACCCTGGACCCGGACAACCCACTTGCTCAGAGACCAGAGGCCCCAGGAAACCTCCAACAGCAGACGAGTGCACAGAAGCAGGAGACCCCCCCAAATATCCATTCTACTGCCTGGTCTCCCCTCCCCCGCATTAGAACACCACTCCTTCCTCCCGGGTGTGCTCTCTGTCCCCAGATCCATTCCCCACAGCTCTGTGTCCTACAGGCAGACCCACAGGAATGACATCACAGGGCTCTTTGAGAGCCCGACCGGGGGGACAGGGCAGGACGAGAGGGAGGTCAGGCTCCCTCCCGGCAGAGTCTCCTGAGTCGGTCACAGCCGTGCCACCTGGATCGAAGTACAGACCCCCCCTCTGGCCCCCAGCCTGGGGCACCAAGGTCTCCATGCAGGGCTGGCCCTGGGCTGCTGGAGAGAGAGAGAGAGTACATCCCCTATACTGTCCACCCCTTTCTGAGCCCTCCGAGCCTAGGCTGTCCTGTCTCCCTGTTTCTGGCTACGACCCTAACCACACTCCCTACCCTCTACCCCCACATCTGTCAGATCCTGCCCGTTTTGTCCATCAACAGCTCCCAGACCTGCCCACCACTTCTGCCCACCCGGATGGTGGTGACAGGTCCCCAACCAGCCGCTCGTTTCCATTGGGATTTCATTTCCCACCTGATAGCCGGAGAGATCTCTCCAAAGCGCAAACCACATTGCAACGCTCTCTGCTTACGAGCCCTCCTTAGAAGCAGCACCAGCTCCTTACCGAAGTCCCTGAGGCCCCTGCCTCCGCTACGACAGAGCCCAGGATGGATCCCGGCCCCAAAGGAGACCCTGCCTTGGCCACAGGCTCCGGGGCCCAGGTAGAGTGTGGACACTTCCTTGCAAACCCGCCCCCCCCCCCCATCTGATTGCAGACCCAGCAGTCATTCCCAGCCACCTAGGCCCCTAGCAAGAGAGTTTGGGTGGACGTCTCTCCTTCCAGGCTGAGAAGCCACTCTGGCCCCAACAGTGGGTCTGACGCACAAACGCTGCGTGTCTTTGCAACTACTCAGCTCGCATCCAAAGCCGCCAGGCAGATAGCGTGCGCCTCTTCCCATAAACACGGCCCCAGCCCCTGGAGGTGACCTGTAAACAAATTCCCCCATGCTTATATCCCCCTAGACTACGAGGCCCGGCACCCGACTCGCCTAATCCCCTAAAGCCAGCCTTGTGTCCGCTCACGCAAGCAATCCCCGAGCTTATCCGGAAGGCACTGGGTGCGATGACATGAGCTGCTCAGGATGTGGTCTGAGCCGGCTGCCAACGGGGGTCGCCGTCCCCCCCCCCCCCCCCCGGCCAGGTGCCGCCCAGGGCATGTGCTCAGGGTCCTGCTCACAGCAGGGGCTCGGAGCCTAGACTCCGAGGCTCTCAGGGTTAAATGTTATTAAATATCATCGTCCAAATAATGGTATTTTACTGAGCACGATGTGCGTCAGGACGCTGAGAAGCTCTTCGTGTACGTCCTTCACACGAACCCCATGCGACGGTGGGGTCATTATTACGGCCAATTTAAAGTTGAAGAAGCAGAGGCCCGGGGCAGGGGGGGGGGTGGAGTCTCACCCAAGGTCACATGGCCACTGAGAGGCAGAAGTCTTTATACTTTACAGGGTCTACTTGACAAACGCCCTTAGGTAAATCCCTGACCCTCTGGGGGCCTGGGTTTCCCCGTCTATAAAACAAGGAGGTTGGAGTTGACGGTGCCGAAGGCTCCCTTCCAGCTTTAAAAAATGCCACGGTTGAGGGGCACCTGGGTGGCTCAGTCGGTGGAGCGTCCGACTTCGGCTCGGGTCGTGATCTCGCGGTTTGTGAGTTCGATCCCCGCGTCGGGCTCTGTGCTGACGGCTCAGAGCCTGGAGCCTGCTTCCGCTTCTGTGTCTCCCTCTCTCTCTGCCCCTAACCCACTCGCATTCTGTCTCTGTCTCTCTCAAAAATAAATAAGCATTAAGAAAGATTTTTTTTAAAAATGCCACGGTTGAATGGGCCAAGCGTCCGTCGATTGCCAGCCTCGTGGCACTAAAAAAGACAGTGTGGCCCAGCTCCACACGGTGTGACCCTGAGCAAATTGCTTTACCTCTCTGAGCCGTTGTTGAGTTGCCTATGGAATGGCGATGATAAAATCCTCCTTTGAGAAAATCACGGAATCTGGATAAAGTGCTTTCTTGGGACCCCTTGCAGTTCTAAGATTTCTGGCCCAGTGGCTGAAGGCTGATTTATAAACCTCCCCTTCCTCACCCGGTCAGCAGGTCTGGGGTCCTTACTAACTATGACAAGGTTGTCTCGGGCTCATTCCCCTGCTCCAAGCTGCCCAGTGGCTAAGCCACCAGGTTCAAATGCCCTTCTTAGCTAAGCAACCATGAACAAACTCTCTCCTTTCCAAGACTCAGTGTTGCCATCTGTAAAATGGGGCTGATATTATGACCTCCCTCCTAGAGTTATCATGAGCCTGTCAAGAAGCAATGATGTGGGTCCACAGAGTGCCCCACGCACAGCGGGTGCTCAGCAAACGTTTGTAGAGAAAAATCGGATGGAGAGAGAAAGCTGGGCTGAATGCACTTAGCAGATTCTGAACCAAAGCAGAGGGCCGGGCTTCCAGAAACCGACGGAACTCGAAGATGAGCCTGGAATGTGTCTGGAGGCAGCGGAGGGGATGGGAGCCAGGCTGCAGCCAGTGGTTCCTCTGAGCCTCCCCCTCCCAGACCAGACGCCGCCCTGGCCGGATGACGAAGTGTGGTCACTGACATCCCTGCCCTCGGCTCGGCCCCCTCTCCCTCCCCACATCCTCTGCGAGGGCCTCCGCGAAGCATTTTTCAACTTGGTTGAAACCCTCGGCTGAAACCGAGCTCTTGTGCCCGCTCTGTCCTCACAGAGGATCCCCACGTAACCAGGAGCTGGCCCCGGCTGTGCGGGCTCTACCCCGTTTTCTCCGCATCTCTCACCCCCCCCCCCGCCCCGTTTCTGCTCCTGGAACGCGGAGCTCGCCCGACGGGCTGTGAAATGGAAGGAAAAAGGCCTACGAGATGCGCCTAGCAAAAGAGGCAGCCCCTCGTGGGGTCTCCCCCGATGCCAATTCCCCCTTATTCGCATTTGGCAGAGAAAACTCAAATTCAAACAAGTTTCATGATCCTTCCCCAGGTTGCCCCACCCCCAACCCCAAGGGAGCAATGGGTAGAATGCGGCTTCTCTTGGTTCTTCCTGGAATCAGGTTCGGGAACCCCATCTCCAGCACTTGCAGGCTGTGTGACCTGGGATGGGTTACCTCACCTCTCCGGGCCTCGGGCTTCTCCTCCCTAGCGTCTACATCCAGGGGCCGCGACCATTCGGTGGAACCCTCGGCGGAGTGCCTGTCGCACTCACGATTACTGGGGAATGTCATAGGAAAGGACCTGGGAAATGCGTCCCCACGGCTCCCTCAGCAGAGCTGCTGTTGGAGGGTCCAAGGAGAAGCTGGCAGGGCACCGGCCTTCTCTGGAACCTCTCGGATTAGGGTCAGAAGTCGGGGCACGTTGGACACATCAGAGGCACCGGCAGGCTGCAGCCTCGGGTCCCAGGCCCCTTTCCAGCCTTCTGACGTCCTCCGTCGCGCTGAGGCTCTGGAACATCTGGCCAAGGACAGCCCTGCCCCGGCCCCGTTCACCCCAGGCCACCTTGTTTCCGAGACTTCCTGCCTCCGGCCTGGAACGTTCTCCTCCGTGGCCCCGTCACGGGAGGAAGTGTGCTCAGCATTGGGCCTGGGGCTCCAGAAGTGTGGTTTGGCACCTTTGCCTGGGAGAGGTCAGAGAACAGAGGCCCTATTGGAGGACGAGGGAGGGTGGGCCGGGGCCTCGCCCAGACAAGCTGACTCAAACCCTCCGGGAGGCTGAGAAACTTCCGGCAAGATGGCCTTGACATCGGGCTCATGGAAAGCTCCAGAGGCCAGGGATTCTTCCCTCCACGTCTCTGATCCTTGGGTCTCCTTTTCTCCATCCTTCCAAGAAATATTTATCAAACATCCATTAGGCTCCAGGCCTGGGTCTCGGTCCTGGGGATATAGCAGGGAACAGAGACACGGCACTTGCCTCAAGATGCTGGCATCCTCGGAAGAGGAATGGGGGCAAACAGATAAACAAGTAGGTGCCAAAGAAGGCAAATGCCTCTGGAGCCAGACTGCCTGGGTTTGAGTCCCTGCTCTGCCACCCACCCGCTGTGTGACCTTGGGGGAGTCATTACACCTCTCTGTGCTTCAGTGTCCTCAGCCGAGAAACAGCCCTGGTGAGTAGCGCCTCCCTCACGGGGCGACTCTAAAGATTAAATGAGTTTACACTGGTAACGTTTTAGAAGCATGCCTGGTGCATTGGAAGCATCGTGTAAGTGCTGGAAAAAAATCAAATGATTACAGTGGCAGACGGTAGTAGGTGCTACAGAGAAAATATAAAGAGGAACAGGGCATGGGTGAGGGGGAAGAGCATTATTTTAGGTGGAGTGCCCAGAGGAGGCGTCTCTGAGAAGGTGACCTCTGAGCAGAAACCGGAACACAGGAAGAGGGAGACGTGTGACTATCTGATTAAAGGCAGGAGGAACGGCAAGTGCAAAGGCCCTGAGGTAGGAGCACCTTCGATGGGTTCAGGAAACAGCACAGACCTGTGCATTCAAGCATCTATTCAGATGGCTGCTAGTGGGCCACGCTCCCCGCTAGAACCTGTGGGCGTCAGATGGCCCAGTCTCTGCCGTCATGTAGGGGAGGTGGGTGCAGGGGCATGGTAGATGCTCTGAGATGTCACCGAAAGTCCGGGCTTGCAGCAATCTGGTCATACTGCATCACAGACAGGATGGGCTTCTCTGCAGTCTCCAGTCTCTTGATCCCCACACTAGTCATTGTGTCTCCCTCCCGCCTCCGTTGGCCGCTGAGACTGTGACAAAGCAAAGTGAAGTTGGTTGGGGAAATCAGGGGAAACTTCTTGGTGGAGGTGGCACTGGGGCCGAGCCTCGGAGAGTGCAAAGCCTTTGCTATGGGGCGCCAGGGAGGCAGGAGGCATCCCCGAAGACAGATCCGTGCGCGAAGGCACAGAGGCTTCATCGGGCATGGTAAGTGCGCGTGTGGAGAGTGGGACGGCAGGAGACCGGGCCGGGAGAAAGACCCTTGCAAGGCGCTGACTTTATCGTGGAGGCAATAGGGAGCCACGGATGGCCTTTGAGCAGAGGGATGTCCATCATTCTGAAATGAGCCCAGCCCTAACCCACACCGCTGATACGGGGGCCATGCTGGAAGAGGGAAGACTGGAGGCAGGAGGCCAGCAAGGGGCCCCGCGAGCTGAGCAAGGACCCTTCGGCCAGCTCTGGGTCCACCCAGAAGGGGCAGTCCTCGGAGGTTCCGGGAGTCGGGGCCCCCTCAGGGCGCCAAGGAGTCTGGCAATCCCCCCATTTTCTCGAGGAATAGTTCCTCAGCCCACGTGGGCAGTGTTGCCTCAAGAGCTGTTTCCATGGTAACTGCCAATGCTCTAAGGTCTCAGATGAACAGACGAGTGGGGACCACAGACACCCAGAGGAGGCTGCGTGGGAGAAGCCAGGTCACGGAGAAAGGCCCACGCTGGCCAGTCCTAGGGGTCGAGACTCATCTTCTACCCCCAGAGGCCCTGAAGCCACAGATGAAAATTGGTTGCCATGACAATGCTGACTCCTCGTCTCCCCGGTCTCACTGGCCTGGGGCCTTTCGACACGGGGGTGTGGGGAGAGGGGGGGAGAGAGAAAGGCAATGCCAACAGGCAGCCGGAACCAGCCGCTTCCAAAAGATGCGCATCCTGGGACAGGTGTGTGAAGCAGGTAAGTCTGAAGACGACCCTCCCCCCCGCCAGGAGATAAGCACGGATGCAAATGAAGGAGCAGCCTCCGCGGGTCTGAACTTTGGATTCCAGAAGGGCATCCTCCGCGCCCCCAGAACCGGTACCGGGTAAACTCTGCTGCCATGCCTTGAATTCCACCATTAAATCCACTTTCGACTCCCCTCCTCCAATGAACTGCAGTAAAGGAAGTAATGATGGTAATGACCTGTTACGAACTGAAGGTCTGTGTCGTCCCCCCCGCCCGCCCCCGCCCAAGTTCATATGTGGAAAGCTCATCCCTAACGTGAGGGTGTTAGAGAGCGGGGCCTTTGGGAAGCAATTAGGTCACGAGGGTGGAGTCCCACGAACGGGGTGAGTGCCTTTATGAGAGACCCCCCAGAGAGATCCCTGCCTCCACCATCTGAGGACACGGAGAGCAGATGTGAACCAGGAAGCAGGCCCTCTCCAGCCACCACATCTGCCGGCACCCTGATCTTGGACGTCCCGGCTTCCAGAACTGTGAGAAATCAATCGCCGTTTTGGTTATAGCAGCCAAGACGGGCCAAAACCATGACTAACACTTATTGGAAGTTTACAGTGCACTAGGCACTGTTCTGAATACTTTAGCTAATTTGCTAATATAGCATGATCTAGCTAATTAATCTAGACAGGAGCAACATTGGGTATTATCGATCCCACTTGAATATGGGTATTGTTAAGGTGAAGAAGTTGAAGCACAGAGAGGTCAAGCAATCTGCCTAAGGCCACACAGTGAGGAAGTGGCAGAACCAGGATTTGGATGTAGGCATCCAGTCTGTTCCTCCTCGCTTACCTCTCTGGAGTTTCTTTCCAAAGCCCACGCTTGCTTCTGGCGTCACAAAGCACGCAGAGCTTAGCCCGGTGCGGGGCACCGAGCAGGGGCCTGGCGACGTCCCTTCCCTTCTCCTTCCAGGCGTATGGTCCCAGAAAGGAATCCAAATATAAGTCAAAATTGTGCACCCACCCCCACAACAGCAGAAATGCTGGCCTTCTCTCCAGAAGCACCCCTTCCTGGTAGCCGTGAGCAAACCCCAAGCTTTTGGTTAGCAGCCCCTGGAATCCAAAGACACCTTCTGCCCTTCCACGTGCTCCCAGACAGGGCCCATTCGTGCATCCATTTGGGGAGGGGCCTGTCCATTGCTTCTTTGTCAGAAGCCACCCCACCCGTCTCGTCAGGCTGCAGGGCTTGGAAGGAGATGACCCCACCCCCTGCTCTGAGCCTGACCAATGAGAATATCCCACTCCGCGGGCCACCAATGACTGCTTCAGGAATGGGGCACAGGGCTTAGAGTGGGCCAATGAGAGTCTTCCCTGGGACTCTTGCCACCACCTGGGCAGATTCTAACAGAGAACGAGACCAACACAGAAGAAGGCCGACCTCAAAGATGCGGAAACACCAACCGCACCCAAACCCTTGCTACACACAGGGGTTCCCTCAACCAATGGATTTCCTTTACTGCTTTAGCCAGTTGGGTTGGGATTCTGTCACCGGCGACACGCCTGCCTCACACGCAGCTGTTCCAGCTCCGGGATCCCCCAGTTGAGGAGGGACCTCCCTGCGAGAGTGCGCAGCCCCCTAAAGGGGCGGCAGCTTGAGAGAGAGACTGAGGGCCTCGCAGACTTGTTTGCCTGACCCTACAATGTCCCTTGCCCTTGAGGGGCTCCCTCAGGTGCCATAACCTCTCCAGGGAAATCAGGAATGCCAAGGGAATCCCCAAATCAGAGAACTTGCCTTCACTTTGCAAACAACGCCAGCCCCTGAGCCGGGTGTCCGAGGCTCGGAGGAACCGGACGCCATCCCACCTTGCGGGCAGGTGGAAATAACAGTCACGGAAACAGACGCATAAATCGGAGCTGACATTTACTGAGGGCAGAGGCTTCGGTCTGTTTGTTCACGGCTGTATCCCCGACCCCTTCAACAGCGTATACGACACCACGGCGCACACGCCATAAAATTCGTGACGTCCATTCCAGGGCTTGTCATGTGTGTGGCGCTTACACATCAACCGACTCGGTCTCCACATCAGTCCTGAAGTTAGAACTATTCTTGGCGCCATTTACGGATGAAGAAAGCGAAGCTCGGTGAGGTTAAGTAACTTGCCGCAAGCTGCCCGGCCAGGAAGCTGCAGAAGTGGGTTTGAATGGGGTGTTCGCCCCTTATGGGGCTGTGGCAGGAGCAGGGGAAGAGGGGGGAAGCAGTCTCAGCGGAAGGGGATATCCTGGAGGGGTTGGGGGACAGCAGGAACGAAGGCACGGAGGTGGGACACAGCGAGAGGGGGAAAGGCAGCACAAAACAGGAGACCCGGTGGAGAACAGCCATAGAGAGGAAAAGAGGGCCCCGGCGTGTAAGCAATAGTATCTGTTCCCCTTGGCCAGCCTGGGTGATGCCAGCAACCTAGGGGCACTGACCCAGGACAGGGGTGCAGGGCCCGGGGCTACTGGGGGGGAAGGGGTGGAGGGGGGGGACTTCAGAGCCCAAGTCCTTCCAAACCAATCTGCTCCCTCGTGCTCCAGGAGCCCAGTGCCCCCCTAGCATGGTGTTGGAGACCTCTAGGCTCTGACTCTGGCCGATCCCCTCGGCCTGCAGTGCCCCTGTCTTGTTCCCTCAGCTCCTCCCAGCCTCGCTGAGCACTCGATGCGGATCCAGGCCGCCCTGTCCCCAGCAGTGACAACGAGAAGAAAGGACACTCGTGCTGGGACGGCCAGGCGTCTGGCTGGGCTTGGCCTTCCTCTTCTCCCCGTAGCCGGACAAAGCCCCCAGAGGAGAGGGATTATTCTCCCCACGCAACAGATGTCGAAACTAGACTCTGAAAGGAACAGGGTCGGGATGAGCAGCCACGCCTGGAGCTTGGTTCTGTTCTAACGGACCCCAGCGGCAATCCACAAGGCTGGTGAGAATGTCCCTGTGTCCCATCACGGTGCGTCCAAGCCCCCGAGGGACTGATGGCCCTTCCACTGCAGGGCTGTGTTGAGCCTTCGAGCCTCAGACTTGCCTCGTGTCTCACTAGCAAGCTTCTCCAGGGTGACTCAGAAGCCCTCACCTGTCTCTGGGTCTCTGGGTTCTGCCCTCGGCAGAGAGGGACAGAAAGTGAGAGGCTGGGGTGACGACATTAACCCCCACTTCTCAGGTGCCAACCTCTACTTAGAACAAGCCGTCAACAAGGCAGGCTTTTCATTCCCATTTTGCAGAAGTGGAAACTGAGGCTCAAAGAAGCAAGACCACTAGCCCCAGAGCCCCACAGCTAAGGAAGGGGCAGAGATGGGATTCGAGCTTGGGCTGCTCTGACACAGGAGCCGCATCTTCAGTCACGGTGACTGTCCCTGGCGTCCTGTGACTTGCCTGCTGGAGGTCCCTCTGGGCACAGGGCACTGTGTTCTTATGCCCGCTGACCCCAACTGTGCCCGGGGCTGGCAGGGTCACAGCGTCCCACACATCCACCGCCCCACCTCCGAGAGCCCTCAGTGACCTGACTCACCCACCTCGGACGGCACAGTTGCCACTCGCTGGGCTCCTGGGCAGGCGGGTGGACCCCGGAGAGATCCGGGAGCCCTGAGCCGCACAGCTGCGCCCTGCCAGGCTGCCAGCCCTGGGCACGGGGGCCTTGGGGGCCCCTTGGAACCCCCTGGCTCCAGCCCAGGCGGCTGACAAAAGGGCTGGCTGCTGCTGCTAGCAACCAGAACGGTGGAGTAGGAGACCCCACCCTGTTCCCAGGCGCGGGGGGAGGAAGAACGGGCTGCCCTCCCCCTCAACCCTGTCACTGCGCGGTCACCTTTCCCAAGGCAGAGCTCCAGCCTTGCCCTACGGAAGGGTCCTGCTGGGAAAACTACCCCTCCACCCTCAACGGAAAAAACAGCTGGTTGAAGCCCAGAGGAAATTCCAGAATCTTAAAAGCCGTTGCTGGAGAGGCTTCAGGCTCGAGGGGGCTGCCGCCCTCACGTTACAGGAAAAAGAAAGTAACTCAACGCGCCGAGAGCTTAAGCCTCACCCGGCAGACGCGGAGCCAGATCTCGGGCCCAGGGAGCAACGTCCTCATCCGCAAGGTGGGTCGGTGTAAAGACCCACCTTGGGATCCCCAATGCAGGGAGACCAGTCATCCAGCTTGGGGGTATCCCGTGAGGCGGGGCTTCCAGAACGTTCCAGGCAAAGCAGGATGGGCTGGTCAGCCTCTGTAGGTGAAGATCCTGACTCGACAGACGTGCCCCTGGGCTGTTATGTTTACAGACAGCTATTTCTGGAGGGCGACAATATTGAGGTTGCATTCCGGCTCGGCCACCGGAAGCTGTGGCCTTCGTTCGATGAATGTGACAAAGCTCGGTGGTGTGCCAGGCGCCCGGCTAGGTGTGGGGATGCCACAGACAGCGAAGCGTGCGAAGACTCGTGTCTGGTGGCGCTTACCTCGTGGGCGGGTGGGGGGAGACAGGCAGAAGATAGCATCACACGGGCACCATCAAGGGGTGCCCTTCGCCAGCCAGATCGCCTGGCCTTGAAACGGGGGGAGCCCACGCCCGGGCCCTCCAGTCAACGCTCCGGAAAAAGAACCAGAAATAAACTCTCCCTGGGTTCTGCCATGTTCCAGAACAGGTCACTCCTCTTTCTCCTCCCCACCTCCACCGGCGGAACTTCGAGAAAGACCCACGGGGCCGTTAGAAAGCTCTTCCTTTCTGGACTCAACTGGACTCCGAGCGACCTGACATGGTCACCTGGAGCCCGGTTCAGCCCCCCGGAGTCACACAGGGTCAGCCGGCCACCTCCTGCCCCGGACGAGGGCCGCCGACTTCCTCACTCTCACGTTGGTCAGCCCTTCCTCTGCATCGTTCTTGACCTCGCGCCTTCCAGCCCCCCCACCCGCTGGGACCCTTGTGTCTCCAAGCAGAAGGAGGAGGGCTACAGGATGCTTTGGCTTGCGGGTTTGTCTGTTTGTTTGCTCACACTTTGGCGTGGTCCAGAAGGGATGGGGTGGGGTGGGGGGTGGGTGGGGGAGAAAAGTCTCCCAAGAGGCTCACGTGTACAGGGGAACATAAATTAAAAATGAGAGCGAAAGGAGGAAGGGAACGTGGGTGGAGACAGAAAGCAGAGCCAGGGCTGAGGAGAAAAATGCAGACGATAAGGAATGTCCTAAATACGGAGCTTGGGTCGGCCACCCAGGGGACGCCCAGACTCCTAATCTCGGAAAGGGAAGCCGGCTCCGGCCGTCGCGTGCCCCCGGCGAAAAACAAACCCAGCCGGCGGGGAACGGTGAGCCCTCCTGGGGCCGGGGAGCAAGAAGGACTCTCTCCAGCGGTCTGGGCACAAAGGACGAGGTGTGATGGGGCGATCGGTGTCCTCGTGGACCCGCAGCCTCGAGGTCTGCGTGTTTATGGAGGGGCGTCCGTCAAATGCTCGCTGCCTCGAGACGGTGCCCTCCCTAAAGCCGGCGGCCCCCGCGCCAGGGTGCTGTTTGGCAAGAGCCACTTTGCCCCGCCGTGCCCGGGAAGGAGTGGCTAGACGTTCAGGCCGACGTATTGCTGGCTTAATCGGAAGACGTTTCTAGGATGTTTGGGAGTCTGGACTGCGCGGCCTTCAAGGCCTTCTCGCTGATCGTGTTTCCCTGACGTCCCGACGTTGTTAGCTAGGGCGAGGGGGACGCCATGCTCTGCGGCAAATGCTAGAACCCAGTCGTGCGGTCTCCCAGCTGGAGGCCAGGCCAGGGCGTGGTTACGCCGGCTCCCCGATGCTCGCTCGCCTGTTACCACGTTCAGGATGCTGATAAAGACACTCACGACCCCTGCATGGTGACCCTACACCTCGGCCTGTGCCTCGGATCTCAACACGCCCCTTTCAGTTTGGAGAATAAATCATACGGTTTTCCTATTGACAAATCACCCCCTCCTCCGCCCCAGAGGGAGGGAAGCCAAAAGCTCCTGAGTGCTGGCCTTGCCCGCCCACATATGCTGGGGCCCGTGCTGAGCACTCATCTGGGTCATTACATTCCCATGATCCCCATTTGGCAGACGAAGAAACTGAGGTCCAGAGAGGCTGTGGCTACTCTTTGAAAAGGTCCACGCCAGGGGCGTCTGGGTGGCTCGGTCGGTTAAGCAACTGACCACAGCTCAGGTTCGTGGGTTCGAGCCCCGCGTCGGGCTCTGTGCTGATGGCTCGGAGCCTGGAGCCTGCTTCGGGTTCTGTGTCTCCCTCCCTCTCTCTGCCCCTCCCCTGTTCATGCTCTCTCTCTCTCTCTCTCTCTCTCTCTCTCTCTCTCTCTCTTTCTCAAAAATAAACATTAAAAAAAAAGAAAGAAAAAAAAAGGAAGTACTAAGAATTTCAAGACCAGTAACGGCAGAGCGTTAAACCAAGCACAGGCCCTACTGAGCCCCATGTGGCTGACCCGCCCTTCCACTCTCGGGGAGATTTGGGAGAAGAGTCTTCTCCACTGCAGGCCCAGCAGGGCAGGGGTTTGGTGGGGTGGGGGTGGAGGTAATCTCAGTGGGGAGGAGGGAGCAGGGGATCGCAGCAGACACCCAAGGAGTTGCACGGAGGGAAGGGCGGCCAAGCAAACCCCAAGGGAAGAGGACATAGAGGGAGGGAAAAGGACATGGAGGAACAGAGAGGAGGGGAGGAGGGGGAGACAGAGAATGACCAAGAAGGTAACAGAAGCCTCTAAACTGTGAGGGCAGGGGAAGAAGGACTAAGGCAGAGCAAATACAGAGATTCAGAGTCAGACACACAGAAGGGGAAAAGGTTGAAAGCAACCTTTCTGCCTGACTCCTGAGAAAGTCCATGAAGTCCTGATGGGCCCACCCCAGAGTGGGCCAAGGAGGGGACCCCACGAATGGCCATCCTTCCGGGGGGTGGTCCACAGCAGCCTGGGAAGTAGAGGGCACATGGGTGTTTTCTGGCGTATTTGGGTACATGTTTAGGGGCATAATAAGGGTAGCCTTGGGGTATTTCCAAACTTCCCGAAGACCAGAGAGCTACAGAGCAAGGTGTGAGCCTTGGCTCTGGGGTGGATATGTGAGGGGCCTCGGTTTTGGGATGGAAGGCTGGAGCCACATAGCAACACGCTGATCAAAATATGCAGTGGCAGCTCATCAATGTCTTCGGTTAATTTTAACAGGTTGGGATGAGCACTGGGTGTTGTATGGAAACCAATTTGACAATTATATATATATATATAATTTATTGTCAAATATACATATTGACATATATATGATAATATATATATTTGACTATATATATAATTTATTATATACTATATATATAGTGTATATGTATATGTATATATATATGTGTGTGTGTATATATATATATATATATATATATATATATATATATCAACAGGAAGGCATATCTGGGGAGGTCCTGGCAGAGAAATCACCGGCTAAAAGCCCTATAAGATTGTTTTCTTGACCGAGCATATGGGTGTTCAGTTATATTCTCTAGAAGGTCTCTCTGCCCATTGGACACGAGGGTCAAGGAGAGCCCACAAGGACACATTTTTTTCCTACAAACATTTCACCAAGTTTGTTCTCTTGGAAAGAGACAAACAAGTCAACTGGCTTGACCACCCATGTCCACAGGGGGCCAAGGGCACCAGGAACACATCCCAACATCCAGAATGAAATGGACGCTACAGGGAAGGGCGGGCCCTGCATCAGACACAATTAGGACCCTCTCAGGCTAGGTTCAAAGTAGGCCAGAAGGAACCCTCTCCTTGTGACACTGAGGAAGCTGGAGTCAGGCAGAGCTCGGTTTAAAACCCTACGTGTGTTCATGTGATGGTCAAGGGGATCATGATGGTAAAAGTCACAAGGATTACAGTTTAAATAATACTTTATAATAACCACTAGCCTAATGGGCAACTGTGCGTGATTGTCACTTGGCTTTTGTAACTTAAATTTTTGACTACGCAACACAACTCCATCTAATTGGTGATATTCAAAACCATCTAAAATTATTTAAAAGTTAGAATGCGAATCCAGGGCACTGGCTGGCTCAGTCAGTGGAGCATGTGACTCCTGATCTCGGGGTCATGAGTTTGAGCCCCCTGTTGGGTACAGAGATTACTTAAAAATAAAATCTTGGAAAAAAAAAAAAAAAAAGAAGGCAAATCCTCATTCCTACCCTGTCACCATCCACCCAGTCCCCCCCGGACCTATCAACGGCTTTTATTTATTTTTATTTTTATTTATTTATTTTATTTATTTTCCTTTAAGCAAATATGCATGTGTATTCTAATTTCTCTCCCATTTTGCACGAAAGGCAGTATATTACACACACTATTTTTGCAAGTTGTCTATCCTAGCAATACACCTTGGAGATCATTTCACATCAGTATAGTGTCTATCCTTTTTGATGGCTGCATAGCACTCCATTGTTGGTCTTGCCATCATTTACCGAAGCAGTCTCCTGGATTTGAGCACTTGACTTGTTTCCAGTCTCTTTACTACTACGATTCATTATTGTATATGTGTTACATAGTATTGCAATCAATCGTGTGTGTATCATTTGCTACCTATTCCCAAAACTGTCTGGGGCTCTCAAGCCCTTCCTCAGTGTCACAAGGAGAGCAAACAACTTTTCAGCCGTCCCTTTGCACTGGCTATGCTGTGTTTTAGTTCATCAAGAAAATGCTTCAGAGCTACTTGGACTGTTAGTCCCCAGAGAGCCCAAACCATGTCTGTGGTATGAGAACTCTTGGTTTTTCTCCTAACTGTCCAGCTGTTCCAACTTCTGGTCCTCCATTTCCATGTTTGTCAGAGGGAGGGAGAAACCATCCGCAGGGCCGCTGTGGGGATCAGGGATCAGGAATATATTTTGCAGATGTGTGAAACTATCTGCAGCGTGAGGGAGACAGATTTGTGCCCAAGGCCCCCCTGCCAACCCCAAAGGATAGATCTGGTTTCCCAGAAAAGAAGCCAGTCAAGCTGGAGGAGGCAGGCTCCTCAGAGAACAGGGTAGTGATGGGCCAGCTGGCACGTTTCTGCTGCTATCCCCAATCTCAGAGGCTGGAGCCTGAGCTTGTGAAGTGTCGTGTTCTAGAACTGGCTAGGCAGCCACGAGCGGCCCCAAGCCACCATCAACTTAAAGTTGTCTTCTGCTTCTTTTCCGTTTTAAAATAAAACTGGGATCGCATTCCTGGCGGGTAGAGAGACCTCTCCCCTCTGTGGACTGGCCCTAGCCTTCCTGCCCCCTCAGGAAAGAATCCAAAGTAATTTTCCACCCATTGCTCGTGAAGAACAAATCCTGGCAGGCAACATGGCACCCGCCCCACTCCCAGGCGGGAGTCCTCTTCTCCCCCTACGGGGCTCTCATTTCTTCCTAACTCGCCTCCCAGAGGAAGGGCCCCAGGTGGCTCACAGAGGGGCCTTTGTCTCCCTCCTCCTTGCCTTCTCACCCTTCTGACAAGAACCCTGGCAACGTCTCCACTGGTGCAGGTTCCCAAGAGCCCCCGCAGTGTGTAACCACCAGCTGGCCGTGGGAACCGTCCCCGTCAGCCCTCAGGACCCTTCCCCTCGCTCACTTTGTTCCGGCCTCCCAACAGCCCTGATTACCACCCCCGTCTCCCAGTTGCGGCAACAGAAGCCCAGAGGGGTCAAGCAACCTGCCCAAGGCCACACAGCTACCGTATGGAGGAGTGAGGACTTGAACCCAAACCCGTGGTCAGCACCTCAGCAGCCAGAACATCTGAGCTCAAATGCCGGCTCCGCTACCTACTACCTAGGTCGCTTAAACATCGCGTGCCTCAGTTTCCCTCTGCAAAATGGAGCAGTAAGAGTACATACCAAATAGAGTCGGTACTAGAGTCAGATAAGAGGAGTACGCTATTGAATACGATTACGATTCTTAGGCTATTTTGAATTATATTGCCCCAGACACGAATGTGGGACAGTCGTGAGGGAGTAGGATCATGAAACAAACAAAAAACTCCTCTCGGAGCTTCTTTCACACTAGGGTAGAAATATCTGACGACAGATCACACATTTCTCATTCATACATTCAATAAACCTTACTGAGCACACACGATCTGCCAGGTACCAGCCAAGAGCTGGGAATACAAAGATGTAGTTCCCACTCCGGAGAAACCCCAAGCCAGGGGGCGGGAGGCGGGGGGCGGGGGGTGCAGATAATGAGTAAAATCACAACACAGCAAGCCCCGTGTGCCGGGAGAACACACAGGCATGGTACCCACGCCAGCTACCGAGTCAGGGAAGGCTGCCTGGGAGAAGTGAAACTTGAAGGACGAGTGAGAGTGAGCCCAGGCACAGCAGACGCCAAGGCTCAGAGGCATGAGACCTTGGCACGTTCGGGCCAGGTGGCCGGAGTAGAATGTCACGGATTAAGTTCGGATTTAAAGCTTTGACGGTGTAAACTCAGGCACTGTGTGCAGCAGGGGCAGAGTTTTAGCAAGAACGTGTCACCCTAAAATCCCAGAAGGAGCCCCTTTTAGGGAACAAACCCTGTGCCTCTCTCTCTGAGCCCTGGGACTTAACATCACACCTAGTCTGCAGTGCTTTCTCCTGAGTTCCACCAAGAACCCCAACCCTCTCCAAGGATCTGAGACTCAGAACGAAAATATTCCAGGCCTCAAGGGTCTACAACTCCTTCAGCTTCCCAGTTTAGGAGAATCCAGAGTGCCAGGCTACCTCCCGGGACCCTCGCTGCTTGCCTGCTTAACCAGGGGCAAAGCCCTGTCCTTCCTACTGTATCCTCCCCCTGCTTTTCCTTCCTTGGCCAGGATCACAGACACTTAACCCGCTGTGGCTTTCCTCCAGCCTGCTCCCATCCTCCAAGCTGGAATGAGCTCATTCTCAGGCCACGCCCCTACCCACGCTAGCTCCACCTACCTTCCCCTGCCCCAACCCAGGACACCCTCCCTGCTCAAAGCATTCATTCATTCATCTGTTCTTTATTATTATTATTTACTTGAGAGAGAGAGAGGGCATGTGTGAGTGGGAAAAGGGAGGGGGGGAGAGAGAGAGAGAGAGAGAGAGAGAGAGAGGAAGAGAGAGAATCTTAAGCAGGCTCCACACTCAGCACTGGACACAACATGGGGCTCGATCCCATGACCCTGGGATCATGACCTGAGCCGAAATCAAGGCGACACTCAACCCACTGAGCCGCTCAGGTGCCCCTCGTTCACCCATTCTAAATTTTTTTTTTTTTTCAACATTTATTTATTTTTGGGACAGAGAGAGACAGAGCATGAACGGGAGAGGGGCAGAGAGAGAGGGAGACACAGAATCGGAAACAGGCTCCAGGCTCCGAGCCATCAGCCCAGAGCCCGACGCGGGGCTCGAACTCACGGACCGCGAGATCGTGACCTGGCTGAAGTCGGACGCTTAACCGACTGCGCCACCCAGGCGCCCCTCGTTCACCCATTCTATAAGAGGACTAGAAGCTGGGCCCTGGAGGCTTTAGCACAGTCATAGCCAAAGAAACACAGTCCGACAGCCAAAAGCACCTAAAAATGACTCAAACTTTTTACTGGCGTCTCTCAAAGAAAAACAAAGAGTACTGTGGTGGGTGGTGGGTGTCCAGCTCAGATCCCCTTTACTAGCTGAGGGCACCCATCCCACGGCTGCAGAGAATGCTAGGTGCTCACGGCTCACAGCTGGCCCCTTCCCCTGGGGATTGCCCTCGGCCAAGCAGGGGCTGCCTCCCTCCAACTGACGGGGGTGCAATTCAGGCTCCAGAGCTCCCCGTGGGATCAGGCTAAGAAAAGTCTCCACCTGAGACCACATCCTTGCTGCGTTCCCGCCCTGCTCTGTCCTTGAACGTAAATTTAAGAGTGTGCCAAGCAATTTACTGATCAAGATAAACAATACTTTAGTTCCATATTCTCACAAAGCGAAATTAGGGACGCCTGGGTGGCTCAGTTGTCTAAGCGTCTGACTCTCGATTTCTGCTCAGGTCATGATCTCCCGGTTTGTGGGACTGATCCCCGCGTCGGGCTCTGTGCTGACACCGCAGAGCCTGCTTTGGACTCTCTGTCCCCCTCCCCTCTCTCTGCCCCTCTCCTGCTCAAATGCACGTGCGTTCTCTCTTTGTCTCTCTCTCAAAATAGATAAACTTAAAAAAAAAAATTAAACTAAAGCATAAGATGCAAGATGAGCAAAATATCAAAATTTTAAATGAAGATGGAATCCAGCTCTAAACTTGCGTGACCCTACCTCGCTCGCCTCTCCCTAATCCCAACCCTGTCTGACAGCACATACGCAAAACCTCACATTCACCCAAATCCTTGCCTCAGGCTCTGCTCTGGGGAAACCCGACCGAAGACAGATACCCAACTCAGAACCCAGCTCTCTCTCTCTCGCTCTCTCTCTCTCTCTCTCTCTCTCTCTCTCCCCACTGCCCTGACTCTGAGTCATGTGCTGAACACTCACATGGAAACCATTTCACCCCGTTGCCCAAAATGGGCAACTACTCCGTGCCAGGTACATTCCCGGCTCTGCGGTCCGGCTCTGGCTCTAGCTGCCGGAACCCTCACCTCCATGCCCAGGGCCCAGGCTCTCGGTTCTTTCCAATCACGTGACCTCAGCCACTCCTACGCCTACCTGGCTTGTCCCTGAGCTCAAAGGAGCCCAAGAGACAGCGTTAGTTCAGTGAACTCCAAACTTTGGGGTTTCGTGAGCCAGTTACATCTCCCGAACAGTTGTGAGACTGCCTTAGAGTTCCCACCTTTCCGTGTTCGCCAAGTGAGGGTACCGCAAAATTAAAATTGCCCTTTACCGCCCCCGCCGTTTCGGAAAAGAGACGGTATTTAACGCCAACAAAAATCGGTGGGACAAAGACTCATCTTCCTCAGCTGAAAACATCTCACTTTCTGAAAAAACTCATTCTGTTGTCTGCATTCTCTCTCTCTCTCTCTCTGTTTGGTAAAAACTTCACCAC
Source organism: Lynx canadensis (assembly GCF_007474595.2). Lineage (NCBI taxonomy): Eukaryota > Metazoa > Chordata > Mammalia > Carnivora > Felidae > Lynx > Lynx canadensis. The sequence continues at coordinate 76,519,124 of NC_044314.2, read as the reverse complement.
ATACGGGTTCCAGTGGGCTGGGGTTGTCAATCCCCCTGTTCGACGTCAGGGGAAACTGAGACCCGAAGAGCAGCTCTGTCTTTCCCGCCCAAACCCCGGTCCTCGAATGTTCCCCCGAGGGCGACAGGGATGAATGAGGTGCCAGGCGAGTGGGAGACATGGCTTCCGGTCACACTCTGCTCCCAACCTTCTGAGAACCTACACCAATCTCTTTCCCTCTCTGAGCCACGAGCGCGTGGATCCTCCAGGCGACCATGGACTTGGAAGGCGCCCTCTGGTCCCGCAGAGAAGAGGCAGGGCAGAGGCCCCACCTGAGCTCCTGAGCCAGGGCGGCCAGACACACGGGATTGGACACCAGCCTTCTTCCTCTGACATCATGTTTGGGCCTCAGTTGCCTCTTCTGGAAACGAGTTCTCAGATCCTTGGCAGCCCACGGTTGGCCCACAGACAGCGGCGCAGGCGCTGAGGGTTGGACGCTCGGCAGAAGCCAAACCACCTGGGGTAAGAGGCTGGCCAAGTGCCTCAGACGAGAGGCACACAGACTGTTTCCTTCCAGAGAGACCCAGCCCAGACCAGAGGTCCGTGACTCCAGCCGGGGAACCCTAAAATTTGTGTCTTTGTGCAGAACCTTCCCTGTCCCCGGTAGAAGGGTTCTTGAGGCCCCAGGCGCCATCCGGGCCCTTGGTGGTTCTTCTCTCTGGGAGCCGACCGTCATCAGAGGCGACGCCGTGGAAGGAAGTGGGTCTCAGTTGTCCGGGAAACTGCCCCAGCTGTCTAGCCACAAATACAACAGGGGAGACAGGAACAGGGCTCACCCAAGTGGCATCTTTGCAAGCGTTGTGGCGAAAGCTGTCTGGGTTCAAACTCTGGCTCTGCTGCTTACCAGCTGTGTGACCTTGAGCACGTCACTTAACCTCTCTGTGCCTATATTCTCACACAATATAGAGATGGGCGGGGCGGGGGGGGGAGGGGAAGACTCAACCGTCCGTGAGCATCCCCCTCAAACCTGACGATCTATGCGTTTTCTACCCCAAATGTCGCTGAATGAGCCACAGAGACAGGAAACCAGAACACAGATGAAGGTCCTTTCCCTGGAGCTGACCCAAGGTTTTCTGAGGGCCACAAGTTTTGTCTTTAAAGGCAGGGGCATATTATGGTGCTGAATGCAAAATTCCCATGCTTTTTCTTTTTTAAATAAAGCGGATGCCCTCGAAACAATCTTGTGTTTTAAAAATAAGCACATACCCTCAAAATAACTCTAGTGAGGGTTCGGTTTGCCCTAAGGGAAGGAGGGGGGCTTCAGGCGATGCCCCAGATCCCGGTCCCCAGAGTATGAGGGTGTGGGGTGTGGGCCTCTGCTGGTCATCCCCTCACGAACATGCACTGAGTGCCCGTGCTGTGCAGGGCGCAGGGGGGCTGGGTGCCCGGGGTACGTTTGCTGGACAACTGAGGCTCACTGCTTTTCATGGCATCTCCTCTCGGCCAGCTCCCGGGGAGAGGAAGCCACGGAGAAGCCAGCCGGCCCCTGGAGCTTCGAGGACCCTCCCTTTCCTCAAGGTCAGTTCTTGCTTCTGCCCAGAGATGTTCCACTCAACTTCTGGAAGTATTTAGAAGAATGGAGAGACGAGGAGGGAGGGGGAGGGGGGAGGAGGGAGGGCGAGGAGGGGTGAAGTGGTCACAGGGCAGGGAGGTACACTGAGAAGACAGGGGCCAGCCAGCCTTTGACCCAGCTTCTCACAGTGGCCTTGCTCTGGGCCCTACATCTCGGGGTGGAGCCCAGAACCCCACGAATGCTGGCGCCCCCTCGGGAACTTGAGCATACAGAGATGCCCCCAGCTTCTCCATAAGACATCAAGGGGAGAAACCAGCTGGCCACCCACCCCCCCTGGGGGAACCAGACGATGCCCGGGGAGGCCTTTCGGATGGTTCCAGAAACTTACCACTGACCTGAAGCCAGGAGTTCGTTGTTGTTGTTTTTTTTTTTAAGTTTACTTATTTATTTTGGAGACAGAGAATGAGCCAGAGAAGGGCAGAGAGAAGAAGAGAGAGAGAAAATCCGAAGCAGGCTCAAGACCGTCAGTGCGGAGCCCAACGCGGGGCTCGAACTCCCGAACCCGTGAGGTCATGACCTGGGCCGAAACCAAGAACTTGATGCTCAACCGGCTGAGCCGCCCGGGTGTCCCATGGAGCTCTTCCGACCTCACCCCTACACCCTCTCCACCACCCTCGCCGCGCACCCCGAGTTTTCAAGAACATGACCGTAAACAAGGTGAAACTACGCCCCCAAAGACCCCTCCCCCCACCACGGCGAGAAAGCAGAAAGGGGCAGAGCTTCGTACGAATCCACCCCGTCGCTAGGGACACGGACCGGACTGCCAGGGGCAAACGCTTGGCAATTACTGCTCCCTGGGCCCCAGTGCCACACGCACTCCGTGCGCGGACCCCCAAGTTCCAGTTTCTTGCCTTTAAACAGCTGATGGTGGCAAATACCAAACAAACAAACAAACAAGATATAAAACGAAATAAAACGTGTCCTCCCCTACATTTATCTCCTTCCACCCCCAAAAGCCCGTGAGGCAATGCCATTCTGGCCCCCCCCCCGTACAGATAAGGAAACCAAGGCCACGGAGCCAGGAAGTCAAGGAATGGGAAACCACGCAGCTGGATTGCAGAAGCGGCGACATTCATGCCATCCTGCCTCTCCAAACACACCCTGACCAGACACCTGACCTGCCTCTCCCCACAGCGGCCCAGTGGCACAGCCCCGGGCCTCTCGCAGCGCCCCCTCCAGTGCCCACGCGAGGAAGGAAGAAGGGCCCCTGAGTGAGAAGACAGCGTTACCAGTTCGGCAAAGGGTGACAGGGACACCTGTCCTCGTCCAGGGCCCAGGACATGGCCGTGGTAAGCACCTCTGTCCTCTGTGGGAAAGTGGCAGGCCGGTGGGCGGGCAGTGTAGACACGGGGTGTGCCAAGATTGCAACACTCGTCCCCAAGGCCTCCGGGGCCTGCCCAGTTTCTCCGAGCTCGGCTGGAGCGCAGCCTCGTCACATTAAAAAAAAAAAAAAAAAAAAAAGTCAACCCAATTCGGGCCACTCCGTCTACAAGAAACGGGAGGAGCAGAGAGGCACTGGTGGAGGTGTGAGGGAGTTGGAAATACAAATTTCTATGGAGTTGACTCAGTAACTTCCTGCCCTCGGGTCTTTATAGCAGGACCGGGCCACGGCTCGCTCGCCTCTGGGAAAACCCCTGGCCCCAAGTCTCCCCTGACCTTGTGTCCACGGTGCCCGAACGTCCGCCGGCACAGACATTCTCTGCTGACTCTGGCCATCGTGTTCGCAAGCCCCCACTCCCGTAAGCTGTCAGCAGCTACCAACACCTCAGTGTGAATGAGTTGATTGCTTTGGTTTTCAGCGGGACGTCTGGCTGAGAACAGGCTTCTGACTGAATGGGGCATTTGATTTAAAAAAAAAAACACAAAAACGATACAGGAGACAGCCCTGATTGGAATAGGGAGGGTCTGTGGCAGAGGTAAAGCAGAAAGGTCTAGAAATCACAAAAGAGCAGGATGTGTAGACTCTGGACAAAGGGGCCAGGAAAATAGGAAAAGCCCTTGTGGTTTACGGTCAAGTGTACAGGCAGCTACGGGAGGAGGTATCAGGAGCCTGTCTCCCTTTGTCAGCAGCTGTGTGACCTTAGGCAGTCGACCAACCTCTCTGAGCCTCATCCTGGACAGGAAAGTATGGCTGTAAACAGGCTAGGGGGCTGGAGCAGAAGGGGTAATTCAAGAATTTAGTCTCATTTCAAAAAGCATTTACCAGGGACCTCCAGGCACCCATCTTGTTTTAAAAGCCCAGAAGTCTGAGGCACGCCCCCTTGACAGGGACCCAGGCAGTGCAGGGCCCAGGGCCAGGCCCTTTACATGGATTATCTCATTTAATCTTCACCCTGCAACGCAGGGCTGATCCTGTTATCACTTTCATTGACAAACGGGGAACCCGAGGCCGAGAGAGAGCAGCCAACCGGAACGCTGTGCGAGAGAGCACCCCGCTGGTCGCCAGGGGATTCAGGAGTTGAACCCAGGTCCGTCTCGTCCCAGACTCCAAATCATTTCCCTGTGTGCCCCATCACAGGGCCCCCCCAAAGGGCAAAGGGTGCATTTCAAAGGCAGAGAGGGAGGCCGGCTAGAAAAGACCTGGTAAATTACAGAAGGAAGGAGCCGGCGAGCACACACCCTCTCTCTGGGCCTCAGTCTCCTCGGCTGTAAAATGGGACCCTTTGCCCTAGCTCCACACCAGAGAAACGACGAACCTGTGGTCCCGGAAGACAACCTTAAAGCAGGACAGGGCAGAAGCCCAGCAGGGACTCAGCAAACGGAAGCTCCCTGTCCTCTGTGGGCAGTGGAAACAACACACAAAGCTCTTAGGAGGAGGAACTGTGGGTGATGTTGGCTTCCTGCGAAATGCGAGACGCCAGAGCAGGGAGAGGGCCGAGAATGCGGAGGGAACAGAACGCCGGGAATCGGTGACGGGGAGGTGAGCGGCATCGCCCAGCCAGGCTCCGGGGAGCCGCCCTGCCCTGCCCTGGGGCCTGCTCCTGATTCCCGATTCCCTTCACGTCTGAGGTTTTTCGTGGCGGGGGAGGGAAAGGCCAGAAAAAGAAAGGCCCATTGAGGCCAAACAGGCCCCGCGCCCCCCAGGAGAAGAGGGGCTGGTGATTCAAGGTCCCCACCCCGTCCTGCCATGTTTTGGGGCCAAGGCAGGAAATGGAGGGGAAGGCTTGGGGTGCAGCGTGACCCTGGGAACGGCACACTTGGCCTTTCTTGGCCCCTCCTGGCTCAGGACCTCCGGCCCCCACAGTTCCGCACCCCTGGAGCCAGGCCCCCTCACGCAGAGGCCACGGTGGTTTTCAGCCCCACCTCCGAGCCACACAGGATCTCACACAAGCCACACAACACCCCTGTGAGCCTCATTTTACAGGGGAGGAAACCGAGGCACAGAGCGGTCAAGTGAACTTTTCCGGGGTTCACGGCCGGCGTTTCAAAACAGGTCTGGGAGCTGGCGGATCTTCGGCTCCTACCCGCCGGGTGGCCGTTCCCCTCTTACTCAAGGGACGCCCTTTTTCTTCGTGACCCAAATCCCTGACAGTCGAAGAGGCCCCTTGTGAGTCAAGTCTGCCGTAAAAGAGACTGCAGACGGCCTGCCCTCCCCGAAGGCTCTGTCTTGACGCCCGTCGGCTCTGTGTCCCCAGCCGCTGGGAAGCCAGTGGGCCCTCCGGTGCCAGGCCCGGCTCGGTCTGGCTCCGAAGGGCAGTGGCAAGGTCTCCCCGCAGGAAAGGAGCCCAGGCCGACCGCAGGTGCCATCCTAAATCAGCCTTCTTCAGCCCTGGAGGAAACATCTCGTTTCTCCCAAGCTCCGTGTCCTCGTCTGGCAGCAAGGCCCCGGGCATGGGAGGAGAGGGGACCCCGTCATCCAGTTAAGAAAGCCACCAATGCAAAGCAACGCTGAGCTGGTTCATGGACCAGACAGGCCAGGAGACAGAGCCACAAACCGACATGCCCTCTGCCAAGTTAGAAGTTCAAACTCAATTAGTTTGGGGCTGCCCGGAATCTTCAATTGTGCAAATGTCTGAGCTTCAGCTCGATGGGAGTTCGGAGACATGGGCCTCAGGACAACAGGATGCTGCAACGGGGCAGCGCTGGACCACCCAGAAAATTGCGTGGGATCTTCAAGACCCCGCAGAGCGTCCAGACTCCCTCCGGCCACTCCCTGCTCCCACCCACCACACCACACACCCCTCGCTCGTCCAGCCTCCGGATCTGGGCTCGTGCTGCTCTCCCCACCTGAAGGATCTTTTATTTCCGGCCAACTCCTGCTCCAGCCAACCGGAGGCCTCCTCCAAAGCCAATCATCCTTGGCACCAGCTCAAATCCGCACTTCCTTCTCAAGGCGCCGTTTCCTGACTTCCCCTATTAAAGCCATCCCCAGCCAAGCTCTTTGCCCCCCGAGGTACTTTGCACACTGAGTGTAGCGGGCAGACATCAATCTGAGTGTATTTAGCAATACGCTCTCGGGGCTCCCGGGCGGTCCGGCCGGTTAAGCGCCCGACTCTTGATTTCGGCCCAGGTCAGGATCTCAGGGTTCGTGAGACCGAGCCCCATGTCGATCTCTGCCCTGACAGCACAGAGCCTGCTTGGGATACTCTCGCCCTCTCTCTGCCCTCCCCCTGCTCTCTCTCTCTCTCTCTCAAAATAAAGTTTCAACAAAACAAAAGAAAAATGCACTCTCAGTCAAATGGCCGGGGCTCACCTACTTTACTGAGTGGACGATGGACGGAAACGCCATGGGTGATTGTGACCCGGGAGCAGTTGGCACCGTGCGCCCTGCCATTAAAGCCGAAATCTGGCCACACGGACACCACTCTGCATACACGCCTGTCTTCCCGCTTGACAGGGAGCCCCCTGAGGGCAGGGCCTGTCACTCCCTGTATCCCATGCTCCTGGCACACGGTAGGCGCTCAGTAAATGCTGGTGGGGTGCGTGGAGGCTGTATCCTGGCTCTCTCGCTGCCTTCACGGGAGTCCCTCTCCCTTTCTAAAGCTTATTTCCCAGCCGACAAGTGAAAGCGTGGACTAACTCACTCAGGCCACGGTCTGAACGTTCGTTTCCCCTCCACCCCCACCCACCCCACCCACCCCAATACATACGTCATGTCCTAACCCCCAGTTTGATAGTATTAGGAGGTGGGGTCTCTGGGAGATGATGTGGGGGATTAGCGCTCTTATGAAAGAGACCCCAGAGAGCTCCCTTGCCCCTTCCATGGTGCAAAGACACAGCAAGGACAGCAGTGTGCAGCCCAGAAGAGGGCCCCCACTAGAACGTGACCATGCTGGCACCCTGATCCGGGACTTCCAGACTCCAGAACCGCCAACGGTGAGTTTCTCTGTTTAGGAGCCACCCAGTCTCTGGCATTCTGCGATTGCAGCCCCAACAAACCAAGACCTCAGGAATGACAAATGACCATCTCAGATGACCATTGTCATCCGTCGAATTTTAAGGTCAAATCCGGTTGACAGATTGTCATCGGGGATGGGCTCTACCATCACCCCCCCCACACACACACACACACCCACATCAAGAGGTGGCCTCTACTGCTTTTCCCTTTGAGTCTGGGCTGGGCCGGTGACACGCCGCGATCAACGGAATGCGGCAGAAGCGATGCTATGCCAACCCCAGGCCTACGTCTTCAGAGGCCCAGCAGCCCTGGCTTTCACTGTCCCAGAGCCCTGAGGTCCCAAGTAGAGAAGTCCAGACAGGCTGAGACAGTGGGGAGAGACAGCCCGAGTCCCAGCAGGATGTGGGGCCATCTTAAGCGGCCCCGCCCAGGTCAAGCTCCCAGCTGCGTGTAGCCCATGAGTGACCCAACTTTGTTCCACATGACTTCCACGTGGGCCATCGCTGCAGAACTCTGCCGAGCTACAGAACTGTGAACAAATACGTCATTTCAAGCCACCGCGTTTTGGAGAGGTTTGGACCACAGAGTTAAATAACTGAAACATTTGGGTTCGGCTAGAGGGAAAGGCACGATTGGGTTCGTGTCTGCCACGGCTCGTGAGTGAGGACCGTGGAACTCCGTCCCTGGACTAAACAACGTCGAGATCAATGTCAATTCAATCCAATGTCAGTTCAGGATTTTTCCTGGGCCTACTAATGTCCATCAACTGATGAATGATGAAGAAGATGTGGTTTACACACACAATGGAACACTACGTGGCAATAAAGAAGAATGAAATCCTGCCATTTGCAACAACGTGGATGGAACTGGAGGGTGTTATGCTGAGTGAAATAAGTCAGTCAGAGAAAGACAAATCATGTTTCCACTCATATGTGGGACTTGAGAAACTTAACAGAAGACCATGGAGGAGGGGAGGGGAAAAAGTAGTTTCAAATAGAGAGGGAGGCAAACCCATAAGGGACTCTTCAATACAGAGAACAAACTGAGGGTTGAATGGGGGGGGCAGGGCAGGGGAGAGGGGAAAATGGGTGATGAGCATTGAGGAGGTCACTTGTTGGGATGAGCACTGGGTGTCGTATGTAAACAATGAATCACGGGAATCTACCCCCAAAACCAAGAGCATACTGTATACATTGTAGGTTAGCTAACATGACAATAAATCATTTAAAAAAAAAAAAAGATTTTTCTTGGGCCTGTTGGACATGAACATTCCACATTGAGAGGGGATTAATCTATCAGACCTGAACCCCACTAGGACTAAACAAATCAGATGATCCCTCTTAAGATGTTTAAACAGGCGACCCAGAGAGGGTCGGGCAGTCCTCAGCAGAGCCAGAAGCAGAAAGAGAAGCTCAGGAAGAGAGAGTATTGTTGGAAACTGAGACACATGGGGAGAACAGCAGAACAGGAAGTTGCAAGGTCTTGCAGCTGAGGGGACGAGACAGCCCCTCCCTTGAGCCACCTCAGATCCTGAGAACCTTCTAGTTGAACACCAGCCTGGCTGGGCATCTGGAGCAGGACCCCGCAGGTTGGCACACACACATTCCCAACCATGAGCCGCCTTTCTTCAAGGGCACACGCAGCCCACGAGCAAGGCTCGGCCCTTCTCCCCAGCATGGGGCAGAAACAGAAGAGTTCTCGTGTCTAGAAATCGCTAGGGTCTGACATAGAGGCCCAACCACCAGGAGGATCGCTGGTTCATGGTGAGCCCAGAGACACTGATCAGCGTTCGAGATATCCCTCACCGTGACGGGCAGAATAACGCTACCCCCGCCACACCAAAGAGGCCCATGTCCGATCTCCCAGAACCTGAGAGTATGTTACCTGACATGGAGAAAGGGGCTTTGCCCATGGGACTGAGTCAAGGGTCACGAGATGGGGGAGATTTATCCAGGGTCCTCGCACAGGTCCTTCAAACTGAAAGAGGGAGACAGGAAAACCGGAGCGATACGATGTGAGAAGGACTCGACCCGCTGCTGCTGGCTTTGGAGAAGGAGAAAGGGACCATGAAGCCACCAGTATGAACGGCCACTGGACTCTGGAAAAAGACAAGGGGCTGCATTCTCCCCTGGAGCCTCTGAACGGAGCACAGGTCCGCCAACACCTCGCTTTTAGCACAGTGAAACCTGTTGTTGACCTTCCGAACCGGAAGGTTAACACGTGTGTTACTAGGCCACTAGGTTCGTGGCGGTTGTTACAGCAGCAACGAGAAACTCACACGCTGGCTATTTGAGCTCTTCCTCTCAGACTCAAGAATTCACAGATGCTGATGACCCTTCAAGCAAATTCGGATAACCAGGGATGGGTGCATTCTGAATGGGCCCCTGCCCTTGAACACCACCCCTGATCATCTTCTGAGCGCTGCACACACACTCTCCACCCTCTGAGACAGGGGGACACGGAGACTCGACAGGGATGGACTTAGCTGAGCTCGCCCAGGTGGCTGGTGCCAGACCGAGCTCTCTTGTCTCCTGGCCCCCGACTCTCAGAAGGAAAACGTAGGAGTCACTGGGTCTTGCACCAACAGCCCTACCCAGCCGCCTCCTTACACAAGAGCTTCCCCCAGGGCTGGGATCAGAGGACCCGAGTTGTGAACCTCAAGAAAGCAGAACCGATTCCCACAGGCTGCCTACGTTGCAGCTGACCCCCCTGCTGAGTCAGCTGCTGGTACTTCCAAGTTTACAGAGCGTCCGTGGTGGATGGAACGAGGCCTGAGCTCCCCCCCACCAACCCCCCACCCGAGCCCGGGACTTCTCCACGGGGCGAGGCACGAAGCCAGGAGACGGGCCCGCATGATCTTTTCCAGCCCGGGGACCCAAGATCGCACGGCGCCAGACTCCCACGTCAACCCAGACACGCGAGGGCAAACTCCAATGCCCACCTTCCGGAGGATAAAAGTAGAAATGTCTTCCCTGAGCTGACTGTGCACTGTACTGTGCCTTATGTATATGAACCCATTTTATCCCCTGCCAAGGCCGTGGAGGAGGCGCGAAGAGGGTACCCGCTTTACCGATGGGGATGCTGAGGTGACAGGAGGCTAGGGGGCAGAGATGGTATCTGAACTCTAGAGCCACGGGCTGTGGGGTCTGTGACCATGTTACTCCATCAACTGATGCCAACCAGATATTCTGTCTTCCTGTGACAGCACCATGTAGAATTACCACCCAGCAGGGCAAGAAATCCTACTTCCTCTATCACGTTGTGCCCATCACTACAAGACGGTGCCAGACACACAGCAGGTGCTAATAAAAGTTTGTTGGGGGGCGCCTGGGTGGCGCAGTCGGTTAAGCGTCCGACTTCAGCCAGGTCACGATCTCGCGGTCCGTGAGTTCGAGCCCCGCGTCGGGCTCTGGGCTGATGGCTCAGAGCCTGGAGCCTGTTTCCGATTCTGTGTCTCCCTCTCTCTCTGCCCCTCCCCCGTTCATGCTCTGTCTCTCTCTGTCCCAAAAATAAATAAACCTTGAAAAAAAATTAAAAAAAAAAAAGTTTGTTGGGGGAACAAATAAAAGAACGTGTTACTAGCTTGCCTCCCCTCCCCCAAAGGCCTTAAGCACAGAGTCTGGGTCTAATTCCATTCTATGGCTGCCACCTCTCCCTAGGCTGATTCACGCGGGAAATTGTTCCCAAGCACCCACTATGTGCCTGGCCCAATCAAGGCCTCAGTGTCACCCGCACAGCCTCAGTCTGTGTCCTCACACGCTATCCCCTTCCCTTTTCTCTGGTCGGTCGGTGGCTGTGACATCTAGTGACGCCGGGCTTTCCAGGCCAGGACACCCACCCGGCTGCCTCATGACCAGGAAGCTCGGACCATTCTAGGGATACGGACAACGACTCCTGTACTCGCACTTCCTGATGCCCAGGCCCGGGGGAACACAGCCCGAGGAAAGCCCCTGCCCGAAATGACACGCACGCACGCACACGCACGCAAACGTGCTCGCACGCGCACGCATCCAGCGTGCGCCGCGACCCTAGGACGGGACTAGGATTTTCTCAGTTCAAATCCCAGCCGACGCGTGTGACCCTGGGCAAGACCCTTTACCTCTCTGATCTTCTCGTTTTTCGTCTATAAAACGGGGACGATTATGGTGAAGCCTTTCCAGGTAGGGCTGTGAGGGGGATGCAGGGAGATACTGGATCTGAAAGCCTTTGGCTCGGTGAAGGGTGCTGTGCTCAGGACAACTGTCCTTCTCGTTTGCTTTCTCCAGGAAGGAGAGAGAATCGCTGTTGCCTGAGTCCCAGGGAAACCCGCCTTTACTGGGCTGGAATGTGGGGATTTACTCAGTATATCTGATGGGGATTATCTTGAGGGCAAGAAAGTATTTGTGGAGCAACGTCACCGTGTTGACGCCATGGGAGTGAGAATTTAGACTTAAAATCAGAGAGTGGAAGAGACCCCAGAGGTCGCCATATTTGGGGCAGAGACAACTAGCTGTCCGCAAAAATCCACCCCCCACCCCCTTGCACAGCATACAGCTGACATCGGGAAAGAGTCGCCTTGCCAAGAGCTCTATTTTCCAGCCTCCTTTGCAACTAGATCGGCCACACGACTAGTCCTCTCGTGTGGCAGCAGGCACTGAAGAAGTAAACGTGCTACGTCCATGCTTTCTTTCATCAGTGGTGATGTCCAAGGGGACCGTAGGGAAGTGCACGGAAGAGGGCCGCCCCCATGCAGAAGCACCTGCCTCATAGTAAACGTCTGTTCTGTTTGAGCCATTACACGTGCTTGCGTCTATGTATTCCAGCAGCTACTACCCCGACGAGTGCAACGCTCAACCTCCTCGATCACAAATGAGACGATTATGGCCAGAGGGTGAGAGTACCTTGTCTTAAGCCCATGCGGCAAATCCCACGATGTTCAAGAACGTTGGTCTCTTAGTTTGGAGGAGATTTGCCGGCTTCAACCCGCCCCACCAAGCTCTAAGAGTGAGTTTCGGCGAGTCCCCCGCTTCTGTTTCGGCTAGCCTAACACGTCTGTTCTCTGTTTTCAGATTGCAGTCCTCCGTGCATTTTCATTGGAGGGAGAGAGTTCGGTAGCTTAAAATAATTCCAAAGCCCACACGCTGGGTGATTGCTAGCTCGCTCTGACTTTCCGCGGCCCTACAAAATAAAGTTTCACTTCTTCTGCGCCATGCCTCCTGGCCTCAACAGCTGACGCAGGACATGAAAACGCACAGAAGTACACAGATATTTGCTTAGAAAGGGAAAAACATGAACCTCAGTGTCTGCGATCAACAACCCAGAAACCTGGACAAAAGGCAAAAAAGAAAAGATGTTCACACACTCTAGCTCGGGGGCCCTCAAGTTTTGGGAGGCGTCAGAATCATCTGGGGGGGGGTGGAGGCTGGTGCAAGGAAGAACCCCCCCCCCCACCTCACCCTCAGAGATTCCGACTCGAAAAACCGGAGCTTCAGGAAATCCTCATGATTATTCTGCAGGAATAATATTATTCACGATTCTTCTGATGCCAACATTCCCACGATGGTACTTTGAGAAGCCCCGAGTCTGCTTTGCAGCCCTGAAACCGGCGGTAATTCCTGGCGGTAAGAACCACGCTCGCGCAGTGTAGCTCAAAGAGATCGAAATGGGCTTTTAGTATTTTTGTACTCGGACGGGAACCTGAGCATTGCTAATCCGCTGGTAAAGACATCAGTACCCATTTCTGTTCGGCTCAGATGGGTGTCAAAGGTCTAGACGGCACGGTGGCCTAGAAGTGATAACAGAACCATAGCTGATGTTTACAGAGCACCTTGGGACACAACAAGCCGTCTGCTAAGTGCTCCACGTGTGTGATCTCGTTTCATCTTTGTAATATTCCCATTTCTCAGACGAGGAAACGAGGCGCATACAGGGAACTTGTTCCACGTCGCTCAGCCGGCAGGGGGCAGACCAGGCTCGAACTCACCCAAAAGAACCAGCTCCACAGCCACGACGTGCTGGTGCCTCTCATGGAGGTCTCCCGTCGGAACCCCTCTCTAGGCCTCAGTTTCCTAATCTGTAAAATGGGCATGTTCATAATATCTTTGTCACACAGCCACGGTGAGGATTCAAGAAAATCACGGGAGTGGGGCGCCTGGGTGGCTCAGTCAGTTGAGCATCGGACTCTTGATTTCGGCTCAGGTCGTAATCTCACGGTTTCGTGGGTTTGAGCCCCACTCTGTGCTGACAGTGAGGAGACTGCTTGGGATTCTCAATCTCTCTCTCTCTCTCTCTCTCTGCCCCTCCCCCACTCACACTCTATCTCTGTCTCTCAAAATAAATAAACATTAAAAAATACTTAAAAAAAAAAGAAAAAGAAAAGAAGAAGAAAGAAAATCATGGCAGTAAAGTGGTTTGCAAACCGAGAGGAGTTAGTTAAGTAAACATCGAAGGGATGAGCCTTTGACTCTCCCAATCCCATTTTACAGATGGTAAAACCGAGGCCTGGTCACTTTATTTATTCAATGAACATTTACTGAGCACCTACCGTGCACTAGGGCTGGTGCAGAGGACTGAGGATACAGAGAGAAAAGTACCCCGAGTCTGGCCTCAAGGAGCCCCCAGGTTAGCAGGGGAGACAGAGGAAGCTGGGCCCTGAGAGAGGAACCTCTCCGAAGGGGTCAAGCCAGAGAGAGGAGTGACTTTGCCAAAGTCGAGTTCACCTAGTCCGCGAAGTTGTGGCAGAGAAGGTTCCCGGGTACCAAGAGAGAACTCTACCCACAGGCTTCTTATGCTTGGCACCCCACCACCTAAGCACCCCTGGTGACAGTTAAGCCTTCTTTTATGGAGAAAGTGCCAGGTGGCCCTCCTCCCACCCCCAGAGGGCTGGATTAGCCGATCACATTCACCTCAGCAAATGAGGCATTTCGACGAGCCTCTCCTTTGAGTGAGTGTGGAGGAAGTGGGAGAGACAGCAAGAACCGCAGGTAAGATGGGTCTTCAAAAGGAGGTAGGGGCCGCCGAGTAGGAAGTTGGGGGCCAGACCTCTTGATGGAAAATAGAAGACAGACCCGACGCCTGGCTGGCCACTTCCTCGCTGGCCTATCTGAACCACAGGCCGGTCTGAGTGATCAGACTTACATCAAACAGCAGTTCCGTGATTATAACGTGTGGTTTGTCATTGCGCCCGAAGCTAGCCTTTAGAGCGAACTCACGTGAACGGTAGCACGCTGGGGCACCTGGGTGGCTCGGTCGGGTTAAGGGTCCCGCTCTCGATCTCGGCCCAGGTCACGATCTCACGGTTCGTGAGTTCGATCTCCCGCGTCAGGCTCTGTGCTGACGGTGCAGAACCTGCGTGGGATTCTCTCTCTCCCTCTCTGTCTCTCTCTTTCTCTGCCTCCCTTCCACTCATGCCCTCTCTCTCTCTCAAAAGACGTAAGTGAAGCTTAGAAAATGAATAAGTAAATGGTAGCACCCCCCGTGCGCTAGTCTGGAAGCAGAGGGGGGCGTGGGGCCTGTTCCACAGCACGGCCAGAGGGTCCGTATCCTTCGTATACGAAGAACTCTCAAATACCAACAAAAGGGAAGCATGCCAGCAGGAAACAAGTCGGACCACACAATCGTAAAAAGTGAACAGTAAGACTGTCAGGAATAATCGGCCTCACTAGGGCAAAGTAAGGGGGAAGGCGGCCAGATAGAATTCTCACCAGCAGCCTCACAAACCTCAAAACCCGGCAGACCGTGGGCTCGGCGATTGAGCCTTTGAGAAAAGTATCCACGGGACCCGCACACAAAGGTGTCGCGCCAGAGTGGCCCTCGCAGCCCTGTTTGTGAGGACAGAAAAAAAGAAGGAGGAGGAAAGAAGGAAGAAGCAACCGCCGCGAGGAATGGTCACATAAAGCCCAAGACACGTTTTCCGTGCCGTCCTCGGGAGGCGCACTGAAGGACTGTGGTTGGAAGCTCACGTCCGGGGTCAAGGACGAGGTAGGTTACCCCCACGAGACGTCGGGTGTATACTTACCTGCGTCTGCTACATCGTAGGCACTCGACAAACAGCAGAGGTAAATTAGTGAGCGAGCGAGGGTGTGAGTGATAGAGCCACCGAGGAGGCCACCCTTGGGTGAGGCCCTCCTCCTGAGGCTATACCAAGAGTCCAGCCCGGGCGCGAGGGAGGAGGGCCGTGCAGACGCTCATTTGGTTCCGATCTCGGGTCCCCCCACCCCCCGGCCCCAGCGCCGGCTTACCGTCTCTGCAGCCCTGAGCCAGTGGCTTGCCCTCTCTGAGCCTCGGTGTCCTCACCTGGAAAACGAAGACACGTGTCAAATGGAAGCTCCCGCCGCGGCGTGGCCTTGCCGTGAGCGTTAGCAGAGTCAGGAAGGAGAGACACTGACCCCCCTATGTTTCACAACGAGCGCGCGTGAAAACCTGAAAATCATCACAGGACTGTTTGCATTTTGACAAAAGTGAAATTTCACGCCGAGCCACGGGCCTCCTCTCTCTCCTAGGAGCCCCCTGTCCTGAACCCTCCAGAGGATGTCAAAGCCAAGCGTGATACCTTGTGGCTGGTCTCCGGCTGGGTCCTCCCAAGGGTCCCCCTGGACTTCGGGGCACTGAACGCTGGGCAGGGGACCCGTGTTGCCGGACTTCTTTCTCTCGATCACCTCGTTCTCTGGCTGTGGCTGTCAGCCCAGAAAGCCGTCCGTCCGTTCGTTCAAGATCTCCTGGAACCCTCCCCCCCCCCCCAGATCACAGCCTCCTCTGGAACCCCCTCATCCCTCAGGAGGCCCTCCGGGAGACCTCATTCAGTCCCGAGCTCCTGGCGTGCTCTCTCGCTGGGGCTGCTGTCCTGAATGGGACAGAGCTCTGCCAGAGAAACAGCTGGAGGGAGGAGAGAGGGAGAGGGAGGGGCAGGAAACTGGGCTGGCCGAGGGAGGGCGGGGGCGGCCAGCTGCGGGGAGCGGGGAGCGGGGACCGCCAGGGGAGGCTGCCCCTGCCTGCCAGCGGGGGACCGGGCTTGTGGGTGGTGGCTGGTGGCGAGGCCTGCTGGGGACGACCCGCTGCCGGGAGCGGTGCCCACCATCCGAGCACAAACCAGGAGCATATGGAAGCCCCAGGCAGCCCGGCTTCTCCCTACAAAGGGCCTCGGAGCTGAGCTGCCTGCCGGATGCCCTACCGGGCTGGGCCACCACCTCCCTCCGCCCACCGGGATGCCCTTCCTGGCCTGAGCTGAGGCCTGATGACCTTCAGCTCCCTTTTTCCTTTCTTTCCTTTTTTTTTTGTTTTTGGAAATGAAAACAGCAATGAGGTTTTTTTGTTTTTTTTTTAAGTATCAAACGAACACAGGTGAAAATGTTTTCTGTTCAGTTTTAGCAAATGTTACAGGGCCAGCAAAAATCTTCCACGCGGTTGGCATAGGCATCGACGGGCCGTTTCTGGAGAGCCGTCTGCCCGAGATGCAGCAGAACTTTTGTCACTGAGTTCCGAGCCTGCGTTGTTTGAATGTACATCCTGCTCGCGGGGCGCCTGGGTGATCTCAGGTCATGATCTCCCGGCCCCACGTTGGGCTCTCTGCTGTCAGCGTCGGCCCCGCTTCAGATCCTCCGTCCCCCTCCCTCTGCCGCTCCCCTGCTCACGCTCTCTCTCAAAAATGAATAAACACTAATAAACAAATAAGCGTAAATCCTGCTTTCATCCCCAAACCCTGCTCCCCAGAGATAAATATCACTACCATTTTGGTATGAACCCACACATGTACATTCTATATATAAATGTCAAATGGCTCGGTCACATTCCATGTACCATAGCGTAACCTGCTTTTTCATTCCCTGATAGGTGTGTGAGTGTGTGTGTGTGTGTGTGTGTGTGTGGACATCTTACCCTGTTTCAATAGCGGTTCATTGTTTCGATCAATTGATGCACTGGCTCCTTTCATCAATACTTTCTTGGTGATTGGTCAGGTCATTTCCAACTTGTTGACTATAATAAATACACCAATCACACTCGTCCAATTGTCTTCTTGAGCCGAATTCCTGCGAACACACTTATTATTCAGAGGGTTTTCTGGTCCCTTTTCAGGTCTCGGCTTGGAGACCAGCTTCCCAGAAGCCTTCCCTGCCCCTGGGGGGCCCCTGGGCTCCCTTTCTATCCACAGTGGCGTCTGTTGCCCTTTCCTGTTAGGGGGTCTCTCTCCCTTACACTGGAAACTCATTTGGGGGAGGAACTACATTTTTGTCCCCTGCTCTGTCCCCAGAGCTAAGTGCCTGACTCCTTGTCTGCATCATTAGCAGAATAAACAAGATTAGCAGACAACCAGGCAGCGTGTTAGTCTCTGGCTACTTAATTCTCGGGACAACCCTGCCAAGTAGGTACTGTTCCTGCCCTCCTTCTACCCATGAGGAAACTGGGACACAGAAAGGTTAAGTCACTTGCCCTAGGCCACACAGCTGATAGGTGGGAGAGCTGGGAATCCAACCAGACTGGCTCCACAGCCCGGACTCTTGGCCCCCAGACTAAAGAGCTAACAGAAGTGGCCACTTTGGGCATGGCCCTGTGTCAGGTGCTTTCTCTGGAGCAAGGCACGCAAACTTCCAGCAACGCGTGTGACATCTCATGTTACAGGTGAGAATGCTGGGGCCCCGGGGAGGAGTTATTTCGCTAAGAGCACCCAGATGGGGCCGACGGAGGCCTGCTCGAACCCAGATCTGTGTGATCCCATAGCTAAGGCTACCAAAAATAACTTGTGTAGACAGGAAAAGAGAAGGGGAGGAGAAAGGGGAGGGAAGAAGGGGAGAGAGAGAAGGAGAGAGGGAGGGAGGGGCAGGGGCTTGGGCAGGTGTGGGAACACGTCTTTCACCATCTGACCATCCGTAGAACCTCTCCTTCCTCTCCCTACGATCCTCGACTGTTGGTTCGGTGAGATTGACACTTGGAAACGACCGTCTCTTTCATTCCCTAGATACAAACTGGAAGCACAGAGAGGTTAAGTCACTGTCCAAAGTCACACAGCATCCTAGAGTCAGAAGTCAGACCCAGCCTGACTCCAAACCTCTCTCCTCCCCGCTCTGCCAGTCTTGCCCAGAGGACTTAGAGCGTCTCATCCACGCCTTTACTGTACAGATGGGAACACTGGGCCCAGAGAAGGCAAGGGATGCCTCCAAGGTCACCCAGCAGTTACCAGCAGAGCAGCAGCCCCAGAGCATCCTGGTCCAAAGGTGAGGATATTCCCACAACGCAGTACAGATGCTGTGTGTCCCGTACGTGACCACCTAAAGGTCTGTCATTAACAGGGACCGGTGGTTCTCAAAGTACGGGTTCTGGACCAGCCGCTGCTGCCTTGCCGCGGAGCTTGTTAGAAACGCAAGCTCGCAAGCCAGGCCCGTCCGCAGCCCTGGGGAAGCAGAACCTCGGCAGGCTGGGCCCCGTGAGCTGTGTGTTCGAAAGGCGCCAGGGGATACTGATGCTTGCTCAAGTTTGAAAACCACCGATACGGACATTTCCAGTAGGAATAAATCCTGGATCCCGGAACGAGTTACCTTGTCAGTCTCCGGAATGGTGGTTAAGAGCAGGGGCCCTGAAATCAGACAGAGCGGATTGGGCTGAATCCCTCTCTCCTACCGTGAGCTGTGTGACTGAGGCATGTCCTCTCTCCTCTCAGAGCCATAGTTTCCTCATCTGCTGGGGACTGAGGGGGACTGGGAGGGGGGAGGAGAGGAGGGGGAGGGGAGGAGGAAGTGCAGGAGGGAGAGGAGACAGGGGGGAGGAGGAAGAGGGGGGAGGGGGAGGGAGAGGAGGAGGCAGTGGAGAAGGGAGAGGGGACAGGGGAAGGAGACAGAGAGGAGAGAGAGATGGAGGGGGAGGGGCAGAGAAGGAGAAGGAGGGGGAGGAGGGAGAGGAGACAGGGAGGCAACCTCTGAGGAAGATCTGGAACACTCAGGATATCCAGGATATCCCGGAGGGGGAGCGGAGCCCGGTGAATCCAGCCTCTGGATGGATTTATGGAAATTGCCTCTTCCTCCTTCACTGGATGTTGGACACCGTTAATGCACGTCCCCTGGACGCCTCTCACCTCCCAAGCCAACCCCAGGCCGTGATGAGGTTTGGGTTTTATCGGCTAGGAGATCCGACAGAGTGAGGACTCCGGGTTTCAGGCCAGCGGAGCCCCCCACCCCAAGCCCAAGGTAGAGGTCAGAGCACACAGCCCCACGCGGACCCCTGGTGAGAAGTCGGAGGAGTCCGGCTGACCCCGGCCAATCAGAAGCCACAGGTCTCTGGCCACCATTCTGAACATGGCTGAGGAGTTTGGCCATTTCTTCCTCGAGTAAAAAGCATTGTGGGGGGGGAGGGGGGGCTGAGGAGTTGTTTGTTGTTGTTGCTTTTAAATAGGATTCTGAAATCTAAGGCCTAACATCGGGATCCTGGGACCTGCGAGAGAGGTGGTGGCAAAGAAGCCTCTGTTTATCCCCTTGGAAACTGTGTGTTTCCAAGATGGCGGATCAAGCTTCATCTTCTACCCAAACCCAGTTGGTTGACCCTGGAGTCCTGGAGCTCTGCGTTAAAGGAAATGTGAGGCCGCATCTAGGACTGGCTGGAAAGAGCACCGTCACCCACTGGCAGCGCCTACCTTGGACCTAAAGGAAGGGTCCCACTTTCTCATCCCACTCTGTCCTCCAACGAAAGCCCATCCCACTGGCCGCGGAGGCTGGGGGGCTGGTGCCAGCTCTGCCTTATCTTATCCCACGTGTTGGCTGACCCTAGTATAGATAAACATATCTTTTAAATTTATTTTTTAATGTCTTTTGGGGTTTTTTTTTGAGACACAGAGAGACTGATTGCAAGCAGGAGAAGGGCAGAGAGAGAGACACACAAAGAAACGTAAGCGGGCTCCGGGCTCCAAGCGGTCAGCACAGAGCCCAAGGCGGGGCTTGAACCCACGAACCATGAGATCGTGACCCGAGCCAAAGTTGGACGCTTGACCGACTGAGCCACCCAGGCAGCCCTCGATAAACTTCTATCTTAATTCCCACAGCCCTTGGTATGTTTCAGGTTGATTTTTAGTGTTCACAGATTCTCAACGCTCTAGTTAAAGCAAATGGTTTCCTTGTTCCGATTAACAGCTGCAGAACTAGTTTCGCCAGAGAGGCTCTCAGACCACAGGAGGCCCGGGAAGACGCTTTCTGTGACACAAAGGATTCCCTATAAATCCAAACTGTGCCTACTTTGGACTTTAAGAGGTAGACAGACCATACCGGAATGAGAGCTCCATTTCAGCCGTGTGACCTTGGGCAAGGCGTTCATCGTCTCTGGTAGGTTCGCTGTTCCTGTGACTCGTGAGATGGGGAGATTATCCAGGATTACCCAGGTGGACCTAGAGTAATCCAAGCATTTCAGAGGAGGAAGGCAGGGAATCAGAGCTGGGCGAGGAAGGAAGCAGACGTCTCAGTGTGTGGCCACAAGCCAAGGAGAACAAGCAGCCTCCGCCCTGGAAGACACAAGGAACGGATTCTCCCTGAAGCCTCCAGCAGTCTTGATCGTAGCCCCTTCAGACTCATTTTGGACTTCGGACCTCCAAAACGGTGGGGGTATAAATCTGTATTGTTTTAGGGCCACTAAATTCGTGATCATTGGTAGGGCGGCAGTAGGAAATGAACACAAGGGCTGTTCCAGAGACCAGAACGCTGACCTTGGTGGCAGACAGATCTGGGTTTGAGTCCCCGCTCCACTGGCTATAGCTGTGTGACCTTGCTCCATTTCCTAACTTCTCTGAGTCTCGGCTCTCTCCTCCGCACACGGGAATAATAAAAGACCTACTAGCTCAGACTGCTGTTGGAAAGATGAAATGAGTGGATGCACACGACAGGCTTAGGACAGAGTCTGGCACGCAGCACTCAATGAATGTTGGATCGTTTTCCTCTTCTACTGGGCACTGAGAGGCCGACATTCCCAAATGCAGGCCCTCTAATCATCCCTGGGGCACTACCGGAGCCACCTTCCTGATGTTCCCTTTTGTGCCATGGCATTCCCCCGCTCAACAACATTTCATGGCTCCCCAGTACCTAACCTCGTCTCCCAGGAAGGAGAAAATTAAAGGGATAGCAAAGCTGGAAGACTGCTTGAGACCCCAACCCTTCAGATGCTGATTGAAATACTGCTTTCTCCGGGCAGGGTTAGCAAGACGGGAGAGGGGAACACTGTGCAAGGATCGCCAGACGTTTGTAACACCCTCAGCCAAAAATGGTCCCGGAAACGTGATGTGTGTCTGTGCGGTAGGTGTTCAAGCAACAGCGGCAAGAGTTAATCCCTCTGTCCGGTAGACCAGGCTCACGGACGGAGGGGGAAGGAGGGTTCCTCGAGCTCCTGGGGTTTGTCTGTGGTGGAAGGAAGGAACACAGAAGTGAGAAGTTGACTTTGGGGAACCGAGAAGGAGGAGGAGCTAGGGGGGAACTGGCAGCCCAGGAGACTTTGCCTGCTTGGCAAGTATCCAGCCCCCTGGGCTTCTGTCCAGGCTGGGAAGGGTTAACAGCACTGAAAGGGAGTGGCTTGTGGGGGCGGGGAGGGGATAAGGAAGGGGGGGTGGGTGGACAAGGAGTGAGGAAGCCCTAACTCTGAGGCCAGGGGAGGGGGCTTCCTGGTGGGGGTGGATGAGACTCCCCTGTGAGCTGGACCCTGCCGGCACAGCTCCTCCTACTGAGACAGAGAGATTTGCAGGAGCGGGAGACTACCCTGGACGCCTGGGAGGGGTGGGGGCATCAGCAGGGGTGTCTCAGCCCGTGTCTCCAGGACAGGGATGGGAGGGCTCGGAGCCAGCTTGAGACCCCTTTTCCAACCCAAGCTGGCCTTTCCCCAGTTCTCAAGTGAGGCCTGACTGCTCGCAGCTGTTGCTTGGGTCTGGGAAACCTTCCCTTTCCCAGGGAGTAGAACAGAGAGGCCCAGAGAGGGTTAGCAGCCGCTCTCAGTCACACAGCAAGTCCTGAGCAGCCAACTCTCCGAGTTCCCAGAGAACGCCTCTGCTTCTACACACACACACACACACACACACACACACACACACACACAGATGGGTTCAGTGGCCTTGCCCTGCCCATCTCTCCAGCTGCATAGCCTACCTCTTCCCCTCCTACTCTGACCCCATCATGTACTTTTGAATCTCCCACCTTTGCTCCAGCTGCCCCTTCTGCCAGAAATACCCCACCCCCCCCCCGCTTCCCACCTACCTGGGAAAGTTGGTCACCCCTTCTGCCAGGGAGGTCAGTACTTGGCCAACGCGTTCATCTTTTCTCAAATCGCACTGCCTTTCCAGCCTGCCATGTATGCATCTGTTTCCACCCCTGGATTGCCGTTGTCCCGGCGACCGGCGCTGGACCTGACCCGCACTGGAAATGTTGGGTGAGTCGAGCCAGCCTCCATGCCCGCACCTCCCTCTCGGGGGCCAGCTGTTCCTGTGAACTCCTGGAACTAGACCAGAAGCACCAAAGCCACTCCATTTTAGGGCAGTTCAGCCTGGCGGTCAAGAACACAGACTTTTGAGATCAGAAAAACCTGGGTTTGAATCCCAGCCCCTCCACTGTTGTCGCTGTGTGAGCTTGAGTCAGGTACTTGCCCTCTCTGGGCTTCCGTTACCCTTTCTGTTAAATGGCGATGGTAATTTCTACCCCGCAGAGCTACTCTGGAGGATTCTCTGCGATGAGGCACCTGGCGCATATGACAGAAGGCTGAGAGTAAGCGCTTCATAAAAGGGGCTGGCGGAACTCCGTGGGTCGTTTCTGAAAGCCTGTCTCCCCCGCCACCCTCCCTCCTGGCTCTGCCCCGGCATCATTTACCAAAGTCCCTGTTCTAAGCTGTGTTCTTTTTTTATATATTTCTTTGAATGTTTATTTACTTATTTTGAGAGAGAGATAGAGGAGGGGAAGAGAGAGAAGGAGACAGAATCCCAAGCAGGCTCCGGGCTGTCAGTGCCGGGCCAGACGCGGGACTTGAACCCGGGAACCGTGAGATCGCGACCTGAGCCGAAATCAAGAGTAGGTCGCTTAACTGACTGAACCACCCGGGAGGCCCCTAAGCTGTGTTCTTAACACACGGAGGAAGTAAAGCCACGCTACCAGGTGCCCAGATTTGCATCCCAGCTCTGCCACTCCCTGGCTGTGTGACCTTGACAAAGTGACTCCCCCTCTCTGAGTCTCGGTTTCCTCCTCTGGAACATGCGGATAGTAATAGTACGTGCCGGGCGGGGCATCGTAGAATTAGAGTTGGCACTCGTGAAGCTTCCAGAGCGGCAGCTGGCAAGCCAGCAAGGCAGTAGTAATGAGACTCGAATTCACCATCTGGGCCCCTTCTTCCTCCGCCCTGTTTCCCTCCCACCGCCCACCTCTGACCCCTGCCCCCCACACCAATCTACAAGCGAGGACTTGGCCTCTTTTGCCTTCGCGGTTAGAAAAACCCAAGGCCTCTGGGATCAATGGAATGAGATCCTTCCTCCGACCTGCCTTTGCCCTCAAGCACTTGCAGGGACACAAGTCTTTAGCTTCCTTTTGAGAAGACCCCTTTCTTCCAGAAGGATCTGTAGGGATCCCCCAACATATGAGAGCATATGGAAAAACAGCTGTTTGGCAAGAGGAGACTGGGAACATGGAGCCACACCCTTCGAGCCCTTGCTGCCCCCGCTTCCCCCCCCACCAGGTTCCCATTAATCCACTGACCCCTCTCACCACCACCACCTTCGGTGGGGTGACTTTTTCACAATATCGTTTTAAACTCACAGAAAGGCAGCAACGGTCCTACCAGGAACTCCTTTCTACCTTCTCCCAAAGTCACTGATGATTGCTCTTAGGTCCCATGTGCTCTGTCCCCTCCCTCCCCCTTCTCTCCTTCTCTCTCTTCCTAAACCGCTCCCATGTTGCATATGGGAACACTGAGGCCCTGAACCCCAAGCCCACAGGCTCGTCGAGGGCCTCCAGAGATATTCGGAACCTGAACTCACAAGCCAACCGACCCCAGAACGCCGAAGGGCAACTGAAAACTCAGAATTAATGAATGTCTGATGAAATGTCTACGGTACGTTCGCGAGTCAACTGCCATTTCTCAGGGCTCCTGTCTTTAGAAATAGAAAAGCCCAAGTCACAAGAACACTTTGAATAATTCAGGCTTCAAAAAAGCCCTTACTGTATGGCTTCTTTTCAAACCTTTTCAGATATTTTTATAAGAAATGCAGATGTGTCATGGGATCTGTAGGGACATTTTGAGGTTTGCCATGACGTGGGGTGGGGTCCCCCAAACGTCAGAGATCTTGGAGCCTTCAAAGCCTTTACAACAAGCTCTCCGGCCCCAAAGCTCCTTGAATTGCACTCAGATCGGGGCACAGGATGGAGATTTTTCCGCGTATTTTTACAAGGAGGCTGTATGTACCTTTTTATGTGGGTCACACACAAAAAAAATGTAAAAATCTCAAAAACATGGAAGCAACACAAGGAATTCGTCATAGCAACAGGCCTGCCTCTCCTATTTTTGAAAAGTGAGCTTCTCCCTCCTCCCCTTAGTACAGAAAGTTTATTTTCCTGCTGGGGCCTCTGACTCAGACGCAAGCCCAGAACTCAGCCGCCTCCGAAGAGAGACAGGAGGCGCGGGGGTGTCGTGGACCCGGGTGCGGGCGGGGGACGCCCGAGGGTCCCAGGCCTCAGGTTCCCCTCAACTGACATGTCCTCGAGGCAGCCCGGTGCCCTGGCATTTCTGGTCACCACGCGGGAGCATTACTCCGCACGCATCTGCGTCCTTCTCTCTAACGTGGCCCTTCAGAACAGCCCCGTGTGTAGGGCTCCAGCTCTGTAAATATCCGGCCAGCTGGTAAACCCTAGCCAAACAAGACTCTGCTAGGACCACGCCACGATCCAGGGGCTACAGGGGTACCAACTGACAAGTAGGGCGCTCAGGAGTCTGACTCAGGGCCGCTCTCTAGCTGGGGCTGTCCCATCAGATGATAAGGGGGACACTGCCGCGGCCTGAGGGCTTCAACAGAGCGACCGGAGGTGGCTGCGGTGCGGTGCCGGTGGTTTTGAGAGCACAGTGCGGGTTTGAATCCTGCCCCACCGATCAGGGAGGCAAGCTGAGGGCAAAGCCCAAGGTTAACACCCGCCCCCCCCCCCTTCCCACCACCTCCCTCCACCCCCAGTGCGCCCCCCCCCCTCCGTGGGTCATGTGTGACATTCCTCAGGCACTCCTGGCTGCCCAAGAACAAAGGAAAGGGAAACACCAATGGTTAACTGATAGAGATCACAGTCCTGCAGGACATTTGTCTCCATCAGTTTGCAACTGTCTTAATGATTTACAAGAAAAAAAGCAATCTCCGGAAACCTATAGACTCAACTTCCCACAGCCCTAACATCACCCTCCCCTCTATAGGATAGAAAATCTATAATCTAGCCACTCCTCACAACCCCAGTGCAGCTGTTTCTGCCCATGGGTCCTGTCCCTGTGCTATAATAAAAACACCCTCTTGCACCAAAAAAGTCTCAAGAATTCTTTCTTGGCCATTGGCTCTGAACCCCAACACTTCAAACCACATCCCCACCACTCACCAGCTGTGTTACCAAAGGCAAGTGCCTTCACTTCTCTGTATCTCAGTTCTGTCTCATAGATAATATCAGTACCAGTGAGCTGTGGCAGAGATGACGTGTGTTAACCCATATCGTTCACTTAGCATAGCACCTGGCACAGAGCAGAACCTCAATAAATCTTTATCATCATCTCCTATCCCCTCTCCTTTGTAACACTTTTCGTGACCATCTTGTACAATCAAAGCAATGAAATCAGAATCCAAGCTTCAGCAATTACCAGCTGAGTGACCCTGGGCCAGTAACAAAATGTCCCTAATGCCGATTTCTCATCTGTAAAACGAGAATAAAACTATAAACACGTAGCTCGCCTCCTGGCTCATGGTAAGTTCCTAAACACTGGCTGTTATTATCATCAGGGGTCAGAAAGCTAGAGCCCACAAGCCAAATTTGGCCCGCTGTCTGTTTTTGTAAATAAAGTTTTATTGGAACACGGCCATACCTATGTAGCTTTCTTGCTACAACGGCAGGGCTGAGTCGTTTTGTTTTTTTTAACGTTTATTTTTGAGACAGAGAGAGACAAAGCATGAACAGGGGAGGGTCAGAGAGAGGGAGACACAGAATCTGAAACAGGCTCCAGGCTCTGAGCTCTCAGCACAGAGCCTGACGCGGGGGTCGAACTCACGGACCGCGAGATCATGACCTGAGCCGAAGTTGGACGCCCAACCGACTGAGCCACCCAGGAGTCCCAGGGCTGAGTCGTTTTGACGAGTCACTGTATGGCTCACAAAGCCTAAAACATCCACTATCTGGTCTTTTAAGAAAAAGTTTGCCTGATTTTTATCATGATGACCTTTCATGGCAATAATCGCGGCACATAGACATTTCAGCTCCCTCAGTAGACCACACAAGTTAACATTTGCTTTCCAGGAACCTCTAGCAACCCACAGTTGAGCCCCAATGGTCCAAAACCTTCCTCAAACGATTTGCAAAAGTAGCGTGCAGAAGAGGGGTCTGTAGCTTTCTTTGGCTTCCTAGAGGTGCCCACGACCCATGAGAAGTCCATAAGCACAGGAATGTAAACATCGGAGGAGCTGGCCTGTGTCCAAATCCACGCGTACTCCGTTTCCCGGGCTTGCCCACTCTGGGACAGTCCCACTCCAGGGCACCCACCACGATACTGAGGGTTCGTTGATGAGCTTTCTCTTTGTGCTGCTTTAACATCCACTGGAAAGCAGCTGGCTGCCTCCTGGTTCAGTACGCTTCACATTCCTTTTGTGTGATGTTGGGGCGAGAGAAAGGACACGGTAGGGGGTGGGGGACGCGGCAAGAGCTGATCCGGAATTCAGCAAAGGAAACCTGTGAATTATTCACCCCAGAAAGATGGCTTCCTGTCTGGTCCATTCCTTCCTTCGGGAGGCAGGCGCGACAGTCTGCCCTTCCTGGTCGGCCTGATGGGGTCTTTGTCGTGCGGTACAGAGAACAGAGCAAAAAGTAATTTGCGGGCCTCCCAGATCCTGAGGATCTCGGTGGCCACACTTCTTGGCTTCGTCCCGTGCCCGCAGCTGCCCGCCTTGGTTTCCACTGTTCCAGGAGTGTTGGTTCTCAAAACCCTAATTGGCCCTTGACGTCACCTAAAAGACCAGGCTGGACTCAGCCACCCGCGGACCCTGTCCTGACTGGGGGCCACCAAGACTGGTGAAATCCAGGCCCCCTCATGCCACCGCCCTCTGCCTCTTCAGCTCACTCACTCTTATTTCATTCATTCTTGTTTCTTCGCTGTAGGCGAGGGCCAGGGGACAACTGCCCTGCGGAGATTCGGCAAGTGTTCCCAGGGTAGGTCAGGTCAGGAGAGGATAGGCGTTCCTCCCTGGACTGCAGGCTCCGTGAGGGCTGGGACCAGCCCTGTCTGACTTTTCCGCTGAGGCTGTAATCCTTCAGGGACACGTTCAAATGTCAGAGTCTACAAATCCTGTAGTGGGGGAAAGGACATCCTTTTAGGAGTCAAGCTTTTAAGGTGTTACGTAATTATAATGATACAGACGTGAGAACGGCATCTTTTTTTTCCTGGTTATTAGAATATGGGGCACCTGGGTGGCTCAATCAGTGAAGCGTCTGACTCTTGGTTTCCGCTCAGGTCATGATCTCAAGGTTTGCTGAGTTTGAGCCATGCATCAGGGATTCTCTCTCTCTCTCTCTTTCTGCCCCTCCTCCACTCGCACTGTCTCTCTCTCTCTCTCTCTCTCTCAAAATAAATAAACTTAAAAAAAAAAAAGAATAGGGGCGCCTGGGTGGCTCAGTTGGTTAAGCATCCGACTTCTGCCCAGGTCATGATCTCGCGGTCCGTGAGTTCAAGCCCCGTGTCAGGCTCTGTGCTGATGGCTCAGAGCCTGGAGCCTGTTTCAGATTCTGTGTCTCCCTCTCTCTCTGACCCTCCCCCATTCATGCTCTGTCTCTGTCTCAAAAATAAATAAATTAAAAAATTTATTTATTAAAATAAAAAAATTTTATTTATTTATTTAAAAAAAAATTAAAAAAAAAAAGAATAAAACAGTGACTCTGAGCACCTCCTAGGAAACCCGTGGATGGTCTGTGAAGACACTATACACAAATAAAACCACATGCGTGAGTGCACAAGGTTTTTCTGGGAAGGGAGTCCAACATTTTCATCAGATTTTCAAACGACCTCTAGGACCTCAAATGGGTATAAACGGGAGACTACAAATCTGATCCACATTTGCGTCCCTAATGCCCTCGTACAATGGCTGGTGCCTGACAGGTTCTCGAGAAAGGTTTGCCGGGTCAAATGGTGGTTTGAAACCACCAAGCACCACACTGCCCAATAATCAGATTTCCCGGAGGGCCAAACCCCACTAATCTGGAATCTGGGGATAACTTGAATGGATTCTTTTCTTTCTTTCTTTCTTTTTTAATCATCGGGAAGGAGGAGGTAAATGAATGATATAGACAAGCATGAGTGGCCACGGCCACCAAAGGGCATCCACCGCTGGCCAGCAGTGTTCTCACGAGCTGCTTCTGCTGTGTGTGTTGAAGCGGCCTCCCCAAGGAACTGTGTGAAGGATCCTGGACGGTGGTTGTCTGCACACAAAAGTACTGAAACTTCTTCTCCCGAAAGATATTCTGGGATCGAAATTAGTAATCCCTTCTAGCCGGACTGACTTCTCATGCACCTTAAAGTTCTTTCCCCAGACCAGCACAGCTGAGCCCAGACCAGCTAGAAAACACATACATCTTACAACTCGGGGAAATTCAGGGAATTCGGTAAAGGAGTCCTTCTTTCATGAGTAATAGCACCAGAGGATACAGTGAATGGCACTCGAATGCACCGTAGGGGTGGGTGGTGGGCAGAAGAGGGCACACGGGGACATGAGCTTTTTGGTAAGCAATTGGCCAAGAGTCGTAAAAGCATTCACACCCTCGGCTAGAGTAGTTACACTGCTAGACTTCTGTCCTAAGGAGACCATGAGAATTGTGCGCAAAGATTTATTCATACAGGTATAAAGCTTAACATGACGAACGATAGCAAAGAAGCTGGAAACAGTTCGGGTGTTCGACAGTAGGTGTTAGGTAGGAAAATCACGCACGCCCATGTGCAACATGAAATCTTGAAACTTCATAAACATTTAAAAACTTCTGCGCTTCAAAGCATCTCCTCAAGAAAAGGAAAAGACAGCCCAGAGAACGGGAGAAAAGATTTGCAAATCACGTATCTGATACGGGGCTTGTATCTAGACTATTCGGAGAACTTGGGTAACTCAATATAAAAAGACAATTCAATAATCCACCTAAAAGCGGGCAAATGATCGGAACAGACATTTCTCCAAAGAGAAATGGCCAATACGCACAGGACGAGAGCCCCAACATCATTAGTCATTAGGGAAAATGCAAATCAAAACCACAGTGAAATACCACTTCCCACCCACGAGGATGGCTGTAGTAACAAGTCCTGGTGAGGATGTGGGGAAACGGGAACTCTCACACGTTGCTGGTGGGGACGTACGATGACACAGCCACTCTGGAAAGACAGTCTGGCTGTGCCTCAAAAGAAGAAAACAGAGTTACCCTACGACCCAGCATTCCACCAGGGGTACACGCCCAAGAGAAATGAAAACATACGTCTGCGCAAAAACGTCTGCGCAAAAACGTATACGCAAATGTGCGCGGCGGCGTTACTCGTCATCGTCGAAAAGCGGAAAAATTTGGGAGAGTCATAGAACAGATTCTCCGGCCATAAAAAAGCAACGAGGTACCGATGACACACGACAAACACGGATGCACCTTGAAAACACGATGCCGAGGGACAGAAGCCAGGCGCAGAAGACCACATATTGTGTGATTCCGTTTCTATGAAATACCAAGCCGCGGCAAAACTAGAGACAGAAAGTAGATTAGTGGTTGTCGGGGGCTGGGGGGAAGTGAAGAATGACTGCTCCTGCGCGCGGGATTTATTTAAAAAGATTTTTTTAACCTTCATTCGTTTTTGAGAGACAGAGCATGAGTGGGGGAGGGGCAGAGAGACAGGGAGACACAGAATCGGAAGCAGGCTCCAGACTCTGAGCCATCAGCCCAGAGCCCGACGCGGGGCTCGAACTCACGGACCGCGAGATCGTGACCTGAGCCGAAGTCGGACGCTTAACCGACTGAGCCACCCAGGCGCCCCTCCTTTTCCATATTTTTAATGAAGCTTGCATCATATTAAAGAATAAACATTTTTTAGCCCAACAGAGGAGACCCGGGAGGGGAGACATCAGGCAGTGTCTTTCTGGAGCCGACTTAGCACGGCCCTCCCAGGGGTGTGAGTACGCTCGTGCCCCTGGGATCACAGCTGGGCCCTACGTGGAATGACGTGTGTGCCCACGGAGGCTCCCAGCGTCCCCTGCTTTCTGCGGGTGCTGGCGGAGAGGGTAGACTTCTTCCCGGAGGGGAGATGAGGCCAGAGGCTTTGCAAAGTTCCGCGAAGGAAGACAAGCAGATCAAGTCTCTGACAACAGTGAGTAAGGACTGGATATGATGTGGCCGAGGCTCTGGACTGGGGTGGGTATCAGGAAGCACGGGTTCAAGCTTCCAGCCCAGCAGCGTGACCTTAGTCAGGTCACCTCCTTTCTCAGGCCTTAGACGCCCCTCTAAAACGAGGGCACTCGGTCCTTCCGTTTCTGGTGGCTTATGACTCTGCGATGTCACATAGGCTTCCTCTGTTTCCACCGTCCCTGCGACAGCTGGTAGTTCTTCGTGGACCGCCCCGCACAGCGCCTGTCCCCAGAACCCCAAGGGCCATTCTGCCCCCAAAGGCAATCTCCAAATTGACACAGCACGTGTTTCAAGCCACCTCATCAGAGAAGAATTTCTGCCCAAGGCCGCGTGAGCAAACAGCATCCCCCACCCTCCGCACACCTGAACCTGGTCAAGAGTGAGCATATCTGCTGAGCACCGAGCAGGTAACAGCCACTGCTGTCGTGGCACAAATAAGACACCGCTCTGCTTTCTGGGAGCTTACGGGATGCACAACCACCACCAGTTAACAGACCATCTGTCCCTTGACAGGGGGATTCACACACGCTACTTTTTTATAAGCTGCACACCAGTCCTTTGAGGCTGAAGCTATAGTTGCGTTTTACAGCTGAGAAAATGGAGACCAAGAGAAGTGAAAAGGGCCCGAGGTCACAGAGCAAACAAGTGGTAAAGTCAGGATTCCAGCCCCGGTGGGTGACCCCTCCAAGTCACCTGTGATTTGGCAGGTGGTTCTTAACTCTACAGTTTAGGCAGAACAAAAGACCTCAAGAGCCACCCAATCTCCAAACTTGATTTCGGAACATCAAACTTGACATTGACTTTGTAGGAGCCAACTGGGAGCTCATACGGGTGAATTCATACGATAAAGCAATATCCTATAATACGGTCAAGACATCAAATCTGTAATGAGTCACAACATGAGGAAAATATTGTTTTTTTCAATTTTCCCCCCCAATTCTGATAATTACACCCAGGAAAAGGTCTTGATTTGGTGCTCACAGGTCTTTAACACCTTCTCCAACACTTGCAGATCTCCCTTTGTAACAAAGAAAGAGCCAGCAAGCATCAGGCTCAGAGCCCTGTGTCTAGCTAAACGATATCTCGCTAACATTTAAAAACACTGTTTTATTTTCATTGTTCATCAGGGTGATGGTTGGTGGGTATATCACATTTGAGGAAAGTGAAAACTGATCTTCTATTTACTGTCGTCATGTAAATCTTCCTTTGGAGCTACATTGACCGATATTTAAGGAGCACATTTACTGACATTTTTAACGAGTAGATTTAAAAATATATATTAAATTCATGACACCATCAAAGTGGTATACAAGCAGGGCAAAAAATTTTTTTTTAAAGTGGCGCTGAAACGACTCAGGCTTGAGACATGCTGCCCGATGAAATTAAAAATAACCCAGCCATGTAATTATATTGTCCTGAAAGTATATTGCGAGTTACCTAAATAGCACACATTCATAGTAGCCCATCACTATTGAAGCACATTTCTGAGGGTTTACGTATGCAGTTACTTTAGCAACAGAGATATAACTGAATCATATTCGAACCACAAGACATATGCGCCTGAAGGTCTAATTATTGGAAAATTATAGACCTAAGAAACACAGCTATGCCTCACTGCACACGACAGGGTTGACAGAATACCTGATGGTAATTGGATAAACCACGTCTCCAGAAGATGTGTGGAAAGGAAGAACCTTGCCCCAACTGTGGCACCCTTAACTACGTGTGGATGCAGAATTGCATGTATTCATCCGTTCACTCGTCCAACCACTCCTCGAAACGTTTACTGAGCACAGTCCGATGCACTAGAAGGACAAAGGACCCCGGTGAGCCTCCCCTCCAGAAGGGGGCGCCAGACATCATGCTCAACGTCAGGCGCCAGGGTGCCCACCAACTGGGCGCTGAAAAGAGCACCACTCTTTGAAACCATGTAACAAAGGAAGCTGCCTACCCTGGGGGTGGTCAGAGAAGGCTTCCTGGAGGAGGTGACCATCAGGTTGAGGGCTAAAGAAGTAATGGGAATTAACCAGAGGAGGTGGGAGAGGAGAGGGCGATAAAAAGGCAGGTGCGTCCACCTAAGCGGATGGGCTCTCACGTCCCGTGCACCTCTCATAAGTGAGCGTCTCGCCCTGGTGACATCACCCTAGTGTGACCTTTGCATTCAAAAATGTGTATGTCATTGATCCCTAAATGCAAGCCAGCACAGGGATCCGTTTCTTCAGGGGGTAAATGGCTATCCGATCCCGACACTGTGGGAAAACAGAGAGGGTGAGTGGGTCTCCGACATCAGCCTCCCTCTGGGACTTGAAAGACTGATTTTGACCGTGAACTCTTCTCACAGGCACCAACTGTAGAGGTCCTCAGCCGGGGCCGCACTTAGGACTCTGGGGAACTTCCGAGCCTGCACGCCCAGGGCCCCTCCAAGACCACAACCGGCTATTAAGTTAGGCTCTCTGGAGGTGGGGCCGGTGACTAATCATGTCTAAAGCTCCTCAGAGGAGTCCAGTGTGTGGCTGGGGCCGAGAACGACATCGGGAACCTAACCGCGGTGGAGGAATCACATCTGCAAAAACTTACTGAGCACCTACCTACTCTGCGCCAGACAGCGGGCTGGGGGCGGGGGCGGGGAGCGGAAGAATCACTGTGGAAGGCTGCACCCACTCTCAAGGATCGCGCTGGAGGCAGGGTGAATATGAAAAGTGCTGTGGTGCGATGAATTGGCTGGGAGATCTCAGCAGATCTGGGTTGGTGCCCCAGAGTGTGCATTTCTATCGAGCTCCCAGGGTCCGTGCGGGGCCAAGAGCTGCATATGACGGGCAAGGTTCTGCGGGAAAGCTCTCCGACCCGGGCTGCTGCTTCCCACCATTTCTCCACCCCTCTGACAGTCCTGAGCCTCGCCGGGGGGTGATAACAAAGTGGAAGGAAAGAACAAAACGCACCCTGGCAGCCGGCCCCGGGTGTGCACCCGTGATTCCTCCAGGCTCCAAAGCCCCAGGGCAGCGCCCGTTCCCCCCCTCCACGCACCCGCAGAGCGTGGAACAGATCTCAGGAAGAAAGAGAAGGGGCTGGGATGGGAGACGGGGTGCTGGGTAGGTGGTTGTCATAAATAGCACACCATCTGCACGCCCCCGCTGCCTAAGGAGTCCCCCATCTGGGGCCAGAACAAAGGCTGCAACATTCTAGAGGCATCGGAGATCAAAACGGCCTCCGAGGCTCTCCTACAGCGAGTCCTCGCTTCTAATTAATCACTCGTCCTTGGCAAATCAATTGTGTCTGTTTTAAAATCTATGCTCCAAGGGCAAGGGACGGGGTGGAAGTCGGAAGCAAGAAGTTCTCTGGAGCTGACGCTCAGGGCAGTGTATTCTTGGGGAGGGGACCCTAAGGTCAACCCTGACCCACTCAGCAGGGCCAGGAAGGGACCGATCAGGGGGCACAAATGCTTACAGAGGCCAGACTGGTCCCAGAAACCGCTGAATGAATGAATGGGGGTTAGAAGAGGAAGCCCTGGGGACTGGTGCCAAGCGGGGACTGTGGGCCCTGACCCAGTAGGCTGGCGACCCCTCAGTCCCAGTCCCCCGACTCTTGGCAGTCTGTCACTGCCAAGCAGAAATGCCGTCCCGTTTCTGCATTTCTGGAAGATTTGTTAGAAGATGTGGGAGTCAGACCCAGGCAGTCTGGCTCCAGAAAGCATTCTCTTGGGGCGCCTGGGTGGCTCATTCGGTTAAGCGTCCGACTTCGGCTCAGGTCGTGATCTCGCGGTTCGGGAGTTCGAGTCCCGCGTCGGACTCTGTGCTGACAGCTCAGAACTTGGAACCTGCTTCGGATTCTGTGTCTCCCTCTCTCTCTGCCCCTCCCCCACTCACACGCTGTCTCCCTCTCTCTCGGAAATTAACATAAAAGAAAGGAAGCAAGAAAGCATTCTCTTAATTGCATGCAGCCCTTTCTCCCTTAACTCCCACAATGCCCTTCACAGAGCTCTGCACACAGTAGGTGCTCAGGAGAGGTCAACTACCTTGAAACAAGGTCTCCGCGAATTGGATCCACTAGAATTCGATGCTATCCTTTTGACAGATTTTTTTTTTTAATTTTTTTTTTTCAACGTTTATTTATTTTTGGGACAGAGAGAGACAGAGCATGAACGGGGGAGGGGCAGAGAGAGAGGGAGACACAGAATCGGAAACAGGCTCCAGGCTCCGAGCCATCAGCCCAGAGCCTGACGTGGGGCTCGAACTCACGGACCGCGAGATCGTGACCTGGCTGAAGTCAGACGCTTAACCGACTGCGCCACCCAGGCGCCCTGACAGATTTTTTTTTTAAGCTTCTTTATTTAGTTTGAGAGAAAGAGAGCGCGAGCACGGGAGGGACAGAGAGGACACCAAGCAGGCTCCACGCTGTCAGCGTGCAGAGCCCGGGGTGGGGCTCGAACTCACAAAGCTGTGAGATCATGACCTGAGCTGAAACCAAGAGTCGGACACTTAACCGACTGAGCCACCCAGATGCCCCTCTTTGGATAGATTTTGTGTTCTGTTTCAAGAACGGGCTCATGGTTTCCGCGGGGGCCGGGTCCTCACCCTGATGACGTCCTCATCATTACGTTGAGTGAGACATCACCCAGGCGCCGTGCGCAAAGAGGAGGCGCCCCCAGCCCCTGCTCCCCTTGCTCCCCCTGACTCTGCAGCGTCTGTCTGGTCGCCTTCCGTCCGCGTCCAGCTCTCGGACTCATGCCTCCCTCCTGGGACCTAGTTCAAACGTCTCCCCCAGAAGCCTGTCTTAGTGTTTGCCCTTCTCACGCAGCGCAGTTCACCTGAAAGGGGAGCAGGGGTCTATCTCCCCCAAGCTAGGCACCGTAGGGCACTATTTAACCCTTCCCCGCCCTAGGACTTGTAAAGTCCTCAGAAGAAGGTTTCCGAAGTCTGGGAGGTGGGGCTTTCACCCGTGGGAATTCCAGTTCCCCACCGGCTTCTCATTACCACGCAGGACATACACCAAGTCGGACGGGCACACGGCCTTGAGGCTGCCCGTACCGAAGCTGGCCACCGAGCCAAAGGCAGGCTTTTCTTCCCTTCTCTTCTCTTCTCTTCTCTTTTTTTAATGTTTATTTATTTTTGAGAGAGAGACAGAGCTCACGTGTGCACGCACGTGAGTGGAGGAAGGGCAGAGGGAGAGAGGCAGAGAGAGAACCCCAAGCTGGCCCCACACTGTCGGCACAGAGCCCGATGTGGGGCTCGATCTCTTGAACCCCGAGATCATGACCTGAGCTGAAACCAAGAGTCAGAAGCCTAACTAACTGAGCCACCCAGCCTCCCCAAATGCAGGCTTTAAATCACACGGTTCTAGTTCTGATAACCATTCATTTGTTCATTCATTCATTCAACAAATATTTATTGCACCTGTTACGTTCTCAACACTGACATGGGTGCTAGGGAAACCGTGCAAAGCTGAGGGGTCCCTGTGAAATCCCTGCGAGACCATCAGGAGTGCAGGTGTCCTCTCTGAACCTCAGCTTCTTTTTCTGTAACGTGGGGGTCCTTAGGAAGATGCAAGGTCCCCTCAAAAGTCCTAAGCCCCACCTCTGACAGAAAGGCATCCCGGTGTCACAAAAAGAGCACTGGAGAGAGAGTCAGGATGCAGCCTGCTGGCTGAGTGGCCCTGCTGAGCTCATTTCTCTGGGTCTAATTTCTTTGTTGGTATATTGACAGGGCTGCAGTGCATAATTTCTAGAACTCGTCTGTCTGTGACTCTCTGACTCACAGAGTCTATGATTCCAGCACGAGAATAGCCCGTGACCCCAGGAATGGACATCCTCCTGTTCTGCACGCAAATCTCCTCCTTATGGGATGCTTTCCATCGTGCAAAGCAGCAGAGAGGAACTCGCTTCTTGTCAGATGAGCACGGAGGGGTATGGGGAGCCCTCCTAGAAGCTGCCCTCCCAGGCTCCCCAGAATCACTCCATTTATCTTCCCCATCATGCTTTTAATCTCTGCAAATTTAACGGCACAACCATAAGCTGCCTTAAGAACATAGCTGACCCATCGCCAATAAATCAGAAGCTCTCGGTGATGCTTCTGAATAAATGATAGTCCCTCAGATCAGTGGGCAGCGGGAGGGGGATGTTTAAGGTGC
Organism: Lynx canadensis; assembly: GCF_007474595.2. Taxonomy (NCBI): domain Eukaryota; kingdom Metazoa; phylum Chordata; class Mammalia; order Carnivora; family Felidae; genus Lynx; species Lynx canadensis. The sequence goes on along the minus strand of NC_044314.2, from coordinate 76,482,487 downwards.
CTTGGGAGAGATTTCAACCCGCCCCCTATTGGGGTGGGGGGACATTGCAAAGGAACAGGGGGTGTGGTGAGATCAAGACGCCCCTGGAGTCATCCCTGGGTGTTTGTGCAGAACCAGACCTTAGCTTTTCCAGTCAGGGCTGGCTCAATCTTGCCTGAAAGGAAAATGTCCCGCAGAGAGAGACAGGAAAAAACATCCCAGGGTTAAAGAAAGAGATGTCAACTCCGAAACCTCAATTAGAATCCCTGCCTTTTTTTTTTTTTTTTTAAATCCCCTGCTTGGCCAGTTTTCCCATCTATAAAGTAGGGATCCCAGTAAACGGAGACATGTCCTATCTTGACCTTGCACCTTTCGATGGTAATCACCTACTGGCCCCCAGTTTTCACAGAGAAGGAAATGGGCTTGGAACGGTGAAGTGACTTGCTCGAGGTCTCACAGAGAACAGGGGTTCGATCCAAGGCCTCACCCTGCGACACTGTGCCTTCTCTCCTGTAGTGGGAACCCTGGGCCCTATCTGGCCGCGTTTCCACTTTGGGCAGCTGAAACCCACATGGAAATCCCAGCTGCACAGCGCACCCAGGTGCCCCTGAGGGCCAGTGGCAGTGGGTGGCTCCGATGCCCACAGTCTTCCTACACACACCCCCGTCCTGCATTCCATCCCCTCTGGCAACTCCGAGAAACAAGCAGATGGGCAGCCCTGGGTACGGCTGAAGATCCTTTGGTGTCATTTCCTGGTGGGTACCGTATCCAAGGACATCCCACGCCCTGCCAGGAGCCGTTTGGAAATTCTACCAGACCCTGGATCATGGGAAGCAGGCTCTGCTTGTAAATGCAGTTAGGGGCTACTTGTACTGAGCCTCTCCGTGACACGGGGTCTAGGAGAGCTTCTAAGTATATTAGGCTCCCAACTGCTGTGCCTCAGAACTCAGGGGTCCCAAACCCTAGGGGACACAGACGGCCACTTCTGTGCTTTCACTACACTCTGCCCAGAGCCCAGGGTCTCCTTCACACCTCCTCACACCCGTAAGGGCACAATAATTGGTCCCTAGAGCTGAAAAGGTGACCCATTGCGATGGGTTTTAAATATTTTAAAATGGTGTTTTTTAAAAAAAAATTTTAAATATTTTTTTCTGAGAGAGAGAGCACACACGCATGAGCAGAGGAGGGGCAGACAGAGAGGGAGACACAGAATGCGAAGCAGGCTCCAGGCTCTGAGCTGTCAGCACAGAGCGCGATGCAGGGCTCGAACTCACCAACCTTGAGATCGTGACCTGAGCCAAAGTCGGACGCTTAAGTGACTGAGCCACCCAGGGGCCCCTAAAAATAGTTCTGAAGACATCTAAGCCTTTCTTCAAACAAAATCTTAGTCAAAATCCCAGTTATGCAGAACAGATAAAAGGAGAACACACAGTTGATGACGATCCCAGTCCCCACCCTCCTGTCTGCCTCCTGCCTCCCAAGGCAGCCTCAGGGCCCTTCCGTAGAACCCTAGGCCCGAAGGAAGCCAGTTTGCAAACCACTGCCTTGTCAGATGGGGAAACGGGCCCAGAAGGGAAAATGCCTGGCCGGGGTTAGACAGGGACATAGTGCAAGGGTGAGGCCCCTTCCAGGAGGGCTGAAAGCCCAAACAAGAGGCAGACAGCCCTCTCCCTGGGCCAGGTCAGAGTCTCTTTGTATGGATTTGCCCCCAAACCAGTGTATTTTGGTTGACTTGCTAATTAGTGGTTATTTGATTGGTTAGTTGGTCTACGTTTATGGTTGGGTGATTGATTAGTTGCTCACTGGATGACTGAGTGGTTAGTCGGCTAGTTGGATGGTCAGCTAGCTAGTTGATTACATGGTCAGTTGTTTCTTAATGGCTGGTTGAACAAAGGAGTGAGTGGATGCCTTCGTGATTGCATATTCCAGTGCTTTGGAGAAGGCTCTGAGACAGGGTCGTGTCTAATGTTAGAGGCATCGAGCAGATGGCCTGGGACATGGAAGGAAGAGGGAGGTGCATTCACAGGTCTCAGTATAGACAGGGCAAGTAGTAAAGCTGCTGTTGCCAGTGGTAGTTTGAACCCTTCTTGACCTGGGAGGTGAGTGGCTACACCAGTGAATCTGAGGGTCCTGTATAAACTGTAAAGCCTGGTACACAGGTCAGTGGTCCTCTCCCACTGTCTTGGGGCTCCCAGTGCCCCCTGGTTTCCTCCACCCCTTCCCCCAAGCAACCGTGCTCTCCAATCCTTTACCTACCCTGGGGTATCGGTGACAGATAACAGCGCAATGTGTCTAAATAAGCAAATTTTGAGTGAGGGAGCATTCATGGGAGTACTTCAGCCATCTTACAGCCCACGGGACTGGGGTTGGAAGGAAAGATTCTTCTAGGACCCGGCAGTCACCTCCCATGAGCAGCACTCACTCTGATGGAAACGTAATGGTAGAGTTCATGTAACCCTCCCAGTAAACTTCTGTACTAAGCATTCGTATAATCTCCAAAGATGAAGAGCCTGAGACTCAGAGAGAGGCAGTGACCCAAGTTCCAACAGGCGGAGAGTGGGGGGCCCAGACTTGAACCCTGTCCCTCGGGTACAGACACCACACTCTTTCACAGCCTTGAGATCACTCAGGTGTCGAAACCGTAATGGGTCCTCCGCAGCCTCCTCTCCCTCCCCTGGGGCTTCTGGATGTCAATCCGGGTGTCAGTGGGGACCAGAGCATCCCCCACCGACAGGCCAGGCACAGCAGGCCACACGATGACCTCCACCATAAAACGAGCACATCTTGTGTGCTCCCGACTCTGCCTAATGAGCTCTGAACTCCGTTCTGAGGCCATAATCAATTAATAGGAAAACCCTCAGCTATGGCCACTTCATGCATTTATTTGCAAGATTAATGGCACATACAGAATTGCTTCTTCACCATGGGGCAATCAGGGGAATCCGGAGACAAGCGGGTGCCAGCCCTCTAAATATTCCTCAAGCTCACTCCCGCCTTTTGCCACACCTTTTGTTAGCAGAATGCAGTGTTTTCCTGGCCGCGCTTTGCAAGGCCGAGGGGGACGTGCCGAGGGATGGGCGCGATTGTATAGCTGAGAGGAATTTCAGGCCTCTTCCCTCCTCCCCTCTCCCTTTGCCCTTCCCAGGGACGTGGGAAAAGAAGATGCTTCAGGGGGGCCCCAGGTCAGTTTCTTCAGAGACCAGCTTTAAGATTTAATAAAATAATAATAATAGTACATTAACTTGCCCACATGGGGGGCTCCCTATGAGCCAAGCACTTCACGTCATCTTACGTCATCTTGGCATCAGCCCTGTGAGCCTGGAACAGTTATTATCCCCATTTTGCAGACGGTAGAACTGAGGCACAAGATCTCACGGCGACTTAGTGCAGGAGAGCAGACTTGAATCACCGCCATGCTTCGCCACAGCCCATGTGATATTTGCTCCACGAACCTGACTGACCCTTCCCTAGGGGACTTACGAAGTGATCCCCGGTCAGGAGTAAAGGAGGGAAGTGGGTCTTGGGAGTCTCCAGGGCCTGAACCCTTTGAAACATCACCAGCCTCTGGGGCTCCCCATTTCCCTTCAAGTCTTCATCTCAGCTGCCCGGTGGTCGAGAGCTCGAGCTCCACGTCGGGCAGGAGCGTCCAGCCTCGGGCCTCCCACTTTCCAGCACGGTGGCCTTGAACCTTCTCGGAGCCTCAGTTTCTCCTCTATAAAAGTGCCAAGTAAGGCGTGTTTGTTTTTTGCGTTTTGCCAAGTAGTAAGTGCTCACGATTTAAAACAACGACAACAACAAAAGCTCTGAACATACCCAAGAGGAAAGTCTTTCTCAGACCCCCTGTCCCCACCATCTTCCAAGTTCTCGTCCCCATAGGGAGCCACCATTACCAGCTTCTTACTCATCCCTCTCCAGCAGCCCGCACCAAACTTCCCCACGACGGAGCTGTTCCACGCCTGCACTCTCCAAACTCCTGGCTACTGAGGCCTTGAAATGCGGCTCATGGGATGAGAAACCAAGTTCTGGCTTTTCCTTCATTTAAATTTAAGTTGCTGCACGTGGCTAGTGGCTGCCTTCTTGGACAGCACAAGTCTAGAGACCCTGACCTCTAACATCCATGGAGGAATGACTGTGTGCAAGGTCCTACCCTGAGCACGTCCCATGAATTGTTAACCCCTAGTCTGCACGAGAACCCCATGAGTAGGTACGATAGCACCTTTCTTCTCTCTGGAGAAACTGAGGCACAACGAGATTACGTTCTTGAGAGGTCACTCTCCCGGGACTTGGAGGAGCTACAATCTGAGCCCAGGCTGTCTGACCCCAGAGCCCGGGATCTTAGCTACCGTGATGCGGGCGTCACCATAACCATAGGCACAGCTTAGACGAGAATGTACACTGAGCTTAGCATGTTGTCCGGCATGGAATAGGTCCTGGGAACCTACCCTGACCTACCCTAATCAGGTTCCTCTCCTCCCTGCTCTCTGTTTAGGCCCACTTACCCCCACCCCTGGGCCCTCGCTCATGCTGGGCCCCCTCTCCAGCATGCTCCCCTCAGTCCTTCCACTCAGCCAAATCCGGCCCAGCGATCAGGCACCAAGGATGGGATAAAGCGGATCAGAGGTGTGAGCTGGCCTGGGCAAGACCTGAAGAGGTGGGGGAGGGCGTGGGGGGACTGGTGACAGAGCTCGGACAGGACTGCAGATCAGAGGGTGCTGGCCAAACCACCTCCCAGCAGGATACCGAGTAGGTGTGTGAGCTGGAGGTTAGGTAAGCAGGGCTGGGACAGGACATCGATTTCGGAGTGCCAAATATTACTTTAGATCTGATTTAATACACGGAAAGGGGCCGGTGTTGATGTAGTCATGCATTTAGCAAACATCTATGAAGCACCTACTTAACTGATCGGTAATCATTGGGGGGCCACCTGGCAGTTAGCCCCCGCGAGACTGTGCTAAAGACAGACTGGGCTTCCTGGTGTAGCTCCTCAGTGTCGCCTTTTCTGAGGAAGAGGGGCAACCTTGGGTCCTTTGCCTTCATCCTGTTAACAGGTACTTTGTACACGAATCCACTCAACACCCCATTAAAAAAAAAAAAAGTAAAAACAGTATCACGATCCCATTTTACAGATGGCCAAACAGAGGCTGGGGAAGTGGAGACGATTTGCTCACGGTCACTTGACCTGTTCGTGGGCGGGCTGGAACGAGCACACAGGCCCCAGTCTGGATCCCTTTATCCTGTGTCTAATCGTTCCCATGCAGGGCACAGAGGTCTGTAAATTCCACCTGCCAGGAAGGGGCTTGCCAGCAAGAGGCATCGGGTGTCCGTGGCACTGGCTCAAAGGGCTGCCTTCCTTCTGTGGTGGGGAGGAATCCTTTTGCTTGGCATGCCACCTGCCATTTTCCACCTGGGTGGGTTTTAATCTTGCAGATGACAGATACCTAAGCATCTCACCACCTTGGGGAAAGCAAGAGCTCAAAGCGGCCCAGGAAGAAGGAGCTCTGGGCAGTGCCCTGCGCCTGGGCACAAAGGAGCAGCTGTCATGCTCAGGATCTAAGTGCCTCCTGCACAGGGCCTCTGGGGGGCAGGGGGGGGGGAAGCAGCAGCAGAGAGGGCAGTTCCTGGATCTGGTCTATTTGCCCACTGGAGAAGGAGGGTGGGTCATCTCTATGCATCCAGAAAGGACCTTCTGCTGTCTTGCTTCCCCTGAGCCTGTCTGCCCTCATAACAGTGTCCCCTCCATTCCTGGCTCAGCTCTGTATCTCGGGGGCTGTGTTTTCCAGGCTCCTGGGTCAGCTGGATTCTGTCTGGATTCCACCAATGAGAAGCTTGGGCAGGAGATTGGAGGATGGGGGAAAGGGAGGAGCCAGGGCATTTCTCCCCTATCCTTCTCTGATTTGGGTGTGAATCTGACACTGTTGGGCTCCTTGGTGGCATCAGTTTCCCCTGGACAAACCCACTGCCATTCCAAGTTCTGCCAGGGGCCCCCAGCCCTTGGGTGCCGGACACACCACACCCTCCCTGTGTTTCTCCAGCCCGGGGGAGGCGGCAGCTTCCTGCTGTCACCAATCTCTGGGGTGTCTCCTTAGTTTGTGTTACCCCCAAAGCAAATCCTGAAACAAAGACTGGGGTGTGTGCAGTCCCTTTGGGAGGCGGTCCCAGAAAACAAGGGAGGGAGGGAGTGGGGAAGTGAGATGGGGAAGGGATACAAGCTCAGAAAGGATGTGTTAATGAGCCTTGACCTTGATAGGCTGCTGGGCGGGCTGCCCACGGGGGCCCTTAGGAGAATCCTTGGGAAATACGCTTCGGAGTCACCCCACTGGGGGAATGAGAAGGTGTGCCATTTATCTACTCGATCCTATCTCCATCGTTTGAGGCTTGCCCCTCTGGGCTACACTTGCAGGCTTCCAAGGCTGGGAGGAAGACCTCACACAGAGAAGCAGAGTCGCGTGGGCTTGGCGTGGAATGGAAAAGATACCGCACAAAAGGACGCGCACACAGCCAACGAGCACACGAAAAGATGTTCTACAGCATCAGCCACACAAAAATAAAACCACAGCGCGATAACACCACCTACCCGTCAGGAGGGCGAAAGTTGAAAAGGCTGACGATACCGAGTGTTGGCGAGGATGTGGGATGATGGCAACTCTCACACACTCCTGGTGGGGATTGTAAAAATGGTACGACCACTTTGGGAAAGTATCTGTTTCTTTTTTTTTTTTTTTTAATGTATTTATTTACTTTGAGAGAGAGAGAAAGAGCAAGCTGGGGAGGGGCAGAGAGAGAAAGGAGAGAGGAAATCCCAAGCAGGCTCCGTGCTGTCAGTACAGAGCCTGAGGCAGGGCTCGATCCCACAAACCGTGAGATCTCATGACCTGAGTTGGATGCTCAACCGACTGAGCCATCCAGGCGCCCCTGTCTTTTATCAAGCACTTCCTCTCTAAGGTGCAGCCACCGCTGTCCTAGGTACAGACTCAGAAAATCTAAAATCACACATCCACACAAAGTCTGCTATGCAAATGTTTCTAGCAGCTCCGTTTATAATAGACCAAGACTGGAGACATCCCAGATGTCCATCAGTGGTGGAATGCATGAAGAAATGGTGGTCTGTTCATATTCAGTGAAACGCCGCTCAACAATAAAAAGGAACAAATTACTGATACATGCAACAGAAGGGATGAATCTCAAAAAATTAAAAATGTCAGTGAAAGAAGCCAATCACCAGCCCGATGATTCCATTTTATGTGAAACTCTAGAGAAGACGCGACTAATCTACGATGCTGGAGGTCAGGATACGCCCTGTCTGGGAGCGGAGATGTTAACTGGCTGGAAAGGGAAATGAGGGAAACGTCTAGAGGTGGAATGTTTCATATCTTGAGCTGAGTGATGGGTCACACCATGGTCACAAAGGTAAAAATCCATCGTGTGGTACACTTAGGATTCTGTGCCTTTTATAGAAATCACACGCCTTTGTTTTTGTTTTTTTTTTTAGTTTTTTTTTTCAACATTTATTTTTGGGACAGAGAGAGACAGAGCATGAACAGGGGAGGGGCAGAGAGAGAGGGAGACACAGAATCGGAAACAGGCTCCAGGCTCCGAGCCGTCAGCCCAGAGCCCGACGCGGGGCTCGAACTCACGGACCGCGAGATCGTGACCTGGCTGAAGTCGGACGCTCAACCGACTGCGCCACCCAGGCGCCCCGCGCCTTTGTTTTTAAAAATAAAAACGTAAAATAAAACGAAGGAGAAGTTCCATTCTTAAAAGTCCGGCTTCAAGTCCCCAGCCGGTCGCCAAGGATGACTCTGTAGTTGGGGTCTCCAGCCTCATTAGGGGAAGGTGAGGGAGGGCCCGGGCCGGGCTGAACTTCCGGAGCTGCCATCGCAGAAGAAACACTCACTCCCGTCAGTGACTTATGATTAAGAATTTTCCTCCTGGCCTCTGAGTGTTTTACTGGCTCATCCATCAATCTGTCAGGGCAGGCGTCAAGGCAAGAGCCAGAGAAAACTAACAGCTCACACCCAAACAGCCTGAATAATTCAACGCCCGCCACAGCCTCTGGACACTGGGAGCATGAAGCTAATTTTTTATTTATTTCTCAGGCTCTGCAGTTTGTTTTCACGCCCCGGGAGGCTCAGAGAATGGGCATGGGGCTCCCATGGATCAAGAGAGGATGGGCCACAGCTCCAGAGCGGGGGTATCCCACCCTGACGTCTGGGGCGAGACAAGGGACTCATAAGGGACTGTGGACAAAGCAGGGGCATTGCCAAGTGGGGGCCTTTGAACAGGGGGGAGAAGGAGCAGACACTGGAGTCTCAAGGTTTAGGACCTGGGTGAGCCACTTCTCAGCTGTGCTTGAGCCTCAGTTTCCCCGGTTACAAGACGTCCACGGTGATGGGACACTTACACAGCGCTTCCTTTGTGCCAACACCTGTCCTGATCGTTTACATATTTTTACTCATGTAATACTCAAGCGTCCCTGTGCAGTGCTTAACGACATCACCCCCAGCATGCAGAGGAAGGAACCGAAGCCCAGAGCTCATCCTAAGGAATCAAAGCACCGATCTCATAGGATGAGGATTAAAGGAGATATAGATCTTGCAGATCCCCCGACATCATGCGGTGGGTGTTGGTAAAACGTAGCCACTGCTATTGTTATTAAAATCTCTCTCAGGGTCATTATGTTGCTTGGGTATAACAACAAATATATGAGGTTGGTGGCGCTGTGTAATTGTAGATGAGGAAACTGAGGCAGAGAGAGACGTAAAATGGCTTACCCGAGGCCATATACATTCACCCTAACGATCCTGCTCTGTCCTCAGATCCACATCAGCTCCCTTTATGGAGCTGTTGAGACTGAGTTCCATGTTCTGTAGGCCAAACAGACCCCCAAACACAGACTTTCCTTTCAAAAGAAAGACCTGGATTCAAATCCCACATCTGCCGCTCCCCAGTTGTGTGGTTAGAATAGGATCCCTCACTTCAGCTTCCTTGTCTGTGAAATAGGATGAAATGATCAATTACATGGGGATTAAGAGCAAACCTGGGGGACGCCTGGCTCGTTCGGTTGGTTGAGCATCTGACTCTTGATTTCGGCTCAGGTCGTGATCCCGGGGTTGTGGGATCAAGCCCCACATCGGGCTCTGCACCGAGCATAGAGCCTGCTTAACATTATCTCTCTTTCTCTCCCTCTGCCCCTCTCCCCTGCTCCCTCTCTCTCAAAATTAAAAAAAAAAAAAGCAAACTTGGGTGACAGAGTGACTTGGGTTTTGTTACCAGGCTGCCACTCACCAGCTGCAGAACCTTGGACATGCTGACTTCTCTCAGCCTCAGTTTTCCCATCTGTAAAATGGGGACTCATAATCCCAACCTTATAGGGCGGTGCTTAGCATTCCATGAGGTAGTGTAGGGAAAGCCCCTTAGCCCAGGGCCAGGCACCTGAACAAAAGGTGCCATTAGCATCAGTCCTAGACGTTCCTATCTGCCATCATCATTTTTGCAAAGGATCTTGGGAGATGTAGAGGTGGCCTGAGAGACAGAAAGGTCTACCCGGCCACCCCCCCCCCAACCTAGGAAAGGTTTGTGACCTCCAGGAAGGGGTGCCACCACAAACACTCTGGGCTCTTTGGAGATGGAAGGCAGTGGGAGACTTCTTGCTTTATGTCACATTACAAGGGATGCTCCGCAGTCCTGGCGGTGTGTCCCTTCGGGTGAATGAGGTACTGGGTGGCACTTCCAGGATTTCTGAGTCAGAAGCCATTCTGATAGAGGACAAATATCCTTGTGGCTGCAGCCCCCTGAGCCCCCGGCTGGTCTATTCCACTTGCATCCATTAGTTACTTATTAAACATTGAAGGTGAGCCAGACCTAGTATTGGGCAAGTCAGACAAGGAAGTTCCCAGCCACTAGGGCGCTCAGGCATGGGCTTCTTTCTTTTCAGGAGCTATCGCTTTGGGGAAACTGAGGCAGATCAGTGGCTCTAAGTCTTCTTCCCTCTCAGGACAAGGTGGAGAAAGCTAAGACTCCCAGTGATCTCCTAGGAAGAAGGGGTCCAGAGTGATCAAACCCTCCCGCCTCAGGAAATACCAGATAACTCCTCATTACTAGCTGCTCATCTCTCCAGCAGAAAGTTCTGGTGAGGAGTAAAAGGAAGGACGCTCTAGATCGGTGGTTCTCAAACTTGAATATACGTCAGAACCTCTTGCAGAGTTTTGTAAAGCAAAGATTGCCAGGTCCACCCCAGAGTTTCTGATTCACTAAGTGTGGGGAGGTGCCTGAAAACTTGCCTTTCCGACAAGTTCCTAGTGACGCTGATGCTACTGATCTGGCCTTGGAGAGCAACAAACCGGGTGAAAGACGAGAAAATGAGGTTAAAATATAGCCCTGCCATTTCCTGGCAGTGTGACCTTGCACAATCTACTTGGCCTCTCTGAGACCCAGTTTCTTCATTTGAAAATGGGGTAGGGGCGCCTGGGTAGCTCAGTCAGTTAAGCATCCAGCTCTTGATTTCGGTTCAGGTCACGATCTCACTGTTCGTGGGATTGAGCCCCACATCATGCTCTGCACTGACAGTGCAGAGCCTACTTGGGAATCTACCCCCGCCCACACCACCCCCCACCAATCCTCCTCTCTCTTTCTCTCTCCAAATGAATAAACTTTTTAAAAATGAATAAAATTGGGTAAGTAATGTCTACCTGACAGACTTAAGATCAGAGACAATAAACATTGATACTTAGTAGGCCCTCAATAAAAGGACACCCCAGGTGACAGTTCCAAGATCGATGAAAAATAATGCTTTCAGGGAAGACCACCACCACCAAAACAACCTCCTGGAATTCATTTTTCTGAACCAGTGGTTTCACAGAGAAATGAGTGGTTTCACAGAGCAGAGTTCCATGAAGTCAGAAGCGAGAGCCAGGGACTGAAGAATTCACAGGAAACGCTCAGCATCACATTAAGCAGAAGGGATGCCCAGATTTGTCTGTGCACACAGAACAGTGTTAACCTAAAGAATCAATTAACTCCCTGGAAGACAGACCGTCTAACCCCAGGGCACCCAGCAAGGGCCTGCCCACCCCAGCTGCCCTGAGCGCCACAGGAGCAAATCTTCTAAGTCCTTTTCTTTCTAGTGCCCTCATGATTAAGAACAAGATGCATCACTGGGCTTCTCAATCAGGGGGCAACTCCATTAATGATCTTCAGATGGCAAAACATCATTGGCCATGTTGTCCTGGGCAGGGAGGACAAACGATAGCTGCATTTCATAAGCTGCAGGTAAATGATGTTCCGTTGCAATGTCATCTTTTATTGCAATGGCAAATCTGAGCTCTGGGCCTCAGTTTGACCTTACTGCTCCGATGTTGTATAATGCTTAGTACGATATTCTGAGGGGAAATCAGGAACAGGGATCAGAATGGGATCCAGAAAGGCTGGAATTTGGACAAACTGTAGGGACTTGAGCTAGGAGGGCAGGTCCACGTCAGCACCACAGACAGCGCCAAGCAGCTGGGCTTCTCTGGGGGAAATTGCTTGACTCTGTGTGAAGGCCAACGTCCATACAGTAGTAACATTCACCCTGTAGTCTGAATCAGGGTTTCTCAACCTTGGTACTATTGACATTTAGGGCCAGGTAGTTGTGGAGGGCTGTCCTGTGAATTGTGTTTAGAAGCATTCCTGGACTCTACCCACTCCACCCCCAAGTTATGACCGTAAAAAATTTCTTCAGCCATTGCCCAATGTCCCCAAGGGGTGAGGACAAACTCATCACTGATCTAAGTGAACAGTATTCCCTGGAGTTTTACAGTACGCACGTGAGACCACCCATCCATATAGCCCTAATCCTAAAACTGCCTTTCCGGACTTAGAGAGTCCAGGCACCTCTATTCTTTTCTCTTCTGGTAGGAAGTCATAAACAGGTTAAGAAACATGTAAACAAGCAAAATAAGTGAATAAAGACTGCAATAAGTGCCATGAAAAAAAAAAAACAAAACGGGGATGTGATCAAAAAATAATGGGAGAACATGTGCACTGGACAAGGGAACCCTCGTGCACTGCTGGTGGGAATGCAAGCTGGTGCAGCCACCAGGGAAAACAGTATGGAGGTGGCTCAAGAAATTAAAAATAGAACTACCCTATGATCCAGCAATCCTACTTGTGGGTATACACCCGAAGAAAGTGAAATGACTAACTTGAAAAGATACACACACCCCCATGTTCATTGCAGCATTATTTACATGAGCCAAGACATGGAAACAACCTAAGTGTCCATCAATGGATGAATGGATAAGAAAATGTGCTAAATATATATATATATATATTATCATTATATTAATGTATATAATTATATATTAATATACTATAATTACATCATCATTATAATCACCATCAACACAATATCATTATATTAATTATATGTATAATTATATCATACATATTAATATACATATATTAATGTATATATATAATATACATTATATATGTATTATATATACCCATAATATAATAATTAATTATACATATAATTAATATAATGATATTATGTAATAATATACATAATGGATTATTATTCAGCTATTAAAAAGAATGAAAGCTTATCATTTGTGACAGTATGATGGACCTTGAGGGTATAATGCTAAGTGAAATAAGGCAAACAGAAAAGCAAACACTGTGCAATCTCACTTATATATGGAATCTAAAAACAAAACAAGAAACAAGCTCATTGATACAGAGAATAGATCGGTGGTTGCCAGAAATGGGATGTGGGGATAGGAAAAATGGGTGAATTCAGGGGGACAAAATGTACACACTCCCAGTTATAAAATGAAGTAAATGGGGATGTAATGTACAGCATAGTGAGTATAGTTAAGAATACTGTATTGCATGTTTGAAAGTGGCTAAGAGAATAGATCTTTAAAATCATCACTCTGGAGGACAGTATGGAGGTTCCTCAAAAAACTAAAAATAGAACTAAAAACTAAAAAAACCACAATCCAGCAATTGTACCATTAGGTACTTACCCAAAGGATACAAAAATACAGATTCGAAGGTATACATGCACCCCGATGTTTAGAGCAGCACTACCAACAATAGCCAAAGTATGGAGAGCCCAAATATCCCTCAACTGATGAGTGGATAAAGAAGATGTGGTACATATATATGTGTGTGTGTGTGTGTGTGTGTGTGTGTGTGTGTGTATCCATCCCCCCTCCTTTTTTCCAAAAACTAACAGTGTTTCTACAGCTCATGAAAGGTCCCCATATTTCTAGCCCAAAGATCAAGGAGACACCACACATTTTACAGCATCCAGGGAACGAGGTCTGCCCTCCCTTAAGCATATATCTTGCCCTAGATCCTAAGGTGTTATTAAGCTTTTGAGAGCACCTTGTGACTTAGTAAGATGGTGGAGTAGCGGAGAGAGGAGAGAGAAAATAACAATGTGCTGTGGATTTATGACCACGTAATTTAGTTCTCCTGCTTGGATCATTGTCTCTTCCCCCAAGCGTCCTTCAAAAGTCAGGGATTTCAGCACTTTAAGAAGAACCGCTCATGGTCCTACCCTCCGAAGGGGACACTCGGGACATCTCCAGCTTTCCTGCTTGGTGAGTGTAGCACTGGGGGATGGTGAGGTCTTGTGAGGAGTTCCCAAAGCCACCGTATGAAAAAGCAATCCTAGAAACCTAGCCATCTTCCCTTTCCTAAATGCACATCTTTATTCATCACTGCCCGAAAAAATATATCAAGCCAACGGCTTGATTCCCAGGGAATCTCAAGGAAGAAATGGACATAGCTTCAGACCTTGGCAAAGGCAATGAACACTAAATTCCAGGGAAGAGGATTACAATGGTAACACCTATGCACTGGAGCTCTGTAGTCAAACAGAACTGGGTTCAAACCCCACCTCTTCCACTTGTTAGCTGTGAGCTGCTAGGCAGTTGATTTTACCTTATTAGCTTGAGTTCCCTTATACGCAAAATGGAAATAATAGTCACATCTATTTCATAGGGTTCCAGAAGGGACGGGAACAAAATAAGATTCAGATAGAATGTAAGCATCATAAGAACAGGTCCTGAAATTATGTCATTGTAACCACGTATCTTGCACACATACATATTGGCTACGTTAATGATTTGATGAGTGAGTGTCTGGGGCAATAATTGATAAACCAGAGGAAAGGGGATGCTTGTTCCACAGCAGCAGAAAGGTTAGTAACACTTTCCCCTGGGGTAACGGGAAAACTGGATAATGTGTGTAGTCACAGATGACACCTGTTTCTTCTCGATGCTTATGGTAACATGCAAGAGGAGAGGGGCAAGTTAAAGGAAAGGCCATTAAACCGAAAGGGAACCAGGGCTTGATACTTTTGGAAGCTGCCTGTATCTCCAGATGGCAAAGGATGCTAAAATTACATGTTTCCAGACAGAGATCAAATCCAGGAAATAGGGTATAAAAATGAGGTTGGGGTGTGACTGTTAAATCCCTTACCAATGCCCCAGAAGACCTAAGATAATACTGCAAATAACTCATCAGTTGAACCACACGGATTTCATAACCTTAAGGGTACTGTGCCTCAGCTGCCTTGGGATTTGTCAGCAGATGCTCAAGGTAGACCAGAGTTTATCTCAATGAGATTCACGGGTGTGGTGGCTTGGTTTTGGTTTTTTGTTTTGTTTTGTTTTTAACGGAATGAACCTGTCATAAGATTCACAAAATCTTTAAGAGAAATGTGTTGGCAACAACACAGGCAGCTTGGATTGAAAGAGACGAGAATTACACAGATTAAAAGGAGGCCTTTGGACTCCCACACTTCTACAGAAAGAAAGCAGGACGAGAAACCAGTTCGTCTGCAAACATGCGCTTCCTGTGTTTCACGGGGAAGGAAGGATGAATCAGAGAGTGAAACCAGGAGCTGTAGAGATCTGTCCCCAGACCTTGGGTCCCCATTTTAAAAACTGTCAACTTGGGGGGCTCCCAATTTGGGTCCCAATTTTAAAAACTGTGCCTTGGACTATATTTAAGAATTGCAATGGACCAGTAATCCCTAGGTGTTTCTTTCATCACCCCCCACCTTTGGAATAGGAGTTGTCTATACATTTTATCCCCTGCCTTCCTCTACTACATGTCATGTATAGAAGTCAGTCAGTCACAGGTCTCAGAGAGAGGGAAGCAATACTTAAGGAGCTATACCAAGGAAACCACATCTGGGAATCTTCATCCAGACCTACACTCGATTCAGACGATGGGATTCTGATTTTGAGCTGCTGCTGTAATGGGATGCAAGTTTTAGGAGCTGTTGGTGGGGAGGCGGGGGGAAGGAGTGTATTTTGCATGTAGGAGGGACGTGAGTCACCGGGGATGGGAGGGCCCGCTGTGTGAGCCACTCTTCAAGATGGCTCTCGCGTAGTCCTCTCCTACGCCGCACAGGGCTGACCTGCGTAACCACTAGGATACGACAGAAATGACAATGGGTGGGTTCTAAGGTCAGGTTGTTTTAAAAACTGCAGCTCCCATCCGGCTCTCTCGTGGGTCACTCTTGGGAGAAGGAAGCTACTCTGCGGTGAGGGTCCTGAAGCGATCCTGCGGAGAAGTATGTGGCAAGGAGCTGAGGTCTTCCGCCAACGGCCAGGACCAACTTGCCAGCGGTGTGAGTGAGCATTTTGGAAGTAAGTCCTCCCCCTACGGTCAAGCCTTCAGATGACCACCAGACCCAGATGCCATCATGAATGCAACCTCATGAGAGACCCTGATCCAGAACCACCCAGCTAAGCCGCTCCTAAGTTAATAACCCACAGCACCTGTGAGATAATACATGTTTACTGCTATTTTAAGGCTAAGTTCGGGGATAATTTCTTGAGTGGCAACAGAGAACTAATACAAAATTTCCAAAGCATGCAACCCATTTCTTGGAACAAACTGAGGCTTAATAAAATACATGCCTGATGTCATTATTAATAGAGATGAGTTTTGCCCTTGAACAATTCAAGACTTAGCACCCTCCTCTTGCATATTACTTTAAGCATCAAGAAGAAACAGGTGTCATTTACAACATTCTGCCTGGGGATCTCCTTATCTAGATTACCCACTAGACTACACACATTATCCAATTTCTGTGTTACCCCAGGGGAACGTGTTACTCGACTCTCTGCTACCACATAGCAATCACCCCTTCCCTCTGATTTATCATTTATCCATGCATGCACGCACTGATGAAATCATTCACAATGTTCCTGGCAGAGGGAACAGCATGTGCGAAAACCTTCAGGTGACAGTGGGCAAAGATTAGTCAAGAAAGTGAAGACACTGTTGGCCTGAATCAAAGAGCCTAAGGGGCTGGAGCAGAGGTGGAGAGAGCAGAGGCCAGGGCCTGAAGGGCCTCGTAGATCTTTAGCAGAAGTCTGGGCTTTATTCAGGGCAATAGGGAGCCATAGAAGAGAATAAACAGGGGAGGGATAGAGGTGCATCTTAGGAAGATCACCCTGGCGGCAGTGGGGAGCATGGTGGGAGGGGGCAACAGCACAGACAGCATGACCAGGGAAAGGTGGTCAGCCTGGAATGGTGACTGGCTTGAAGGGTATGGCAAGGTAGACAGAGGATCCCGCCTTCAACAGTCAGTACAGGGAGAGGCAACTAAATTCCTGGCTATAATTATTTTTATAAATGAACACATAAGCAAGGGGGAGGTTGGAATCAGGGACTTTGGTCTTATGTCCATTTTCATGTGTTCCCCCTCCTCCCAGGGCTCTGCCTGGAGTGGACAAGGGGACAGGCTGGCCTGGGTCACCCAGCTCCCTCCAGCCACCTGGCCCGGAAATAACTGCATTTGCCTGCTCCCCGAGGCAGCCCCGACCCAGATGAGGAAGACCCGGAGGCGGGGCAGCCACAGCGGCCGGGGGTGCTCCTGAGTTAATTGAGAGCACACGGGATGAGCCGCTGCCCTGTTTTCATCTCGATGGATCTAATTAGACAAGCAGCAATCGTGCTACACGGACTGGCCCAGCGGACCAAGGCCACGGCTGGATGCCCGGGGACCTAGGCACGAGGCACAGCAGTCTCTGCTGAGATCATTGTCTTTCTTGAAAGAGACTGGGGTGGGAGGCAGTGTGGCCAGGGCTTGTGGGACACAGGCGACTAGAAGAAATCAGATTTCCACGGACGCAATCGTGAAGTCATGCCACAGTTCCGCAAGATCTACTGAGTCTTTCTAGAGCTCCCACAAGGGAGCCGGGTA
The DNA here is from genome assembly GCF_007474595.2 of Lynx canadensis. Taxonomy (NCBI): domain Eukaryota; kingdom Metazoa; phylum Chordata; class Mammalia; order Carnivora; family Felidae; genus Lynx; species Lynx canadensis. The sequence goes on along the minus strand of NC_044314.2, from coordinate 76,465,290 downwards.
CTGTTCCGGGAGCTGGGGACACAGCTGTGGATGAGACAGACCTGTCCCTGCCCTCCTGGAGATTACATTCTAGCAGAGTGACAGATGTTATAGAGATGTGCAGAAGGGTTTATTATGGTCAGTTCCATTTTGCAGATGAGGACGTTGAGGCCCAGAGAGGCGGAGTGACTTTTTCAACGTTTATTTATTTTTGGGACAGAGAGAGACAGAGCATGAACGGGGGAGGGGCAGAGAGAGAGAGGGAGACACAGAATCAGAAACAGGCTCCGAGCCATCAGCCCAGAGCCTGACGCGGGGCTCGAACTCACGGAGTGCGAGATCGTGACCTGGCTGAAGTCGGACGCTTAACCGACTGCGCCACCCAGGCGCCCCGCGGAGTGACTTTTTCAAGGTCACCCACTAGGGAAGTGGCAGAACTGGGATGTGAAGCAGAGATGCTCGGGCTCACCAGGCAGAGGGTTGCACAAGTGTCCTGTGGCGGGAAAGAGGCTGAGTGCGGGAGGTACTACTAGGAGGCGGGGGGCCGGAGGGCAGAGATGGGGAGTCCGGGCTGATGCTAGGAGGAGAGCGGGTGGGAGTCGGAGCCAGACTACACAGAACGTGTCAGACGTGTCAGGGACATATGTCTTTATTTTGAGGGCAACAGGGAGCCACAGAAGGGTTTTAGGCAGGGGAGGGATGTAATCAACTTTGATTCTTACTCCGCCTAGCAGAAATAGCAAGTCAGTACCAGGACGCACATTTGACCAATGAGGAACCCGAGGCCAAAAGGGATGGGCTGACTCAACAGAAGAGGCTGGGAGGGTTTGGAGGGGCACACGGGCTGGGGGACCTTGGGCAAGCCCCTTGATCCCTCTGGGCCTCCACTTGCCTATCTGTAAAACGGAAAGCTAGGGTGATCCCCAAAGACCATTTTAGCTCTGACCTGCTAACATCATGGGGCTTCTCTCTTCTTCTTTGTGTGCTTCCTTCCATCGAACGGCATATAAAATCCCCACTAAGTGCTAGGCACCTGCTAACATCACTGGGCTTCTTCTTTGTGTGCTTCCTTCCATCGAACGGCGTATAAAATCCCCACTAAGTGCTAGGCACCATGCTGCTTCCGGCCCCACCACGGGAGGAAGATCGCAGACCACTGCCTGCTTCTTTCTTGTCCCTGCACTGTGCCCCAAACCGAGGGGGTAACCTACGCCTGCCAAGCTCACCCAGGGCTCCCACCTAACGCCAGCCCCGAGCCACACGCTCCAACAGCTGTGGCCACAGCAGGCCTTCCGTCTCCACTCGGGATCATTTTTCCCTCCGATGAAAACAGATGGAGAGACTTGGAAGGAAACACAGCCCAGCCCCTAGCCCGGAGCTCAGAGTTCTGGGACGGGAAGACAGCCAGAGCTAATTCCGACACCAGCTGCCTCACTTGGGCTCCAGGTTCCAAGGCCAGCTCCCCGGAGACTTTTCCTGCCTCTCCGCAGGCCATGGGGAGCTCAGATTTCATTTCCTCGAGCTCTGGCCGTTCCAAGCCCAGCTCCTCCTTCCGTTGCCACAGCACCATCCCCCTGGCAGGTGCACTGGAGAGGCCTCCCCTCAGCTCTTTCTCCAAGGACTTCAGGAGGCAGATGAAGCCCCCGCTGCCCTCCCCCCCCCCACAGACCTCCATCCATCCTGGGATCTAGGAGCCATGGCCTCCACTTCCCCTGGAGACCTGGCTCAGAACTAACGCTGCTTAGAGGACAGTTTGGGAGAGGAATTTATAAATAATTATAAAAAGCTTGGAAATGTACAAGCCCCTCATCCCAGCAACATCTTTTCTAGAAATGTATCTTAGAGAAAGAGTTGCCCTCGTAAAGTCTTGTATTTCTCTGTAATTCAAAAATCCAAGAGACTTTGAACGTGTTTCCATAAGTTTGGAGCCAACCCTCGTTTGACCGCAAAACCGACCCTGAACTAATGCGAGGCTATTCACGGAGCTCACTTTATCCCACTCAGTGGGAATATTTATGAGTTTCCCTAAGAATGTATTAGTATGTTTGATTATATGGTGCTGCCCTGAGCCCCCCTAGTGGTATCACATAGAATATGCTGTGCATACCCTATAATCTGTCTGAACCCACTGAGTCCCAAAACGTGGGTAGCCCCAGGGGGGTTGGATACGGGATTGTGGACCTGAACTGGCAAAAAGCGAAGACAACCCAGAAACCCACCCACGGGGGACTAAGGAACACGTGGGTACAGCAGTAACAGTAGCAAGATCAGAGCCAACCTTCCAGACAGGACCTCTCATTATCCCGGTTTTGCAGATCCGAACATCGAGGTTCTGTGAGGATGTGTCGCTTTGCCTAGGACAATGACCCTGACGGAGAAAGAATAAGGTAGCACTGACGCGAAAAGAAATGAGAAACCACCAAGCTGCACAGTTGATTTTTTTTCTTCATGTTTGTTTACCTTTGAGAAAGGGAGAATGTGCCCGTGAGCTGGGGAGAGACAAAGAGAGAGGGGGACAGAGGATCCAAAGTTGGGCTCCGTGCTGATAGCAGCAAGCCCGATGTGGGGCTCGAACTCACAAACTGTGAGATCAACGCCCGAGCGGAAGTCGGACACTCAACCTACTGGGCCAACCAGGCGCCCTGTGCATTGTTGATTTTTTTTTTTTTATAAGGCAAACTGAGAATGGAGTGCAAACCTGTTACATGCAAACCTGTGTGTGCATGTAATCTATGCATACACGATATATGATACACAGTAGTGGTTTTCTGTGTCAGTTTGGCTGGGCTACGATACCTCATCATTCAAATTCAAACCTGGCAGCACCATTTTCGGTGCTGCGGTGAAGGCATTTGCTTGTTTGTTTTATTTTTCTCCTTTCTCTATTTATACATAGTAAAATAAGGGCTCTGGGAATAATTTCCTTTCTCTTTTAGCAGTAAACTCTTTTTTTGCTTGTGTCTTGCTCCAAACTGACTCTTACGTGGCAACCCGTGTTGGCCTTTGTTTTTCAAAATGACTCTCCCTCCCAACCCCCACCCTGTGTTCGGTCCTGTGGCGAACCTGTCCATCAAGAGGACCCCCCGCCTTCCCTTGGTTCCAGGGTGGCAGGTGTTCCAAGCTCAGTCTGTTGCCATGAAGGTATTTTGTAGATGTCACCGATGTTTATAATCAGTTTTTTTTTTTTTTTTTAGTTTATGTATTCATTTTGAGAGAAATGGGGATGGAGAATCACAAGCAGGATGCACACTTAGCACAGAGTCCGATGTGGGGCTCGATCCCACAAACCATGAGATCATGACCTGAGCCCAAATCAAGAGCCGGACGCTTAACTGACTGACCCACCCAGGTGCCCCATGATCAGCTGATTTTAAGTAAAGGGGATTATCCTACGTGGTCTGGGTGGACCTGATTCAATCAACTGAAAGGCTTTCAGAGGAAAACTGAGGTTTCCAAGAAGAAATTCTACTCGTGGACGGCAGCTTCAGCTCCTTCCAGAGAGTTCCAGCCTCCTCTTCCCGACAGCCCGCTCCATGGAGGTCAGACTTGCCCAGCCAGTCCCCACAATCACATGACCAATTCCCTGCAATCAGGCTCTCACTGTAGATCTCCCACCGGGTCTGTTTCTCTGGTTGAATCCTGACAGATACTGTGTAACTGAATGTTTTCTTCTGTCTCAACTCCTCCCACCCATGGGGTGTATCCTGCCCTTTGGGAGATACTGAGAGGGTGGGCCCCCATCTGAACGGAACACGGGACTACCTCGGAGTGGGCACTCTGTGCAGGACCCTGTACCAAGGACTGTCTCGATCCATTCCGACTACCATCCTGTGAGGTCGGTACTGTGATTAGTCCCACTTTACAGATGAGGAAGCTGAGTCTCAGAGAGGTTAAATCAGTTCCCCAAGCACACACAGACACCTATGACTCTATTCTGCCTGACCTCAACACGTGTGCTCTTAACTACCAATTCACCAGCCCAGAAATATCTCCCTAGACAAAACAGGGAAGACAAAGGAGGACTTTTGACTGTCCCCTCCAACCATGTGATTTGCAGATAAGCTGAGAACAAGGCAGATGACCAGGGCTTGTATCTCAAGGTGGGGGCAGTAGTTACCATCACCAACCAGCTCTGTCTCCTGCCTACCCTGTCCTTTAGTCTCCAAAAAGGGTCAAGCTAGTGGCCATGTGTCCATTCTCCTGAAACTGACCTCTCTCCCCAGTCAGCAGCAATGGCAAAACAACCGTACTGACAATGCTCCATTCAGCACCAGCCTCTGACAGATTAACGAAGGGCCAGGAGTCCTCGTATGGGAGAAAGAAAGCTGGACGAGGACCCAGGACACCTGGCTTTTAGCCTGATTCCACCACAAAAGAGTTGTGTGGCCTTGGTCACGGCACCGAGCCCCTCAGAAGCCAAGACTGGGAGAAAGCAAGAACCAAGCATTTTTATACTAACAAGTCCCAAGACTATTACCTCCATCTCACAAATGAGGAACTGGGCTGGGAGGTCACATGGCTTGTTCTCCTCACACGGCCAGTAATTGGCAAGGCTGAAATGCAAACCTCAACCCACTGACTCCAGAGCCCAAGGTTACAGGGCCCCTTTGCAATTCCATGGGCCCCAGAGGGCCTTCAAGGCAGCGGGAATTCTGGCATATGGGAGCCAGCTTGGCTTATTTCCCTCTGAGCGGAGGGTTTATTGATCTCACTGCAGCTACAGAATGGCCCACAGTTGGGGAATTACTAAACAAGAAAGCACAGCAGCCTCTGATTTATGAGATGCATGGACCCATACCAGGCAAGCCAATCAACTGGCAGAAATTTGCATATTCATGAAGCCTCATAAACAATGCAGAAATGACAAGCAGGATTGATGCTTGCCACCAGACATCAAGTCCTGGCCCTTTGAGCAGGGGGTCTCAAACTTGAGTGTGGGAATCGCCTATGGGGCTTGCTACAATGATGCCTTCAGGGTGTCCATTCAGACAGTCTGGAGTGACACTCAAAAAGTCACATTTCTAATCACTTCCCAGGTGGTGCTAATGTGGCTGATGGTCCAGGAACCGCAATTTGGGAACCACTATTCTAACTCACTGCTGCTGACCTCACTCACCTTTGCTCCCCATCGGGAAGGAACTGACCTCCCCACCCCTGTGGGATGCCAGGTGGAATCCTAGATTTGCTACCCACGAGCTTAGTGATTCCAGGCAAGTTCCTTAAGTCTTTGGTCCTTAGTCTCTGTGTCTGTAAAATGGGACAACGGTACCCACCTCAAGGGGCTTCTGGGAGGACTGAGGGAGAAGAGGCACAGAAAGTGCTGGCCCAGGGCCGGCAATATAATTTAAAAAAAAAATGTTTTAAAAATGACAGCTTTTACAAAGGAAATGTCCAGCCATGACTCACAGTCTAAGTCCTTTTTGACTATCATATTACTGTTTTCAGTTAAAAAAAAAAATCCAGACATACAGGACAATTGCAAAAAATAAAAATAAAGCTCCTGGAACTCTCATATAGTTGGCAAACACCAAGTGCTCAAAATTAATGTGGGCACAAAGCAACATCATGTACCTCCTGATATGACGCACTGAGGAGGACACAGTGTCATTCTGCGACATTTTCCCCCAAAATGTACAACAACTTGAATCTCATCCCAAGGAAATAACAGACAAATCCACACAGAGGGTACCTTTTGCAAAGGAACTGGACTGAAATCTTCCAAAATGTCAAGGTCATGAAAGACAATGAAAGACTGAGAAACTGTTCCAGACTGAAGGAGACCAAAGGAGCATCAGGAAAGTAATACTATACTTATATGTGTATTTACATATACATGTATACCTTTAGAGAGAGAGAGTGATAAAGCTAATATGGGGAAATATTAACATTTGGGGAATTTGGGTAGAAGAGCATGTGGAATTTGTCACAAAGCATAGTGATGACAAGTTGCCATGGACCTGAAGTTACTATAGACTGAATCCTGAGGTTAAGTAAACCCAGAAGAATGGGAGCCCATGGGAATGCACGGTGCTATTCTCATGTCTCTATGGGCCTTTTTTTTTTTAAGAGAGAGAGAGAGAGAGAGAGGCAGAGGGAGGGACAGAGAGAGAGGAGAGGAGAGGAGAGGAGAGGAGAGGAGAGGAGAGGAGAGGGAGACAGAATCCCAAGCAGGCTGCACGTTCAGCATGGAGCCCAATGCAGGGCTCGATCCCACGACCCTGGGATCATGACCTGAGCTAAAATCAAGAGTCTTATGCTTAATCAATGGAGTCACCTCTACGGTTCTTACACATGGGCTACTGTCTCATGGTATTGTCAGCTCAGCCAGCATCTATGCATCTAACACAGCCCAAGTAGGCAATAAATACTCACTGAAGTCAGTTCAGCTAAACTGGTATTTACCCAGCAGGTGCTGTCCTGGACACTGGGTGAACAACGGTAACGAGAATAGACACTGTCACTGTGTGTGCACCCCATGGGCAAAAGGGGACATTCTTCAACTGATAGCTTATCACTCCATTTCGACTGTGGTCACAGTAACCAACATGTTAGGAGGGTGGACTATATCACTGTTTTCTAAGATTTAAAGATCCTTTTGATGGGGGGAGGGGGCACACAACACACGAACAGTCAGATAGATGAAAAACCAAAGTCTTCGTTATTACATCTCCAAATGAGGAGAAGCCATCACACAGGACTACGTGGGGAGTTGCACCCAGAGGCAGGTAACAGTAAGCTGGAGCTATAGGATCTTATGTGTAGCAAGGAGGGTTGAAGGTAGCTAGCTTCCAGGCTCCCTATGGGTTGTCTAGTTTGAACAGTTTTGTGGACTCTGGGGCATAGAGGCTGCCCCTAGTTGTCTGGTACCCAATTCTGGCACAATTAGGAGGTGCATGGTGACCACAGGCTGTGAAGCCTGACAAGGGACTGTTTGGAGTGTGAACCTAATTATCTGCTCAAGAAGGAGAACTGGCCAGCCTCTAACCAGGGCCTCAAAACTGATAAGGATAGCATGAAACAAACACACAAAAACCATATTATAGTTATGTCCTCTCTGAGCCTCATCTGTAAAATGGAGACATAACACCTACCTAATAGGATAGGATTGAATGTAGATGAGAAAGTACCTGCACATAAGTCCAAAGAGGAATCATCCCTTATGCCAGCACCTAGGCTAAAATAAAACAGGGGTGCCTGGGTGGCTTAGTCGGTTGAGAGTCTGACTTTGGCTCAGGTCATGATCTCACAGCTTGTGAGTTCGAGCCCCACGTCGGGCTCTGTGCTGACAGCTCGGAGCCTGGAGCCTGCTTTGGATTCTGTGTCTCTCTCTCTTTGCCCCTCCCCTTCTCATGCTCTGTCTCTCTCTCAAAAATAAATAAACATTAAAAAATTTAAATAAAATATAAAATAAATAAAATAATAAAATAAAGTAAAAATTATACATATACACACATAGTTTAAAATTTACTGTTGGAAATACCTAAGGAAGGTGTATACCCCTCTCCCCAAAACCACACAGTTTTCCTCTAATGTTAAAACAGACTGATATTTATCTTGAGGAACAGCAGATGTGGTTGATTTGCATTCAGCTGCCATCCAGGATAAACACATGAGACTCTCCACAAGGTGAGATGTTACTCTGAGAGTTATCACAGAGCCTTAGGCAATGGCCATGCCCTGTCTCCATCCCTGCCTGGCCATGGGGCATTCGCTCTGTGAACGGGTTTCAGTCTTTTTCTGTATGTCTCTCTGTCCCCTTCCCTCCCTTCCTTTCTTTCTCCTTCCTCACCCCAATGCACACCTAGGGAACACTTTCCACCCCAGTATCTAGGCACTATTCCTGGTTGAGGAAACACCAGACATGGTGGCTGAGCCACACCTCCCACTACAAAAACTTAAAGGTGGAGGACATTTCCCCTCCCACCAGCACACACCAAGAGCATGGCCAAGGGACACAACTGGACCGATCACTTGGCCTTTCCCTGGCTCTGAAACTTGTGAGAGAGGCATAGCTGTCCCAAGAGGCAGTCGGGTCAAGGGCCTGTTGGTTGGCATCATGTATCTATGGTATTTGTGCCATGTGTGGCCCCCCAAACACGTCATCTCGGTGACTGATCTTTGGGTGTGCTTGACCGTCTTCTTGTCTGGACTTGCAAACTTCCCACCAATTTAGCAAGCGACCCAAAGCTCTTCCAATAAGTTTATTTTCTGTTTAAGGTAACAAAAGTCAACTTCTGTCTCTCACAATCAAGATGCCTAGCTTGTCCCTTCAAAGAGTTGAATTTCTGGAGGTTAAATAAACAGGAGGGTGTTGGGAAATCTGGGGTGAGGTTTTCTTCACTTTGCCATTTCTTTTCCTACAGAGACACTCACGTGAGCCCCACGAACCACCTACTTTCCAGCTGTTAGTAATAAGAAACCTTTACTGAGTACTGAATGATGCCAAGCCCTATCATGATTGGCCCCCGTTATTCATAGATTCCGTATTTGAAGATTTGCCTGCTTGCTTAAATGTATTTGTAACCCCAAAACCAGTATTTGTAGTGCTTCTGCCAGCATGCACAGAGTAGCAAGAAATTTGAGTCACCCAACGTGGTTCCCCACTGACTTGAACCAGATGACATTCTGCCTTCTTGTTTCAGCTCTCTTTGTAAACAAGTATCCTTTTCGCAGTATGTTTACTGCAATGTTTTTGCATTTTGTGCCTTTTGCTGGTGATTTTCCTGTTTCAAATGGCCCTCAAGGGTAGTGTTGAAGTACTGTGCAGGGTGCCTAAGTGTAGGAAGGCTGCGTGTGCCTCAGGAAGAAAATGCATGTTAGACAAGCTTCACTCAGGCGTGAGTTGCAGTGTTGTTGGCCATGAGTTCAATGTTAATGAATCAACAACATATATTAAATATGGCGTCTTTAAACAGAAACACACATAAAAGAAGGTTATCTACCAACTGATTGATGAAAATGTGACCAGAGGCTTGCAGGAACCTAATCCTGTATTTCTCCCAGGAGCAATGGTTCAGTGTTCCCTAATTGAGTGTTGGTACTGACTTACAGAACATAACTACCACAAATAATGAGAAGTGCATGAGAGCATATGTTTGAGAAAACCCGAAACGCACAATTCCAGAAGAGATTGCGAAATTTCCACGCAGTTTAGCACTTTGCAGGACACCAAGGGAAACGCAAGTGAGGAGGAAGCCCCAGATTATAGACCACCACCCTCAGAAAGGAGACTAAGAAGAACTGAGGGCCTTGAGGTCATGGGGTATTTGAGTCCCCCAAGGAAAGCTCCAGCCAGAGGATAGAGCATTTGCCACAAACATGAACACGAGGGGCCACTGACTTTAGGGTCTTGGTTTGTCTTCATAGCAGCCTTCAGGCCAAATGTCCACCTGCTCTTTGTGCTCCCAACGATCCCTACCACCATCCATGCTTCCCGGTCTGTATATCCTGGAGCCCTCTGGGGGAGGATCATTTCCAGGCTTCTCCAGATGCTCCTGACTTTTTCCTCAATGGCTGCAATACCCAGATAACCCATTTCCTACCCTCTGCTATGCCATTTGCTCCAAAACCCCTAGCAATGGAGTTTTCCTGCTAACATCAAGAATCAGTTCTGACCCCACTCCAAAGCACCACATCTTCTTCGACACCCTAGTTCATCCAGTTTATGTCGGTTGGACCAGGACTGGGATTGAACATCTGGCTCTACCCTTTAATAGCTGTGTGATCTGAACAAAGACGTTTAACTTCTCTTGACCTCCATCCCTCATCTATAAAATGAGATGGGACTGGAGTAAATATTTTGTAAAGTCATTGCCAGGGCAGTTCCACAACTCATCTTTCCCCACAGATTCTAGATGTTACTTAAATACCAATGCAGATGGCTTGTAAATATTGTCCTTCTATTGAGGACAGAAACTTAGAGTAGGGCTGGAGAAAAGAGATAACATGGCTGTTGACATATATTTCATGCCCTCTAGACATTTCTTTGGCCGATGGATTGGCCCACTATGTAGGAAACCGCAAACAATAAGTCCTCTTTATGACTGACAGGTGGGATGTGGAATGCAAAAGAAGAGAGGGATCATCCAGAATTACAAAGGTCCTCTTACGTCGGAAGGGAGGAGTCATGTTAGAGTTCCTTGAAATTATGAGAACGCAGCTTAATTCACTTCAATCAAAGCTTAATGTTCTATTTTGTGAGCAAGTCACTTGCATCAACTAATAAGTGAAGTAGATCTCCAACTCAAGGTTTTGAAGATGCAAGGATCCCAGGATTGATGTCACCTTATGCTGGATTTTGGGACTTCAAAATAGCAAATCCCAATCATCCAGGACCATGCGAAGATTGATGAGTGAATGAGATAAGTCTAATCCCAACTGTGTGATGGGTCATCTGTCTCCCAGTGCACAACCAGGGACAGTAACTTACAGTCTCCTCATTGCCTCTTTGATCTTTCCACTCCCACCACACTTCAAAGTAGTATGAAGCCCAGCAGGTTTACGACATTGTGGGTAAGCTCTGGAGTCAGACTCCTGATGGGTTTGAGTCCCATCCCTCCTCATTCACTCTGTGACCTTAGCCATTTTTAGCAGCTTTCTCTTTTTTTTTTTTAAATTTTTTAAGTTATTTATTTTGAGAGAGAGAGAACACAGGAGGGGCAGAGAGAGAGGGAGAGAGTCAGAATCCCAAGTAGGATTGATGCACGGCTCAAACTCACAAACCATGAGATCATGACCTGAGCTGAAATCAAGAGGCAGTCTTAACTGACTGAGCTACCCAGGTGCCCCTTAAGTAACTTTCTTATGCTTCAGCTTCCTCATCTATAAAATGAGAATAAGATAGAGAAGTATCTTCCTCCTTGGGGGGTATAGAGCAGTGTTTCTCAACTGCATCTGAATTATTTGGGGATCTTGTTAAATGAAGATTGTAATTCAATAAGCCCAGGGCTCTGTTTCTGGTATGGCAGAGCTAGGTCCTAACAGACTAACAATGCCACATATAACAATTATAAACTCTGAGCAAAATACAAAAATCAATTATTCTAGGTCTCTGGAGAGTTGGCGGTTGGTGGGGGGGAGGGAACAGGTAGATTTCAGAGGGAAGTCAAATCTCGGGAAAAAAAGGGACTAGCATTGGATGACCTTCTCATTTTTGCTACTCTTGCCTGAGGGCAGGCCACAGCTGTGGTTCAGTGCAGGACAGTTACAACTCTCATAGACATCTTGCCAGCTTTCTGGCCTGACAAGCCAGAGGAAGCAGCCCAAAGCAACCATAGTCATAATGAGGGACAATCCTAGAAAGGAGAAAGCAGAGAAAGGGGATCCCAAATTCTGAGTAGAGGCTCAGTCCAAATCTCTAGCTGACCCCTAGACCATGCATGCATAAGACACTTAAAGCAGCTTATAGCTAAAGATTAAAGACCTCAACCAGGATTTTAACTGCTTCCCACACAGGTGAGACAATCTTCAGTCTATTAATTGCCTGCTAAAACAAAATCATCAACACTCTTTGCAGCAATATAACAGAATCCATAATCTCTACAACAAAGCATTCACAACATTCAGGATAAAATCCAAAATGATTCAACATACAGAGAAGCAGGCAGATGTGACCCATTTTTTAAGGAAAAGATAATTAATAAAAACCAGCCCTGAGATGACCCATAAGGATTTAAAGCAATTACTATAACTATGTACTCTCATGTAAAGAAAAATATGAAATAATGAAAATATGGGGAATCTCAGTGGAGAAGCAGAAAATGTGAGAAGGAACCAAAAGGAAATTCTAAAACTGGAATATACAAAGGGGTGCCTGGGTGGCTCAGTAGGTTAAACGTCCAACTTTGGCTCAGGTCATGATCTCATGGTTTGTGGGTTCGAACCCCATGTTGGGCTCTGTGCTGATATCTCAGAGCCTGGAACCTGCTTCAGATTCTGTGTCTCCCTTCCACTCTGCCCCTCCTCCATTTGTGTGCGCTCTCTCTCTCTCTCTCTCTCTCTCAAAAAATAAGCATTTAAAAAAAATAAAACTGGAATACACAAAAAACATTCAGTGAACTTGAAGATAGATCAACAGAAATTATCCATTCTTGAGAAGGGGGAGAAAAGATATAAAATTAACAGAGTCTCAGGGGCCTATGGAATAATATGAAAAGATCTAACATAAGAGTAATTGGATAAATAAACATTGAAAAAAAAATTAAAAAAAAAAAATTTAAAAAGGGGCGCCTGGGTGGCGCAGTCGGTTAAGCGTCCGACTTCAGCCAGGTCACGATCTCGCGGTCCGGGAGTTCGAGCCCCGCGTCTGGCTCTGGGCTGATGGCTCGGAGCCTGGAGCCTGTTTCCGATTCTGTGTCTCCCTCTCTCTCAGCTCCTCCCCCGTTCATGCTCTGTCTCTCCCTGTCCCAAAAATAAATAAACATTGAAAAAAAAAATTAAAAAAAAAAAAAAGAGTAATTGGAATCCCAGAAGGAAAAGAGAGATTAAGGCAGAAAATATATATATAACAAAATAACATCCCAAAACTTCCCAAATGGGTGATTCAGTAGAGCTATAGAAAGATTCTATATTCTGTCTAACAGAAAATATCTCCTAGCTGATATTGTTGGTGCACACTCTGACAAAGTCTAAACCTGTACTGTCCAATAGAACATTCTACAATGGTGAGAATATTCTATTTCATCAGTCTCCAATATGGTAGCCACTAGCCACATGTGGCTATTAAAAACTTGAAATGTGGCTAGTGTAATTAACAGAGCTCGACTTTTTAAAAATTTTTTAACATTTATTTATTTTCAAGAGATAGAGAGAGACAGAATGCGAGTGGGGGAGGGGCAGAGAGAGAAGGAGACACAGAATCCGAAGCAGGCTCCAGGCTCTGAGCTGTCAGCACAGAGCCCGATGGCGGGGCTCGAACCCACAAACCGTGAGATCATGACCTGAGCTGAAGTTGGAGGCTTAACAGACTGAGCCACCCAGGCGCCCCTACAGAGCTTAATTTTCATTTTAGTTAATATAATCCTAAATTTTAAAAAGCCACATGTGGCTAATGGCTGCCATATTGAAGGGTACAAGTCCAGGGAATTCAATGGGATGGTTGGTACTCATAAAGAACTCACGTGATGCCCGGCACGGAACAGCCCTCACTACGAACTAACCATCGTCATCAACCTCATCGTCAAGATGATTTCACTGCCTTGCTCAGGATCATGCCTACTTTTCCCCTAATAGGAAAAAAAGTGCCTTGTTCCCTGCTCCCCATGGCCCCCCAACTCCTTTTATCACCTGGCGTAGTTTTTTTTTTTTTTTTTCAGTCTTTTCCACCATTTTCATCTGGTTTGGGCTCTGCTTATCATGTTAGCCCCTTTGAAGAAGCCGGGACCACTCACTATATATACTCTTTGAACTTTAAAGGCCTCTTTAGCCCGTATGCTGAAATGGCCGGAGGTTTTTATTCTTTACTTAAAGAAAGATTTGTGGAGACACGCTAGCACTCGGGCTTTGGCGAGCACTTCTCCATCTCTGCCGTGCTCTTGTCAGGTCTCACACTCACGCACCCCGCACGCTCACGAGGACCAAGCCTGCATGCGAACGTCTATTAGCTTTACGGGGAGGAGGGAATATCACCATAATCAAGCTGTTTCTGTACGACACTGGGGCAACGACTGCTGGCCGTGCCTCTAATTGGCGTGTTCCCACTCCAGCTGGAAAAAGTGTGGACGGAAAACAGGGAATATAGACTAGCCACATTCCCCTTCCCCTAGAGTGGGAATAGGGAAGGGTCTGGAGGCTACCTCCTGGTTCCAAGTAAGCGAAAACCAGAGGATATGCCAGAGCCCTAGAGCAGGCTTCAAAAGACTGTCCTGTCCAAGCTGCGTAACCGTAGGCAAGTTCCTTCACCTCTCTGAGTCTCAATTTCTTTGTGTGGTCAGTGAAGGTAACGATAATACTTATCACATAGAGATGTTCCGAGGCTTTCAGTGTGGCACTGGGGGTAGTCTCAGAGAAGTCAACATGAGCACCCCAGCCATCCTACAGAATGATTTTTAAAACTCCTTTGATCAGAAATATCTCCTTATCTCAGTGCCTAAAATTTTACCACCCAATACCCTGGTTTAAGGCTACAGAGGACAATTACTAACCTCACGTGGGGCCCTAGGCTCAGACTATCCTAGTTCAAGGCTTCTCAAATTTTACAGAGGACGCAGGTCACCTGGGGACCGTGTTAAAATGCAGATCTGGGTTTACAGGCCCGGGGTAGGGGTCTGGGATTCTGAATTTCTGACAATTTTGCGGTGATACAGATGCTGCTCGTCTGCAGACCACACTTCAGGTAGCGAGGGCCTGCGGGATTTTGCTGCATATCGTAAAATCCACTTTCCCTCATAAGGTTATCTTGTTCACAGTGATAAACCACGTATCTAAATATTCAGATAAGAAATTGGAAATGCTGGATAATACTAATGATAGTATCAACCACAGCTTACATTTATTGAGGGCTTATTCTGTACCAGGCATCATGCCAAGTGCTTCATATCCTCTAGTTCATTTAATCCCAATGGCACCCTTCTAAGGAAGGTTCTGTTATTAACCTGACTTTATAGACGAAGAAGCTACATCTCAAGGAGGTTAAGACATTTGCTGAAAGGCACACAGCTAGTGAGAGAAAGATCCGGGATTTGAACCCTGGGCTATCTCAGAGCTCTATAGGCATATGCCACTATGAAGGAGTTCTAAAAGCCCATGACAAGGCTTCTATCCCAGAATCTTCATTTTACTATGGGGGTGGTGGGCATGGTGGAGTGGAACCCCATAGCCTAAAGTGCTACCCATAACCCATCAGTGGTTCTCATTCCTGGCTACACAGAATTACTTGAGGGGGAGCTTTTTTTTTTTTAATGTTTATTTATTTTTGAGAGAGAGAGAGAGAGAGAGAGAGAGCAAGCTAGGGGCAGAGAGAGAGGGAAACACAGAATCCGAAGTAGGCTCCAGGCTCCGAGCTGTCACCACAGATCCTGACGTGGGGCTCAAACTCACAGACTGCGAGATCATGACCTGAGCCAAAGTCAGACACTTAACTTACTGAGCCTCTTTTATTTATTTATTTATTTATTTATTTATTTATTTATTTATTTTATTTATTTATTTATTTATTTATTTGAGAGAGAGAGAAAGAGAGAGCATGAGAGCCAGGGAAAGGGGCAGAGGGAGAGAAAGAGAGAGAAAGAGAGAATGAATCTCAAGATGAGAATCAATCTCAATGAATCTGACGCGGGGCTCGATCCCACAACCCTGGAATCATGACCTGAGCCAAAGTCGGATACTTGACCGACTGAGCCACCCAGGAACCCCTTTTATTTATTATTATTTTTTAATTTGACAGAGAGAGAAAGAGAGAGCATGTGAGCCAGGGAAAGGGGCAGAGGGAGAGAAAGAGAGAGAGAGAGAATATGAATCTCAAGCAGGCTCCCCTCTCAATGTGGAGCCTGACGCGGGGCTCGATCCCACAACCCTGGAATCACGACCTGAGCCAAAATCAAGAGTTGGACGCTCAACTGACGGAGCCACCCAGGTGCCCTTGAGGGACTTTTAAACATACCAGTGCCCCAATCCCGCCACATACCAAGTACACTGGAATCTCTGGGGAGGGAACCCCAGATCTCAAAATTTTAGGCTCCCTAAAGCATTTCGATCTGCAGCCGAGGAAGAAAATCTTTGTCTTAGAGCCTGAGCTCTGACTGCTAAGGACTCCGAAGGGGCCAAAGGACTCAGCAGAGAGGCGGCCAACATGAGAGAGGTGCGATGTGGCCAAGCAGGCCGTCCCCAGTCCAGACACATTCCAGAAGCCACTCTCCCTGGCTCATCAACATCATCACTGTATACTCCCAACGTCTCTTTATTATCTGTGCATAATGAAGCCTGACGAGGATTAAGATGGGTGTGCAACCGTGGAGGGAAACAAGGAAGGGGATTTCTATGGGCGGATAATTACAGCCACTAAATGTCCGACGTCACAGATCCTCGTCCCGCATCTCATCAAGACGGCTAGGGAACAAAGGGCGAGCGGGAGTGCCAGGTATGACAGCTGCAGCCGTGTTTCCCGGGACCGCACCTGGGCAGAAGTCTGGGAAACGAGCACTCCTTCAGTGAAGGAGCCAGAGGGCCTCAGTGGTAAGAGAGGGGAAAGGGACAGAGACCCTTGGAGTCTCTGTACTCCAACGTGGTCATTCTACAGATGGGGAGAACCAGCCATCGCTACCCCAGCTCCCAAAATAGCTGCCCTAGACCCCCCAGGCATCCCGGCCATCCCGGGGAAGGCCTCCAGGGTGGGTCTCGGCTGGATTTTGCCCGGCGGGTGCCTTTCTTCTTCAGCCGCCACCAGCACCTTCATTTCTATACAGGGATCTGTTCCCACCGACCCCCCCACCATTCTCGTTGGAGGCAGTTCTCTGGGAGCTGTCAAAGTGCCCCCCCTTCTCTTGGCTGAGGGGGCAGGCACATGCCTCGGTCTGGACCAGTCAGCTCTCTCCTAGGGATCTGAATCTGAAGCAGAGCGAAGGCAGGAAGGAGGCAGGAAGGAAGGAGGAAGAAAGAGGAGCTGACGCCCTGAGGCCATCCGCTTCTACTGCATCCCCAAAGGAGCCAAAGCTCCTTTCATTCCTGCTGCTCACCTACTGCTTTGTTCTAGGAGTTCTTCCTATCTGTTCGTGTTTGCCCGAGCTAGCCAGGAGCTTGAGGAAATGGCGTCCGCTGTTTCATGGGCAGTATGAAAGTAGCCCAAACGCTTTCCTTCCATTGCCACGGGACGTTGAATTCACAGAGTACAAGGAGAGCGGATTTTACTGACCGGCTCCCTCCCTGCTAGATAAATCCTGTAGGCCCCGCCAAGTCAACGTCCAGCCTTCTATGGGAAGTCCTCTGTCTCCCGATGAATCTGTTCTAATGGGTTTTGACCAGCTCTGCCGCTTACCAGCTGTGTGATTTTGGACAAACAACTTAACTCCTCTGAGCCTCACTTTGTGTGTGTCACACTGTGGCGTGTTCTAAATGAGATAATGTGTATACCACGCTTTGCGTGTAGTAAGTGCACAATTAAAGGCAGTTATAACTTGTATGGACATGAAAACTCCCCAGTCCCAGAGCCCCCACTTATCCCATAGAACCAAAGGTCTTTGACAAGGGGAGCACTTGTGGCCTCTTATGTTACTAAGAACACAGGCCCAGAGAGTCCTGGGAAATAACCCCAAATGACACAGAAAACAGCTGTGGTGCAGGGCCTGCATTTCATAGACTCTTGCCAGCTGGCCGATCTTTAAGCCACACCTCCAATGTTGTCTCTAGGGACCAAAGGAAGCGCAGAAACCACTAAGACAGTCAACAGAAAAGAAAACCGTTTCTTGCGGCGGGAGAAAGGAACAAGGAACCCATTTGGTCCAGGGGCTCCAGATCCCATGCTGAACGTGTCCATCACCCATCACCTCGCTGGGCAATTGCACACACAGTTACTAAGTTACAGCTCAAATTAGATGCTGTGGCCTACATTTGGGAAACAAAATAATTCACTTTGCTAAATTTGGCATCGGGATTCTGCGTTTATAAATCCAGCCCAGCGTGGGATCCAGGACAAATAAAACTCTATTCCCTGGACAGGTTCAGATGAGGCATCCATTCTGATTAGCAACCCAATTAAAGCTCCCTGCCATCGCAAGACTTGTGAAAGGGTGATGCGGCACGTCAGACACCTCAAGCTCAAATGCCAGCAGAGGCCAGGCAAGTAACATGATTGAATGAAGAGTGCCAGGTGGGTCCCGTGATCAACTGGACCCATACCCTGTCTAAAGGAGGCAGCTACCAATTAGCCCGTAACTGCCACCGGGAGCCTGGGCCCAGGGCTGTCGGCCTCAGGTCCATACCTTAACAGCTGTGGGACCTTGGGCTAGTGACTTAACCTGTCTGGGGCTCGATTTTCTCATCCACAAAATGGAGATGATGATAAGAATGCCTTCCTCTTAGGGCAACTGTGAAAATTAAGAGTCACTACATCGAAGTACTTAGCACACAACCTACCCTATAGTAAGAACTCAATAATGTTGCCTGCTATTACTAAGTTGATGGTTTTGAACAAGGGATTCTTGGGGCGAATAGTGGGAACAAGAGTATTCAAGCTATTCTCAATACAGACAGGCTAATGGCATGGGATAAGACCAGGTTGACTAATGGACCTTTTACTTTGGCTGGAATGCTGGCAACCCTATCTATTCACATTGGGACTCGCTGTCCGATCATAACCTTATTCAGCTCTTGCTTATTTATTAAAATTTGGGCAACTAATTAATTCTTATTGTATGCAGTGGAGTGAGGGAGCAGAATATTTGGGGGTGAAGTGGCAGAATTTTTAGTGAGAGGAAATTTAGAACAATGGGTGCCATTGTCCTAAAACCAAAATACAGATCTAGATTGGACATCAAATATGCTCAATTCGTTGACTTCATAATGATAGACGAAAGGGAACTCACTGGTCAGGGGTGGAAAATGCTGATGCGTAAACTATCCATTGTGAACACAGAAAAAAAAAAAAAAAGAAAAAGAGGTAAGCATCTATCCGGAGCTGCACCAAAGACTAGCCAAATAGCAGATGATACTCTAGAGATATATTTCAGATAATAGGTGAACACAGAATTACAGAATTAGAATATCACCCTTTTGCAACCCCTACAGAATTAACAGATTTAAGTATTGAGCACCAATAGCTACTGCTATCTCTCTCTCATACACGCACGCGCGCGCACACACACGCACGCGCACACACACACACACCTGCCATGAAGTAGTCTTACAAAAAGAAATGAACATAAATCTGATAAAGCCCTAGATCCATCCACCAATGTACAGAGAACAGAAGAATACTTTAAGGGAACCATGAGGATACAGCAAAATCAAGACTCGGGGAACCCCATAGGAAAAAGAACTCAGTTTCTTTGATAAACTGCAAGAACAAAAAAAAAGTTATAGCAGAGGGACCTATGGCTTTAAAATGACTTAAGGGATCTATCAACCAAACACAATATGTGGACTTTATTTGGGTCCTTCAGTGGCAAAATTATAGTCTCCAAAGATGTCCATTTCCTGATCCCTGTGACCTGTGAATATGTTACCTTATATGGCAAAATAGACTTTGCAGATGTGATTAGGGCTAAGGCCTTTGAGATGGAGAGATTATTCTGGATTAGACAGGTGGGTCCAACCTAATCACGAGTCTTTGAAAGTGGAGTCTCCTGGCTGGAGTCAGAATGAGATGTGACAACAGAAGAAAGGTCATAGAAAAAGGTGAGGAAACATATTCCCCCCTAAAGCCCCTGGAAAGGAGCACAGCTCTGCCAAGGCCTTGATTTTAGCCCCGTGAGATCCATGTCCAACCTCTGACCTCTGGAACTATGAGATAATGAATTTATATTGCTAAACCACCAACTTTATGGTGATTTGTTACAGCAGCAATAAAAAAAAAAAAAAAACAACTAACACAGATCCAAACAAGTAAGCTGTATTTTAAAAATTATAATCATTGGGAAAACGTTAACACTGGTTATTTGAAGTTATATATATAAGAAGTTATATGAGATTAAGGAATTCTTTGATAATACTGAAAAAACTACCTGATGTGATCAGGACTTTGGTTAGATTAATTCCTAGATTTCGTTTGCTTTTTGGTGCTATTCTTATGTGAGTGACTTTTTAAGTGATACTCTCAGGAGGAAGGGGGTGAGGGAGGCAGGGCAGGGATAAAAACTAAGCAAGAACATGATCTCAGCGACAGGCTACCCTCAGTTGGATCCCACAGAGTGCTCCGGAGCATGGATTACATCACGGAAATTGTCCTGGAGCCTGGATTTTATTCCCCTGTGTCAGTCTATCATTAACTACCAGCTGTTCCCAGGTGGCAAAGGGGTTCCCATTGGCTGAAGTCAATTCACCAGAGAATGAGGCAACTATGAGCCACGCAGCCAGCATTTCACTGCACCTGACAATGGGTCCATCAGCCCATTAGGAGGATCTGAGATGGACATCCTCTATTACAGTCGACCCCTCTGAACTGCTCTGATTCATTGCCTTTCGCATTAAGTTCACTCCACGTAGGCACAGCCTCTATAGAACTCTGGTTGGTCACAATTTGGGGGGAAATTTTAACAAGAAGATTAGTGGGATGAACTAGAGCCCCCACTACAGTAGTTGGTCTCAAGGCCAAACTAATACTCATCATCTCTCTCTTCCACCACTCATTCTAGATTGCCCTCCCCTGTTAGCACTTCTGCTGGCCTAAGTGGCCAATCTAATGGGGTGATGCAGACCCTTATCCTGAAGAGTCTGAACCCCTGATTACCATGCCCTTAGCAGGCAGCGGTTGTTTACTGCCCATTTTCAATTATAGTTAGGCATGGGGACCTCAAGAGATAACCCAGATGATCCATCTGAACAACAAGAATATGCTTTATTGGGATGCCTGGGTGGCTCAGTCTGTTAAGCATCTGACTCTTGATCTTGGCTCAGGCCATGATCTCACAGTTTGTGAGTTCAAGCCCCACCTCGGGCTCTGTGCTGACAGTGCAGAGCCTGCTTGGGATTCTATCTCTCCCTCTCTCTCTTCCCCTCCCCTGCTCATGTGTACACACACACTCTCTCTCTCAAAAAATATAAATAAACATTAAAAAAGAAGAAGAGGAATATACTTCACTGTGTAGCTGCAGCCCTGACTCCCCATGGGGATCAGGGCCAATTACTTCTGCCGGGATGGTGATTTTGCCTTCTGGTATACCTAAAATAACCAGGTGGCAGGCATAGTTTTAGGTTACCTGAGACTCTTATTGTGT
Organism: Lynx canadensis; assembly: GCF_007474595.2. Lineage (NCBI taxonomy): Eukaryota > Metazoa > Chordata > Mammalia > Carnivora > Felidae > Lynx > Lynx canadensis. The sequence goes on along the minus strand of NC_044314.2, from coordinate 76,444,447 downwards.
ACCCTGATGGAAGTGGACCCCCTCTGGAAACTAGGACCCCTAAATTCACAGCACCTGGGAACAATGCACAAAGCCTCCAAGTAGTTCACTGGGAGTTATGAAGGATAGGGCAATTCCTCTTTTACCTCTTAGTTCTAGACCCCAGATACTCTGCCTCTTACTGACATAGCAATACATAATGGCCACTGATTTAGGGAATATTCTGCATCCTTAAGGATAGTGTGACAACCTTTCAGGGTGTCATCTCCATGCTAACCTATCAGCTATGCCTTCCAGAGGCCGTTATACTCCTCTAACAGATACAACCACTGCTGGATTGTGTAGGATATGGTAAGACCAGAGGATCTTGTGCCCGTTGCTGCATCATTTTGCCCAAGTTGTATTTTTCAGTATCACATGGTGGTACATATATATGAATCCTTAAATAGTGCTGCTAGCTGAGGTCCTAAGAGCCAGAAAGGCAAACACATACCTAGAATATATGTCAATTCCAACCATGGCTTCCATGATGTAAGGGTCTGATAGAATCACTTTGTCACAAAGTGATGTGGTTTATGTCCTGAAGGAATGATACCACACTGGGGACATAGAATCATTCTCTGTTGTGGGTAGGTCAGATACCCAGCAGTGGCAGTAACTAGATCACCCTTGGCAAGAGGAATCCATGCTGTTTGGTTCCATGGACAATCTCCAACTCTTCCACCATGACTACTCCACTGTGCAAGCATCAGGTTGGCCAGGGATTGAGGCAGGCTGACATCTACTGAGTTACTCTGTCCATGCGATTTTTTTAGTGTCTCTTTTGCAATGATTAACATTAACATACAACATAAGAACTTCACACTTCGCACCTGCTTTCATAACTCTATCTACATGCCTCCATCATAAAACTCTTTATTACATTTTCCAAAATTTCTCCTTGCAGGCCCTTGACCAATCAACCAAATTATTCATCCTTTCCTAGGATTCCATGTCTATTCTCCACTTGGGCCATTTCTGTCTCCATACAGAGTGAATGGCACGGTGCATGCCTGAAGATTCAGCCTTTAGGAACCAACCCTAAAAATGGCTGTCGTGCTGCCAACTTTCCATTTTTGCCTTGCACACACTGACTAGGTGCACCCATTTGTGACCTAAGCTTATTCCTCTTCCATCAGTTGGAAGCTCTCCATGTGGTCACAGACGAGAGCTGAGGGACAGCTGCTGGGACAACGGTAGTGGATAAATGGGAGTCCTGGCTCCATGCCCATGCAGCTCGTTTGTGTTCCCTGAACCTGTGTGAGCCCAATCCGGTATGTACGACCTCCACTTTACAATGAACTGCGACTGGATCCACCTTGCTTAGGCCCTTGTGTGTCTGACGGGACCCCATTCATGATGAGACTAGCAGCTCCTGACAGCATGGTCATCTGATGTCACATGGCTACACACTCAGTTGCCACTAGAACCCAGGAGCAAGCTAGGCACTTCTTTGGAAATGGTGTACATTGACGTATTTTAGATGGGGTACGGTTCTAGGTTTGAGAGGCTGTATTTGTGTCCAAGGGCTGCCATAACAAAGTATCGCAAACTGGGTACTTAACACACCAGAAATTTATTCTCTCACTGTTCTGGAAGCTAGGAATCCAAAGTCAAGGTGTCAGTAGGGTTGATTCCTTCTGGAGGCTTTGAGGGAGAAACCATTCCTTGCATGTCTCCTAGTTTCTGATGGTTGCTAGCAGTCCTTGGTGTTCCCGGGCTTATAAATGCATCCCTCCAATCTCCGCTTCTGTCTTTACATGGTATTCTCTTCCTGTGAATGTGTAAGTGTGCCTCCAAACATGCCTCTCCTTGTAAGCACACAAGTCATTGGATTTAAGGTGCACCCTAGTCCAGTATGACCTCATTTTAACTTGGTTATATGTGCAAAGTCCATTTTTCCAAATAAGGTCACAATCATAGGTACCAGGGGTTAGGACTTCAGTACATCTTTTTGAGGGACAAAATTCAACCTACCACAGATAGCAAGGCTTTACTTCAAACTCCAGCATCCATGTCTACCAAAGATGCCTCTAGTTCAATGATCTCTGCCAGATCATATGGTTCATTCAGCAGCTTGGACCCACTCCAGAGTCCTTTCTTGACCTGGGCTCCCCTAAAAACACTAGCAGCCTCTTATGTCATGCAATAAATGTGCTGTAGAATTATTTTCAAGTGCACAATATCCTGTCTTCAAATACCCAAAGAAGCCCACCAAGCATTGTGCTTCTTTTTTAGGGGTAGAAGTTGCAAAATGCAATAACGTGTCCTCAGCTTAAGGAGAGAATGTACTGGCCTGTCTTGGATCATTGGATCCCTGAAAGCTTCACTGATATGGCAAGCTCCTGAATTTTAATAGGCTTTGTCTCCCACCTTCTGGAACAAATTTGTCTTAGCAAGGCATCCAGGGTACTTACCCCTTTTGTTCATCAGATCAGATTAAAACAAAGGCATCAATGTAGTAGACCAATGGGAAGTTCTGCAGAATTTCTAAGAGTTCCAAGCTCCTTTGGACTATAGTGAGGCAGAGAAGTAGAGACTTAATGTAGCCCTGGGAAAAGGAATCTATCTGCTGTCTGTCCCACATAAGTGGAGACTGCTTCTAATCCTCATTCCTGACAGGTATTGAAAAGAACACATTCGCCAGATCAATAGCTACACGTCTTCACAGCACAGGCTGTGCTACTCCCCTCCAGTAAAGATCCTGCAACTAGCACAGCAGTACAATCGGGGCTATTACTTGATTGCCTTTGAGATTATCCACTGTCATCCGCCATGACTGCTTCGTCTTTGCAGGGGCCAGACTAATTAATTAGAAAAGAATTGATGAGACCAACACTTGTGCTTTCTATAAATCCATGGGGGTGGCATTTATCTCCATCTTAGCCCTAGAATGGAATATTTTTTATTTACTCTCTTGACTGGGAGAGAGAAGTTTCAGGGCCTTCCACCTGTCCTTTGGAAGGGTGAAAGAGCTCTTATTTCACTGGTCAAAAACCCCACATGAATGTGAGAGTCATGCCAACAATTAAGAACATTCATTCCAATTGTACTTTTGGAAATAGGAATGACCAACGGATGGTCTCTAAGACATCACATTGGTCTATCTCCCATGTAAGCTCTAGGAGAGGAAGTTAGTAGAGAACTCCATGGATTACCTGGACTTCCTATGCCACCACTCTAACATGGGAGCCACACCGGTGCTTCGGGTCTTTGCATGTCAGCGTCAACTCATATCCTATATCCAATAACCCTCAATGGCCCCGTATTAATTTCTGTATTAATCACTGTCACAACAAATTACCACAAACTCGATGGCTTGGAATGACCTCCACTTATTTCTCATAGTTCCATAGCCCAGAAGTCTGGGTATAGGATGATTATCAAGTCCTCTGCTTAGTCTCACAAGGGTGAAATCAAGGTGTTGGCTGAGCTGGATTTCTTTCTGGAAGCTCTGGGAACGAATCTGCTTCCAAGTTTATTCAAGTTTTCGGCTCAGTCCCTTGTGGATGTAGAACTGAGGTCCTCTCTACTTGCTACATGTCAGTCTTCACCCTAGGAGTCCACCTGCATTTTTTCTCCTGCTGTCCTGTGGCCTCTTGCCAGCAATGGCTGAAGGGGCCACATGCTTTGAATCTCTCTGACATTTCCTTCTGCCTTCTCTCCTGCCTCCAGCTAGAGAAGGTTCTCTGATTTTAATGGCTCATATGATTAGTTTGGACCCACTTGGAGAATCCAGGATAATCTCCCTATCTTAAAATCTGGAATCTTAATTACATCTTCAAAGTCCCTTTTTTAAAATGTAATGGAAAAAGAGGTTAGAGTGGAAGAGAACCAAAGCATAAGAGACTCTTAAAAACTGAGAACAAACTGAGGGTTGATGGGGGGTGGGAGGGAGGGGAGGGTGGGTGATGGGTATTGAGGAGGGCACCTTTTGGGATGAGCACTGGGTGTTGTATGGAAACCAATTTGACAATAAACTTCATATATTGAAAAAACAAACAAACAAACTTTTAGAAAGTAAAAAAAAAAAATACCCCCCCCCAAAATAAATAAAATGTAATGGAACAGATTCCTAGGATCCAGAGATTATGGCATGGACATCTTTGCAGGGCTTGGGAGAGGCTGTTATTTTGTATCCCAGTATACACACCTGAGTAAATGGCCAGAGATCGTTCTTCTCGGGAAGAACGAGCTAAATCACTACCGTATACACTGCCATGATGTTGCCATGTCCTTTCTCATAGAGATTCTGTCCTCTCTCTCTGCCTATGGGAACTGGTTTGGGAACCAGTTCCAAGCATGGAAATGAGGATCATGGTTTTCCTTGGGGAAACTGACTTTAGTCTTCCGCTCATCCATTGGTGATCTTCTTTGATTATACATATTTAGCAACACATTTGTTAGCTGCCTATCCGTCCTGCCCAGGCACACCATGCTCTGTTAGCCGTCTGCATGGATCCCAATGGATCAAGCCCCTCTGGCTGCCATTCTGACTTGCTGCCCATGACAGTCATTGTGTCCTCTTTGCTTCTGATGGTTAAGAGCTGCCAGGTGGCTTTGGCAACACCTAAACCCCACCGTTCCCATTGAAACCAGGATACCAGTTCTGTCATGGCAGCCCTGCCAGCCAGCCCCATCCTCAGAGGACACCACCACCACGGAGCTTCCTAATGATGCTGGTGCTCCCTCATCAGCATATTCGTTATGGCCTTGATAAAAGAAGGGTCCACGAGACTTTTCCAAGGAATCTAGTCAGCTGGTGATTTTCTGATCTTAAGCAATAGATCCCCTCTAGCATTTCCACTTCTCTGAGCCTCTTGATCCCTTCCTCTAGTCTGCTATCTCTATTGCATTCAAGGTGAGCCAGTTTTCTAAGCCTTCCAGCAGCCAATCGAGACTGATGCCTGGGGCACCTAACAGGAAGTTAGATTCTATTTAGCAAGATAAGAAGAATACCCTATATTAACAAACCCTCTTTCTATCTTTCCCCCTTGATCCAGCACTCTCAGGAGCCATACCTCTCAATTCCTCATTCTGCAATTCCTTTGAAGTTTATTATCTCTCCTCCCTTAGCAGATCCAGCCCTTCTGTGGTGAAGCCATGCTGGTACTTAACCCTTCTTAGAGGTCTGATGTCCAAATGGGGAGGAGAGGCCCATGCTGGGAAGGGAGAACATTATCTTGTAGTAGCTGTCTCGCTTGGGGTTTCTACATAATTTTCAACAAAAGGGAGGTTGAAGCCTTCTAACAAAGGGAGGCAGCTGCTTCTGCAGGTTCAGAGGGCTCAGGAAAATCAGGAAACTTGAGGTTCTCCAGGGCATCTTCCCAGATATCCTCACCCCAGGTCTCGGGTCCTCCCTCCCTCCCTATCAGGGCACTGACTTTGACATAGCAGACCTGCCAGGCCTGAGAGTTCATCTTTCTCTGAGATTCAATAACTTTCACAGGTAAGTCTTTCGCCCAGTCTTCAGCTCGGTCCCTTTAAATGTTCCCAAGGAGCTTCTCTGACTCTCATACTTGGTTTTAAGTTATAATAAATAGATCAGAGCCTGATGTTTTCTCTGTTCAATGAATCCAGGGATTCAAGGGAACTTACAACAGCCACTCACCTCTATTAATTCTTATAGTTATTATTTCCCCCATGTCTTTTTTTTTTATAAGATTTTATTTTTTTTTAATTTTTTTGAACGTTTATTTATTTTTGAGAGAGAGAGAGAGACAGAGCATGAACGGGGGAGGGGCAGAGAGAGAGGGAGACACAGAATCGGAAACAGGCTCCAGGCTCTGAGCCATCAGCCCAGAGCCGGACGCGGGGCTCGAGCTCACGGACCGCGAGATCGTGACCTGGCTGAAGTCGGACGCTTAACCGACTAAGCCACCCAGGCGCCCCTATAAGATTTTATTTTTAAGCAATCCCTATACCCAACATGGGACTCGAACTTATAACCCTGAGATCAAGAGTCACATGCCCCACCACTGACTGAACCAGCCAGGTGCCCCTCCTCAGCATCTTTCAAATGCTAGAGACACTTTACAAGTTATTGCAGCTCCTCCTGCCATAACTCTGCAGATCTCCCCGGGTGCATCTTAGCCGCTGTCCTGCTACCCCAAGCCAAAATCCATCAACACCCCACCTACCCCCAGTGATGGGTTCCTCATTTCCCTTAAGGCAGCAAGTGCTCCGACTCCAGAATCCCATGCTTAGAATTGGCTTCCTAGGGCCATTTCTAGTCCCAACTGTCCTAGGGTGGATTCTTTAGAAGCAGAGCCTGAGCCAGGCATTTGTGCAAGGGATTTGTTAAGGAAAAAGAGAGTGAGGGAGGCAGGATAGGGCAGGATGCGGGGGAGCTGAGCTTCAGCCTAATCCCCATGGGGAGCCTGAGAGCACGAGTTGAACCACAGCTTTTTTTTCCCACCTTGATCAATTACTCATTGGCTGCCTGCTGCCTCAGTGGGAGAGGGTAACCTCCCAGGGGGAGGCAGCTCTCATCCAACAAAGGCAATTCAGTGGAGCATGGGGTGGCTGTGAGCCATCAGCCGCTAACAGCTCACAGCAGTTGGGGATGAGTATACCCAAGGAGGTGATGAAAAGGGATTCACCAGGGAAAGAAGTGGGAAGGGGGATAGATATTTTAGGCAGAAGGTAGTTTAAGAATTATCCTGTATAGCAACTATGTGCCTTTATTATTTAAAAAATATTTCTCATACCTATTACTTCATTTGAGCCTCACAAAAATAACCCCTGTGCAAGAGTGTTGGCATTATTGCACACATCGGCAGGGAGAAATCTCAAATAATTATGTGGGGTGAAAGAAGGCAAACAAAGAAGCATATACCTTATCATCCCATTTACATAGCATTCTAGAAAATATAGTGGCAAAGAGCAAACCAGTGGTTCCTTGGGAGGAAGCGGGGGGGGGGCCTCCTTGGGGAGGGCAAAGAGAGAGGACAAAGGGGCACAGAGACACTTTTGGGGCCGGTGGATAGGCTATCTTGGTTGTAGTGATGGATTCACGGGCGTAAATGTGTCAAAATTAATGAAATTGTACACCTTAAATATGAGCAATTAGTTGTATATCAGTTGTACCTCAATAAAACTGTTCCTGAGATATACACACTCTCACCCCCTCCTTTGGGGGGGGGTTAAGAACAGGAATTCCTAAGGAGATTATGCTAGTATGGGCCTCTGTTGCAAGTACAACCAGTGTAGGCTAAAAGGGAATTAACTGGCCCATATATCCCTATCGTGGGAAGGGCAGGGATGGGGCTGCCTTCTTGATGCTGAATGAAAGCAACAGGAGGGGCTAAGCTCCAGTCTCTGTTCCTCTCTCTCACCACCTTTCATCTCTGATTGCCTCTGCACTGACAGCTGACTTCTCTCAGGCTGGCTGTCTCCATAAGGTCCACCGCAGGCCACCAGCAGCTCTGGGGCACAGCCCCTGTCATTGCAGATCACAGAGGGCTAGGTTCTTCTCATCTTTTCCTGCCCACACACCTGTTCCAAGGGAAGAGCTCTGATTCCCTGGCTTGGGTCATGTGCCCACTCCCAGACCAATCACTGGCTGAGGATGGAAAGAATATGACCTCCCCCTTGTCAACTCCTTATCAGTGGGTGGAGTGAGGGAGGAAGAGGAAGATCAGAAATGCCCAGAAAGCCCTGTCTGGATAAAAAGAAGATAGTTGGACAAAAGAATAAATGTCCACCACAAGAGGTGCAGACATGATTGACCAAAGAACCCAACAAAGTTAATGTACCCAGTTGAGGCTCAAACCCGTGATCTTGACTGTATCCCATCTGGTCACCAAATCAATGAGCCAACAAGCTAGACTGCTATTCTAGTGACCTCTCTCTCTCTCTCTTTCTCTCTCTCTCTCTCTGGGAAGGGAATCCCAGGACCCCATGAAAAGTAGAAGAGAAAGCACTCAGCTTTAGGTCCTGCAAGAAACAGATGCCAAGAAAGGATTCAATGTGCAATTATGAAGGAAATGCCTACCAAGCCTGAGGAAGAGAGAGCAAGGCAGACGGGGGAGACTTCAGACCAAACTCCAGATCTGATGCCTGTGAGAAGAGGCAGGACAGTAAGGACTGGATCAGTAGAGCCTTGGACTAAGGGTCTCATCTAGAAAAAAATGGGGAGTCCTAGGGCAAAATCTGCCTGGTACAGGGTGTGGGAGACTTAACCACCCCCCACCAAATGTCCACATTGAATCCCTGGAAATGTGATGAAGGATCTTGAGACGAAGGGGCTTATCCTGGATTGCCCAGGTGGGCCCTAAATCCAATGATAAGTGTGCTTATAAGGGGAAGATAGAAGGAGGCTTGAGACAGACAGGAAAGGAGTAAACACAGAAGGAAAAAGAGACGGTGATGTGAAGATACAGGCAGAGGATGGAGTTACATGGGCTCTAGGGATGCTGACAGCCATTGGAAGCCAGAGAGGCAAGAAAGCTTTTTTCTCCCCTAGAGTTTCCTTAGGGAGTACAGCCAACACCTCGACTTTGGATTTCCGACCTCCAGAATACATTTCAGTCGTTTTAAGCCCTGAGTTTGTAGCAATTTGTTTCAGCAGTCTCAGGAAATGAATGCAGACAGGCCTCGGGTTGAGCAGGACTGGCCGGGCTCTATCACTCCATGTGCTCAGTCTTTGGGACCATTTGGGAGAAGCACAGCCTGGCGTGCACATCTTGGCGGACCCAGAGATACAGCAATGGAAGGCTGTTGGTCAACGAAGCTCCCTGAGAGGGAGGTCGGAGCGGTAAGTCACTACAGCCACCATGGAAAGCCCGCACAATGTCTAGCACACAATCGGTACTCAGTGACTATTGTTGATGTTGACTGTAGAATGAGTAAATGTTCATTCTGTCCAGCCTTACAGGGCAGACCAGTGGATGAGGAAAACAGGGAAGCAGATTTTGGCCTGGTGTAATAATAACAGCCCACACTAGGTAGGAACTATTTGCCATGTGCTGTTTTTGCACGTACTTATATGCCACGCGCATAAACACAGACACATTTATGTACCCGTGAAGGTGAATGTATGTACACATCTATGTGTACACACAGTTAAATCAGTTTAAACTTAATTTAAGCTTCATGGAAGTCCTTGGAGAGAGGAATTACTAGTCACCTTTGAGGAAACTGAGGCAAGTACAGTACAGCCATTTGCCCAAGGTCACATACAGCTTACAAGAGGTAGAACAGGAATTCAAATCACCACCCTTCACTGTTCCTGCAAATGTGATGGGAAGAACATAAGGGCCCCGACAATTAGTCAAGCAACAAAGCCCTGTTACAATTCAGCAATTCAAAGAGCTTCTTTTGGGAGACGGAACTAAATGGCCATCTTGTTGAAATTGTTCTATCGTTGAGTGGCCAGGAATGGGGGGGTCAGAGAGGAGCAAGAGGGGAGTCAGGTAAAGGGTAGAAGTGGCCCCAGGCCACCAGGGCTACTATGTATTGAGGATTTACTAACAGCTGGGCACCTTTCTAAGGCTGTTATCAGCACTCACTCATTTAGATCACCTGACACGTCTACAAGAAAGGTGAGCATTATTGTTACTCTATAAAGACATTCTTATTTTATAAATAAATAATCTCAAGTCACCCAGCTACATCAACCCAGCTCTGCCTCCAAAGCCCCGCTCCGAACCACAACCTTGTCCTGCCTCCTGTGCATATATGATGATTCTGTTCCAGGATCCCATGGGCTACAAGCCCACAGAGACACCAAATGCACCTTTTCCCCATTTCTTTTGCTGCCTTCTGTGTCTGAGATGAAAAGGCATGCCAGTCCCCACTTGGGGCAATCGAAGGGGCTCCTGGGGAATGCCCCCCACCCCGACTGTACTCAGCTATCTGGCTTGGACATGGAGCCATCGTTGACAGCATCCTCCCAAGCTGGCATGTTCTGACAACCTGCTGGTAATCGGACGCCATCGGCAAATCATCAGCCCCCTCCGTTCCCGCCACACGCGGTCAGGCTTGGCTTGTTGCTGCCGAATGCCTGACACATTTCAGCTCTGGCAGGAAATTGGATCCAATCTGGAAAATTACTCGGCCACGGCAGGGGTCTGACGGGAACAGCTGAAACCCCCACCCCGACTCCTCCTTCTGTCCTTCCCTGGGGGCTCTGAAGGGATTCCGGGCACAGTGAGACAGCCTTCAGTCTGCACAAGGGAGGGCTGAGTGGCGGAGAAGGCAGAACTGAGGGAAGGCAGCCTGAGTCCTAGTCCCGTCTTAGTGCACCCCTGCTTGCTGTGTGACCTTGGGTGGGGCATTCACCTTCTCTGGGTAATGTCGGTGCAGCCAGACATTCAGACTTTGGTGTCAGACAAGACCAGTGGGAATCCCAGCTCTGACACCACCGGATAGATGGTCTTGGGCAAGTTCTTTCACCTTTACAAGGCTCAGTTTATTCATCTATGAAATGGTAGCAAATAATCACACGTATTCACAGGGCGACTTTGGGCATCCCATGAAAATGCACGTAACATTCGGCAAGGTGTCTAACACGTAAGCAGGGCTCGGTCGATGGCAATGATTCAATGATTCTTCACCACTTGATGGACAAGCATATTTCTAACCCACCTGGCATTCCGCATCTCCACCGAGTCACTCACATGGAGCATGAGGTTTACAATCAGATCTCTCAGTGCCTATTGAATGAAGGCAATCAGTGGTCACATACCTAGAATATGTAACATCACTACTTACTGAAGATTTAATAGGTACTAGGCAGATAAAAACAGCTATCACCCAGCATCTGCCCTTAAGGAGTTCGCTGAGGCTCAGTTTTCCCATCTGTGAAATGGGCGCAGAGATCCTGCCTTGCCCTCTAGACTCGTCGCGTGGATCTAAGAGATAACCAGTGTTACACAGGCATTGTTTCATTTAATCCTCGTGGCAACCCAGTAAGGTAGGTACAATTCCATCCCCATTTTGCAGGCAAAGAAACTGAGACTCAGAGAGGTCGAGCGGTTTTCCTAAGGTTGCAGTGCTGGGTAGGGGAGAAGCAGGGAGTCAAACTCAGGCATTCTGGCTCCAGAGCCCAAGCTGCGGCTACTCTAAGCTAGAATCAAACATAACCTCGCTCCCAGAGCTCGCTGGGTACCGCTCACGCGTCCTGGCCCAAAGAGCTGCACTGTCAGAAGCACAGGCCTTGGCTTACTTTGCCCACTGAATTGGATGCATTTAAACATCTCTTGGGGCTGCAGAAGGCTTGCCCGAAAGAGCTTCTGACCCTTACCGCCTCGACAGCGGGTCCTCAACACCCCAACATCCCTTTGCATTTGGTGGCTCTCGCTTCTTCCTGACAGAATCGTCATTCCTACTCATTCACCCATCTCAATCCTTGCTCCCTTCCAGGGGGTACTGAAGTGAGAGCTCTGTTTAGAGGGCCTGGCACACAGATGTCTACACCCTAGTCAAAGGTGAATGTGTCAGCCCCTGGGTGGGATGGCAAATCCCTGTGGCCTATCAGGGTCACTGCTAAACCCCCAGGACTAAGCACAGGGTGAGGCCCCTAGGAGGCACTGAACAAATAACCCGCAAAAGAAACATCAGACTAACGCAGGTCGTGGTAATATCAATTAGAGGTGTTCACGTTTACCAAGTACTTACGATGTGCTGATGTTTTACATACACTGTCCCGTTTACTTATTTTTCCTCTTTACAGACAAGGCAACTGAGGGGTACGGTTGTCTATCATCCTTCCCCCCCACACAGGGAATCGGGGACAAGGAGAGGCATCAGTCACTGGAAAATCCTCCTACAATACCAGCGGCATTTCTTGGGAATCTCCCCTAATCGCTTTACATACAACATCTCCAATCTACACTGTAACCTGCGGAATAGACCGTATCATACCCGTTTTACATATGAGGAACCTGAGAGCCTTGGAGGTTAGGCAACTTGCTTTTATATGGCAGAGCAGGATTCAAACCTAGGTCAGTCCAAGTCCAAAGTCTGTGCTCCATCATGACGTCACACTTGCCTCCGCTCTCCCTTCCCAAGGCCAGCAGGAATACGAAGTTCAAAGGAGGAATGCCATGGTCAGCTTGTGCTTGGCACTTACTCAGGTCACTTTATGGCCAAGGATTCCCTGATCGGTGTCCAGCACCACCAGAGAGCGAGCCTGGCTTCCACCCTAAAGCCCTGTACACCCTCCTCCTCCATCGTCCCAGACTCCCCTGGCCAAGACTTCGGTGTCAACCGTCCCTCCTCGGGGGCCTCAGAAATGAGTAGGAGGGGGTGTCGTGAGGAGGGAACAAGCAGACGACTCTCTCTCTGGAAACTTGAGTCTTATCGGACTGAGAAAGATAGTCCCAAACAAAGAAGTGGAAAAAGAGAGAAAGACAGAGACACAACTGTCCTTGACACCGGGTTGGAGGATGGGCTGTTGCCAGGGCAACAGCAGAGAAGGAGGGTATCAGACAGCAGAAATCACCGCCTGTCCCCCCTCTGTTGAGAACCACTGTTCTGTAGCGTAATGGGGAAAATCATGCACTTTGTATACTTATCCAAATAGAAAGATGGTCACAATATTTGAAGCAAATATCATAGGTTGAAAAAACGTTACGGACAGTTTCTTAGGACTCATCGAGTAGTTTACCGGTGATCTTCCCAGCACGATTCCATCCCTCCCCTTCTTCCTTACTCCTAGGCCTCGGATTTTGCACTATTGAACAAATTTGTCTGGCCCCGGAGGATGAAATAAGATTTGTCTAAATCAATCACAGCAGGCCCCTTCCCCTCCCTTCCAGGGATTGGTCTGGAAGTGGGCAGGTAGCCCAGATCTGACCAATTAGACAAAAGGGAAATCTGCTGAGAGGCTTCCAGGAAGTAATCTTCCCTCTGTCTCCCAATAAAAGAAAGGTGCGTGCAGGAAAAAAAAAACTCCTTTCCTGCTCTAGTTATCTTCTCATCCTGGTTTGGGACACTATCCTCTGAAGATGTGATTCTTGGAGCTGCAGCAGCCATCTTGTGACCATGAGGGGAGTTACTACCTATACCCCAGGGAAGGCAGGACAAAAATATGTAAATACCTATGCCTTTAATGACACCGAACCATCCCAGAATTACTCTCCCCCAGCCATCTTGGTAACTAAATAAGTGTTCTTACGTGTTAAGTGGCTGTTAGATGTTTGGTGTTGTTTTTTTTTTTTTTCCTGCCACCTGCTACGGATTCTTGCCTGCGAGTAACAGAAACCCTTTCAAATCTCTGAAAAAGGGAGGTTTGTCATGAGGATAGTCAGAGAACTCAAGAGCACGAGATGGCTGGATTATGGGTGTCATCTCCTCTGCACCATCACTGCAGACCTCTCTCCTCCAAGCCTACATCACAATGCTGTCTTGCCCATTCCAGACACTCACCTGCTCCACCTCGGGGATCGGCAAGTTCGAGGCCGGAGCCACTTGGCCTCCACTCCAAGTTCCCCACCAAGGCACTGGCTGATGTGATGTGAGTCAGGTGCTCACAACCTAACTGAATCAACTAGAGCTGGGACTGGGCGTCATGTTGCCCAGGCAGAGCTTCCAGGATCCTGCCATCGAGCAACATGGATGGGAAGATGGCCAGGTGCAAAGATGGGAACAGGCTCGCTCAGCAGACAAAAAAAAAAAAAAAAGCCCCCTAAAAATTCCAGAAGTCCTACGCACCAAAATTTGACAGTGTTTACCTGTGTGTGGTCGCATTATACGTTTTTCTTCTTCATGCTGCAGTTTCTTGTGTCCCCACAGGAAGCATGTAGAAGCAACCAGCTGGACCCCTCTGTGCAGTCTACCCACCGTGCAACCGCACCTTTCTGAACCTCCGCTTCCTCGACTCTGACAACAAGCACCATCCCGCCTATTTCAGCGAGCTGCGGGGAGGATTCAAGGGGGAACATCGGGTCACCAGCCTGACACGCTGTACGGAGGGAGGAGCCTACGTATTTGTGTTTACGTGTCAAACATATTTGTTTCTCTTCTCTCCCCTACTTGCTGTTAGCCCCTGAGGAGCAGGCCCTTATCTCCAGAGTGTTCTCCTCACAGTGCCTGTCATTGGGTTGGATAGTGTGCCCCCAAAGTTCGTGTCCACCCAGCACCTGTGAATGTGACCTTATGCGGACTTGGGGTCTCTGCAGATGCTGCCGGGTTAAGAAGAGGTCATGCTAGGTTACGTTGGGTCCCAAACCCAACAACCGATGACTTTATAAGGAAAGGAAGACCTAGGGACACAGGAAAGACGGCCATGGGAAGACAGAGGCTGAGACTGGAGGGATGGGGTCACCAAAGCAAGGAATCAGAAGCTGGAAGAGGTGAAGAAGGACCCTCCCCTAGAGCCTTCAGAGGGGACGTGACCCTCCAACACCTCAACTTGAAAAAAATGTTTTTAAGGTTTATTTTTGAGAGAGCGAGAGACAGAGAGACAGACACAGAGTGTGAGCAGGGGAGGGGCAGAGACAGAGGGAGACACAGAATCCGAAGCAGCTCCAGGCTCCGAGCTGTCAGCACAGAGCCCGACGCGGGGCTCAAACTCACGAGTTGCGAGATCATGACCTGAGCTGAAGTTGGACACCCAAGAGACTGTGCCACCCAGGCGCCCCTCGACACCTCAATTTTAGACTTCTTTAGACACCTCCAGAACCGAAAGAAAATAAATTTCTGTTGTTTTACATCACCTAGTTTGGAGTAATTTGTTAGGACAGCCCTCAGAAATGAATAGAGTGCTTAACATAGTCCCTTGCACATGGTCAATTCTTGATAACGGTTTGTCTAGCGAGTATGTAAGCGAGTGAGTGAAATGAATCGGAAACAGAGTCTGAGAGAGCTTCGCTAAATACCTGTGCCAACCTCTTCGGCAACCACAGCTAACGTTCAACAGTCTCTCCCGATACCGATTCATTCATTCGTTCATTCATTCATTCATTCATTCATCATTTACCACTTATATCTATTGAGTTCCTGATTTGGAGTAGACACTAACCACTGAAGAGCGCCCCCATTTTATTTATTTATTTATTTATTTATTTTTAATTTTTTTTTCAACGTTTATTTATTTTTTTTTGGGGGACAGAGAGAGACAGAGCATGAATGGGGGAGGGGCAGAGAGAGAGGGAGACACAGAATCGGAAACAGGCTCCAGGCTCTGAGCCATCAGCCCAGAGCCTGACGCGGGGCTCGAACTCACGGACCGCGAGATCGTGACCTGGCTGAAGTCGGACGCTTAACCGACTGCGCCACCCAGGCGCCCCAGAGCGCCCCCATTTTAACTAGAGCAAGGATTTGGTAACTGGTCTCTTTTTCCAGTCCCCACCTCCCCATGTACCTGTGTTTTGATCGATGACTCCCCAGAAGGCACCCAACCGTGCTCACACAATAAAAGGAGGGAAGAAAATTTAATAAGATTCCAAATTGCCTTCCCTTGAATTCAAATTGCTTCATATATTATGTTCATGATAACTACTGTAGTCCCTATTTTTTTCTCAACACCCCCCCACCACTTCTTTTCTAATACAAGACAAGTTCTTGTGTTAATGAATTCTAGATTTTCATTTAATAAATGTTGTGTGGGAAGCTTCATTATTTGCAACCTCATCAATCTAAAGCGGACACATAAATGCCCTCTTTCTAAGTACCTGCAATCAATAGAGCATGATTCTCACGTACTCGGGCCCGATGCACAGCCACCGAGAAGAATTCAGTAATTGAAAAGACCTTATAAATCAATACAGCCAAATTGAAAACTCCAAGAGAACTCCACATCATTCACTGAGGTGCTTGTTAAGACTTCTCTTTCCTTTCAGAGGGGAAAAAAAACCAACACTGGGGAAAGGTTGAAGAGGGGGCAAAGGAAAAAAGATATTTCTATTCAATCCTAATCACCTGGGAGAGATGGTGGGTCTCCTTCTTAGCATGTTTATTTAATTTAGTTTTGATTACTTGTCCTGATTAGGTTGAGTGTGTGTGTGTGTGTGTGTGTGTGTGTGTGTGTGTGTGTGTATGTGTGTGTGTGCGCCTCTACTCAAACATAAGGTCTCTGCACTCCAGACCACATAGAGGTGGTTTCAGAGTCTTCTCCAGAGAGGCATTGAGAGAAAAGACAGAATTCCAATGTTCATTGCTAAGCCTGTCATAGAACATAGACTCAGTAAGGGCTGTGCATTTCAGCTGAATCGCATTGAACCCAGGGACCGCCATCCCACCAGTCTTCCAGGAACGGGACTAACACAGGACCCCGTTCTCTCTGTTCCCCTGCACATTCCCCTTAGCCTGATAATTCTCTACCATGGCTACAAGAGTTGAACAGAAGTTATGTTAAGCATTCACAATGCATTTAGGGTGATCTTCTCCCCACCCCCACCATTTGCTTCCCGACCGTGCTAAGAAAATCAACCCTAGTGTAAATTACCCACCGTGCAGGGAGAGAAATCATCTGTCAGTGGAGGGCAGCATCTAGATGTCTGGATGTTTCAGACACGCCTAGAACACAACCTGCACAAACCTGAACTGGCCATCTGCACCCCCACTCTGAACCTCCCCCTACACTTCACTCAGAAAATGGAGCCTCCAATCATCCATGGAGCTGAAGAGTCCCCCTGCCCCCCTCTACATCCAATGCACAGCCAAGATTTATCTACCCGTGTGTGACCGCACTGGCTGGTAAGCGGTCGCTGCTTATCCACAAGGCCAAACGTTCAACAAGAAAAATAGTCAACTTTAGGGGCTTTGGTTTATTCAGATGTGAGGGGGTCAAAATCACTGAGCTGGGAATGAAGAGCCTGGATTCAAACCCCAATGTCTCCACTTACCTTTCCCAAGCCTCAGTTTCCTCTGGCGTAAGGTGAGGACAGTGAACTTCCCTCCCAGATGGCATGTGTGAAGGAATACACAGGTCCCAGTGCGTCATCATTAGGCGACATCGGGCTGGTCAAGTGTTAACCTTGAGGGGGAGGCAGCGTTTGTAATGGTTAAATTACAAGAGCAAGCAGGTGGAGTCCTAGCCCAACCACCTGCCGGCTGTGAGTTCTTCATCAAAGCAGCTCATTCCTCACGCCTTGGTTTGCACATTTATAAACGGGTAACCCTCGTACCAACTTCATAGGGTTATGGTGGGGATTAAGCGAGGTCACACATTTCAGGTCCTCGGTGTTGTGCCTGACACATGTGCATTTTGTACTATAATTATTGTCTTTTATTTATTCCACCAGTGGTATTTCACTCCCACCCATTCCGAGGCAGAGGCACCCACACCCACCCTCTTGATTCACACATCTTTCTTCCAGCTTGTGATTGCAAAACCACCGTCAACCCAGGATGACCCTGGGCTCTCAAAGCTCTTCCCCATTCTCTCTGCCAAACCCACGGGCAGAAATCTTGAAGATGAAAGGCCGGAGAGAACACCCACCCTCCTGGAAGCCATCAAAGCCATCTTCCTCATTGCCTTAAATACAGCTCTGAAAGCAACCCAGCTCCTTAGGGAACTCAGGCCTGAGGCCCCTGGAGCTGGGGGTGGGAGAGTGGGAGGGAGTGGGATGGTGGGTGGAGTCCAGAAAAAGGAAGTTGTTTGGGAGTTGAAACAATAAAGGAAATTCAAGTTAAGACAGCAAAAAAGGATATCCTTTTTGCTAACCAGATCAGCAAAAACAATGTGATACAAGTTGCCCTCCGTCGATGGGGTGGAGCTGGAAGTCACCAGTGATGAAAGTTCAAGCTAGCACAACCTCTCCCAGGGCGGCTGCCCGCTCCCATCAAAAAGCCCAAACCTGCATAACCTTTACCCTCCCAGCTCTCAGACGCATGTTTTCTACAAAAACACACATGCACAAATATGTGTGGACAAGAGGGTGCATGAAACACACACACAGAGAAAGCTGGAGATAATTAAATGCCCATCAACAGGGACACGGATCATATTCCACTGGAATATTCCATTGGGGTGTTAAGTATCTCTTTAAAGAATGCAGTAGAGCCTGTGCTCACAAGACCTATGTGCAAGTGACACCAAGCAGGTCACAGATCTCTAAGTATTACAGGATAAGTATTATTAGAAAGAAAAGAAATACAAAACCACATTTAGGCACATGCGCGTACTCAGGCTGGAAGCGGAACAAGTTAGGGGGCTCCCCCGGAAAAAGAAAGATGACGAACAGCTTTCTCGACATAAGAAAAGTCATTTTAGGGGGCGCCTGGCTGGCTCAGTCCGTTAAGCATCCAACTTCAGCTCAGGTCATGATCTCGCGGTTCCTGGGTTTGAGCCCCACCACGGGCTCTGTGCTGTCAGCTCAGAGCCCGGAGCCTGCTTCGGATTCTGTGTCTCCCTCTCGCTCTCTACCCCTCCCCCACTCACGCTCTGTCTCTCCTCTCTCCCCAAAATAAACATTTAAAAAAAAATTAACAAATTTAAAAAAAAAAAAGAAAGAAAGAAAAGTCATTTTAGGCCCCCACCATCTTGAGATCTGCAAAAGCATTTCTTGCAGAATTTTCTTGGGGTATCTTGAAATTGCAGAAGAACAGACCCCAGCAGATAAAGATTTTAAGGGTGGGGGGGGGAGTCGGAGAGGTCTGGTAAGACTGTAAGAACAAACAGCCACTATCAGGCCAGGAGCCAGGCTAATCATGTCAAGACAATAAATCAGTGGTCAAACCACCAGTACTGGTTCAAATGTAAAGATTAATCTGAGGCACATTCTTGAGTTATCTTTGCAGGATCTAAACCCTTCTGAGCACTCAGATGCCAGACAGACCAAAGCCAGAGAACTGGTGATGCTGACTTCTACCCGGACTCCATCACCTTAAGATGACTTTTGCCCGGGGCGCCTGGGTGGCTCAGTCGGTTGAGCGTCAGACTTCGGCTCAGGTCACGATCTCACGGTCTGTGAGTTCGAGCCCCGTGTCGGGCTCTGTGCTGACAGCTCAGAGCCTGGAGCCTGTTTCAGATTCTGTGTCTCCCTCTCTCTCTGCTCCTCCCCTGTTCATGCTCTGTCTCTCTCTGTCTCAAAAAAAATAAATAAATGTTAAAAAAAAAATTAAAAGATGACTTTTGCCCTAATTCCATGCTGAAGCCCCTTCATGAATATGCATGCCCTCCTACCTTAAAACTTGCCCAGTTTTGCTGTTCAAGGAGACGCGGCTCTGGGACACATCCCTGGTGCTCTCCTTTACATGTGGCAAGTAAAACCCCTCCTCTTCCTAGTCTTTGGCTAGGTTGCGTCTTTTGGCCTGACGCTCACCGAAAGGTGCACCCAGTTTCGGGTAACAAGGTGTGCAAATGCATAGGAAAAGCCCCGCAAGGGAGCCCTCCACACTGTTAAAAAGCGGATGCTGATGGTGAGTGGGTGGAACACAGAGGATTTGGGGGCTAGGGAACCATTCTATATGATCCTAGAACGGTGGGTACACGTCATCATAGATTTGTCCAAACCCATAGAATGCACACCACCAAGAGCAAACCCAAATACAAACTATAGACTCTGGGTGATCATGGTGCATGGATGGAGGTTCATCAAGCGTAATGGGCGTCCGGCTCTGGTGTGGGATGTTGGTACAGGGGGAGCCTGTGCATTTGTGGGGGCGCACGGCATACGTGGGAGATCTCTGTACCTTCCCCTCATTTAGTTTCATTTTACCATGAAACTAAAACGGCTCTAAACGCTAAAGTTTACTTATAAAATAAACATGAAAACATTTTTCCAAAGGGCATACCTCTGGAGAGAGGGGAGAGAGCACTCGTGCTTTCCGTCGTAGACAAAAAAGAAAAAAAAGATCAAAGAAAAAAGAATATAGAAGTGAGAGAGGCGGCGCTTTATTGGTTGAAAAACCTCCGCCTTCCAACGCCATCTCCCACCCCTGCCATTCTTGATAAGAAGATAGATTTAGGTCCTAATTTTAAAGATTCAGAAGGCTTTCAGAAATGTGCCTTGCTTTGTCTTCTTCGCCCGTTCCCCCTGCCTGAATCTGTTTGGCATCCGATCCATGAACGCCTCCCTGTGGGGCTGTGCTCCCCGCACAAGGGGCCCTAAGCACAGAGAAGGTCTAGGCAAAATTTATGCATGACTCAGTTACAGTCTTGCATGATTTCCCACTTGTGTCTTTTTGTAAACCTTGATTTAAATTTCGTTCCCTTAGCACATTCCCTTAGCACATTCTCTCCCCTTCCAGATATTGTTGCAATGGATATTGGGCTCTTTAAGACTTTCTCGGTTGCGAGTAAGAGGAGCTAAATTAGCAAAAGGTGGGATTTATTATAGGCATTCAGTAAATGTTTGTTGTTGCTGCTGCCCCTGCTATTATTAAAGGCGGGACCTGGCTGGGTTTCAGGAACAGCTGGATGCAGGAACTGGTACGCCATCAGAAATTTCGTCGCCCTCCATTGCTCATCTCTGGTCCGTTTCAGACTAGTCTTTTTCACTGGTAAGTGAAATTCAAGTCAAATCAGCTTTAGCAAAAAAAAAAAAAAAAAAAAAAAAAGGCAGGGGCAGGGGGTGATTATTGGCTCATGGAACTGTGGCTTCAGAAACTGCTTCACATACGTGCTAGAACTACACGAACCACATGCTTATCCTGGAAGAGAGTTCTGAAATCAGTCCTACTCTACCCACGTGAACTCTCAGTGAGAAAATGGTGGTTTGTGCCATGGCAAATCAGGGTAATGTCACCAACAAAGGTAGACCGATGCTAGGTAGGCAGAAACAACATGCATCCACAATTCATCTTTTTCCTCATTCTCCTCTTTCTCTCTCTCTCTCTCTCTCTTTACCTCCAGCTCCAGAGAGAAAAATCCCAGAGAAGCATTTCGATTGGCTCAGCTTGCGGCATATGCCCCTCTCAAGAGCCATCAGTGACAGGGGTCAGGGTGCAGGGTCTGGTGCCAGAACAAGGGAATGGAAGAGGAATCCAAAATGGTCATGGACAATAGTGTCTACACTGCGTGACTTTAGGTGGGCCACTTAATCTTTGTTAGGTCTTAGTTTCAACATCTCCTAAATAGTGATGATAAGGCCTTCCGTATAGAGTTGACTATTTTTTTTTAACTTTAAGTAGGCTCCATGCCCAATGTGGGGCTTGAACTCCCGACCCTGAGATCAAGAGTCGCATGCTCTACCGACGGAGCCAGCCAGGCACCCAATAGTTGCTACAACTATTAAATTAGGTGATATCTGTGAAGCACAATGCGTAGCCACATGGAAGTGTAGTCAGATGATCCTTGCTGCTACAAGTACCTAAAACTTACACTGGCATTTTTTAAAAAGTAATATATAATTGGAAAGTCTCAGGACCCACTCTTCTCGTTCTCTTGGTTCTTAACTTCCTCACTGTGATTGGCTTCCTCCACGAGCAGGCTTTCCTCACGAAAGCAAAAGAGCTGCAGCAGTTCCAGGCCTCATGTCTGAAACCCACACAATCCACATACACACAACACACACACACACACACACACACGCACACACACACAGAATGTCTTCCTTCCAACATCACAAGCAAGAGTCCTGACGTTCACTCTGATTGGACTGACTTAGATCACATTCCCACCTCTGAACCAATCAGTGTCCAGGGAAATGGACTGTGCTGATTAGCTGAGACCAATCAAAACCCACCCTGATGGTGGGGGTAGAGTCGGTCTTCCAGGAGCACAAGGGGCAGGTGGGAAGAAGTGGAATAAAAATCAGGTACTATTAGAAAAGAGGGTCGGCTGGCTGGCCACCTCAACCCTTTTGTGTTACAGCAGCAGGGTTGAGCAGTTGCCACACGGACCATGTGACCCACAAAGCCTAAAACAGTTACTCTTGGGTCCTCTACAGAAGAAGTTTGCAGACCCCTCCATGCAGGCAAGCATACGATTTCCATTGCAAGAGTACTAGAAGTATCTGTTTCTTTCACTCTCCTCTCCCTTCTCTTTTGAGAGACATCATGACAAACCAGCAGAGCAGGCACGTGTAGGCAGAAGGATCTTCCTAGGGTCCATCAACTCCCACCCCGTTGGCAATGACTAAACACGAAGCCACAGAATTCACATCAGGCAGAGGACTGGGTTGAGAAGAGCTTTCATGGCTGCTGGAGCGTATAGGCTCTGACTCCATTACCCACTGCAGAACTTCACCACTCAAAGATCAATGACGCAGCCTAGATGATGCTGGCAGCCCATGGGCTGCAGATCCCAATTTTTCCTCTGTGATAAATGAGGAGCAATCTCCAGGAGCTCTAGCCTGAGAGACAGCCCTAGTTAAATTACTTTATCGCCCAGCTGAGAGATGGCCAGCTTGGAGAAGAGGTACTAGGGCAGCATATTAACTAGAGTCAGCATCGACACACAGGCCCTTTCTTGGAGCAACAGACTCCTCCCTCCTCCTTCCCATCAAAGCACAGAACTCCACCCTGCAAGTGGCCACTCTCCCTGCCACTCCCTTGCGAAAAGAGACTGGGCATCTGCGAAGGATATGCCCACCCTCCGTGCACACGTCCAGCGAGATCGCTGCTTGCATGTTTGTGGAGTGGCAGAGAACGTGTACATCATGGTGTCCCTGCAGACACTTGAAATGCTGGTCTATCAAGCTTAAAAGAAAGCTCCAGAGCAGCGGCTAGGTGCACGGGCAATGGAGAGATTCAGAATGGGTTTCAAATCCCAGCTCCTCAATTCACTATTGATCATGGTCAAGTATCTCAGTTTGGGATCACTCAGAAACCTCCTCTGGGACAAGGGTCCGAGTGCAAGCAGGTGATTTAGGCAGTGGCCTCATGAAGCACCAGCAGGGGACTGGAGAAGAGATGGAACTATGCAGGGTATGTATTAAGGAAGCTACCAAGGAGGTCAACCGGGATTGAATTCTGTTGGGGACTCCTGGGAACCAGTGATGTTCCCCATCCAAGGAGCTACCTCATCCAAGGAGCAAGGGAGCTGGGGTATTTATACACCAACTTCTCCTATAAATCATTATTCGAGGGCTGTCCCGGGAGGCATTAACTCCCTGCCACTTCTGGCCTGCTATGCGTGGGGACTCTGGTGGTCAGTGGGATCCCTCCATCAAAGAGCTGCAGATGCTGGGGGTTGGAAGTCTAGCCCATGAACTCTGAAATGGTAAGACCCAAGGGAGTAAGTGTGGAGGGGCACCATTAACATACATTACAACAAGCACTCTAAATCATCTGGGAGTCAGTTTCCTTACCTATAAAATGTAATAATACCTAATACCATGGGATTGCTTTGAGGGGCAAAGGCAATACCATAGGTTACAAAATTCAACACAGTGCCTGGTGCAAGTAAACATTCAATACGTGACAGCTCTGTTTAAAAGACTCAGGCTGCATGGGGCGCCTGGGTGGCTCAGTTGGTTAAGCGTCTGACTTCGGTTCAGGTCATGATCTCGTGGTCCGTGGGTTTGAGCTGTACTGACAGCTCAGAGCCTGGAGCCTGCTTCGGATTCTGTGTCTCCCTCTCTCTCTGCCCCTCCCCTGGTCATATTCTGTCTCTCTCTCTCTCTCCAAAATACATAAACATTAAAAACTAATAATAAAATAAAAGACTCGGCTACAAACTCAATTATGCAATGAATCCACGGCTCATTTTTACAATCAGCTCTGAACCTCCTCCCACCCCACCCCCCCATCTTATAGGGTTGGTGAGAAATTCAATCTCCATATTTTGGGGTGGTCCATCCACATTTCTTATTTAAGTTTTTTTTTTTTAATTTACTTAAGACAGAGAGAGACCAAGCATGAGAGAGAGGAGAGGAAGGGCAGAGAGACAGGGAGAGAGAAGTGCCCAAGCAGGCTCCATACTGTCAGTGCGGAGCCCGAAGCAGGATCGATCTCAGGAACCGTGAGATCATGACCTGAGCAGAGATCAAGAATGGGATGCTTAACTGACTGAGCCACCCAGCGGCCCCAGTCCTTCCACATTTCTAAGGTGGCACGGAATCTGGGAGGCTTAATGTGGAGCTCAGGAAACAAAAGATAGGCCTCTGGTCCTCAGTTCCCTATGTGTTGCTGATGGGCTATTATCCAGCTCTCTACAGAATTGCTTAAGCTTGGCCACAGAAATCTTGTGCAGACTGAGAGCCCCAATAGCCAGGCTCCGTCTTCCTTAAGTATACCCCAGTCATTCCACACCACCGCATCCCAACCACCAGGGCGTTCCAGCCATCCCCCTCAGGATCCTATGGAGAATCACGGCACCTGCAGAACTCCGGCCAACCCCCTTCTGGTGTTGAGGAGTCTCCCTCCACTCCCACTGCTTCTGCCATTTCCCTGCTCCTCAAGGGCACTTGTCTCCCTGTCCTTCCCTTTGAGACAACAGCATCATCTAGGCTGCACATCACTGTCGAGCTATGAATGGAGATGTTCTGTGACAGGCAATGGACTCAGAGCCCTTCACTCTCCTACAGCGTCCCTGAAAGCTCTCAGTAACCCAGTCCTCTGCCTGATGGGAATTCACAGGCTTTATAGGTAGGTCATTGGCTACAGAGTAGGTTTTGAGTCCCCCTGGGACAGTTCTGCCTGCAGACGACACTTGTCCGCTTTGTCATGATGCGTAACAAGACAGAAGAGGAAAGAGGGAAGGAAACAAACATTTATCGAGTACCAATAGAAGCAGACATTGGACGTCTGCCTACCTCATATCCATCCTCTTTTCTCCTTTCTTAGCAGTATCCAGCAGAGAGGAGAATTTGCAGATAACGCCTTACATTCTGATTCATCTCTTGTAGGAATAAAACCACAAATTAATATCTCAACGAACTATCCTGCCTTATAAAACTTTGTGCAACATCAACTATCATCTCATACCAAATTCTAATATAAGCCAGGAGCAAGAGCCATTGGCCTAGTGGGAAAAGAAAAAGCCAAAACTAGAAATTCTATTTGTCTGGGGTTCGGTGGTTTGGTTTTGCTTTGCTTTGCTTTGCTTTTTCCGGGGAGAATTAACAAGTTAATTTCTGTAGAGGAGAGTGCCTGGTATACAGTAAGCACATACTAACTGTGCTGTGTGGTCCAGCACAGCAGATATGCCATTCTGAAGACATGTTCACACTGTAAGAAACAGAACTGTGTTATTTCTCTGGGAGTGGCCAAATGTCTGCTTCTCAAAACAAACAAAATAATTTCTTTCCCCGAGGGAATGGGAGAGTGATCCAGGAAAATATCACCTTGCCTCCTCACCATCGAAGGTACCAAATGCGTGAAAATTTAATACAGATCATTTGCATCTATTTGGGGCTTTTAGCATTTCAAAATGGTCTCACCTCAAGGCTTTGCAAGTGTCAGAAACCCAGCTCAAAGTAATGAAGCCTAAAGGGGAATTTGCTGACCGGTATAACCTGGAAGTTCAAGTGTGGTTTGATCCAGGTACTCACAAGAGAGCATCAATACTGGGTTCTTTTCTATTTTTCATCTCTGTTGGCTTCACTCTCAGGTTGGTGTTTCCCCAGCATGACTGACAGCAGCTCCTTGCTCACATCCCACCAGCTAGAGATCCCAGAAAAAAAAAAAAAAAAAAGAGAGAATATCTCTGTAGCAGTATCTCTCTCCTTAGTCCTGGAATGCATTTTTTTTAAATTTTTTAAACATTTACTTATTTTTGAGAGACAGAGCATGAGCAGGGGAGAAGCAGAGAGAGAAGGAGACACAGAATCTGAAGCAGCCTGCAGGCTCTGAGCTGTCAGCACGGAGCCTGATGTGGGGCTCGAACCCACAAACTGTGAGATCATGACCTGAACTGAAGTTGAAGTCAGATGCTTAACCAACTGAGCTACCCAGGTGCCCCAACATTCTTTTTTTTTTTAAGCTTATTTATTTATTTTGAGAGAGAGTGCAAATGGAGGAGAGGCAGAGAGAGAGAGAGAGAGAGAGAGAGAGAGAGAGAGAGAGAGAATGAATCCCAAGCAGGCTCCACACTGTTAGCACAGAGCTGGGTGTGGGGCTAGCACTCATGAACCCTGAGATCATGACCTGAGCCACCCAGGTGCCCCAGTCCTGGAATGCATTCTGATTGGACAGCTCTGCAGTCATGTGCATCACCTGAACCAATCATTGTGCTGGAGGATGCAGTACATGTTCTGATTGGCCAGGCCTCATGTTGCCTCTCAAGGGAGACCGCCTGCAAGAAAGATGGCTTCTCACTGTAAATCAGAGTGATGTTACCAGAAGAGGGGAAAAATATGCCAGGCATGCATGCATAACTGATACCCCTGCAGGATCCACAACTACCATGTAGTTTTCAAGGGGCTCTATGATCCCCAAAATGATCATTTAGGGTTTTTGCTCCTTTTTAATCTCAAAGTCATGCACACTCACTGTAATGATTACTTTTATTTTACAGATGTTGAACCTGAGGTTCAGAAGGAACAAGGGACACCCAAATTCTCAGTCAGTCTGCCTCCAAAGGGCGGGGGGGGGGGGCGGTCCTTAAACCACCGAGCAGATCTGTCCACTGTCTTTTCTTCTAAGGTCCATTTACAGGCCCAGGGGTCATTTTCAGGACTGTCCAAACTCTTCTTCTACTATATACATAAACCAAAGGAACCAAACAGCGTTCCTCACCCCTCACTCCCACAACCCAGGAAGAGCAAACTTCAGGAGCCCGTCTGTAGCCACCTGGCATGGGGACTGATCACCGAGCCAGTAAGCTTGGGTTGGGTTAATACAGCAGTCACCTGAGCACTTGTTAAAATGGTAGATCCCTAAGCTCCACCCCACACGCCTGGGAAATCACAATCTCTCAGGCTGTGGCATCCAGCCTCCAAGATGGTCCCCTGTGATTCCTGCCTCCCAGTGAATCCCTGGTATTTGCAACTTTTTATTGAGTCCCCTCATCCCTGAATAGGCCTGACCTGTTGTCTTAGTTAGCTCAGGCTGCTATACCCAAAAAATACCTATATGGGGTTGATGTAAACAATAAACTATTTCACAAGTTCTAGAAGCTTGGAAGTCCAAGATCAAGGTGCCAGGGTTCACTTCCTCGTTCACAGATCACCATCTTTTAGCTGTCCTACGTGGCAGAAGGGCGAGGGAGCTCTCTCTGTCCCTTTTATAAAGAGGTCACTCGTCCCATTCATGGAGGCCTTCGTGACCTAATCACATCGGAACGGCCCCTCTTCCTAACCTGTCCCATTGGGGATTAGGGTTTCAACGTATGAACAAGTGCTCAGTCCATAACACCCGTGGAACCAGTAGGCTATTGCGGAAGCTGACTTCTGTGGCTAGGTCATAAACAACATCACATCTGCCTTGCTCTCTCTTGAGTCAGTTGCTCTGGGGCAAGTCAGACACCATGTCACGAGGATGCGAAGCCAGCGTGACGCAGGTTTCCGCGTGCCGAGGACCCGAGTTCCGTGACCTGCGAAATCAGTCCCCCAGCTCCAGCCAGGCCCTGGCCCACACCCTGACCGCAGCCTCTTAAGAGACCACATGCCAAAACCAACCGGGCAAGGTGCTACCTAATTCCTGACCCTCAAGAGCTATGTGAAGCAAAAATGCACTGTTGTTTTAAGCCGTTAGGTTTCAGGGTGATTCGTTACGTAGGAGTAGATAGTTACTGCACAGAGTGAGCCCAGAAATCTGCATGTTTTATAAGCTTCCTGGATAAGTCAGAGGTGCGTTCCCATCCCAGCCAGTGCAGCCCCAGGATGTTCCTGCAGCACTGTATGGAGGGGACAGTGGCGCTCTCTCCAGGGAATTAGGAAGCAAATTATAGTCCACCCCCAAATTATAGACAGTGATGCAGGTACACAGCTATACCTTTTTTCAAAGGAGGCCTAGTGTTATTTCATGACACGTTGAATGAAACACCAGTCAGCATATACTAAGCCATCCTACTTTTGTTCCATAAGGAGTATTATTAGGTAGTCCCTCGTGCCCCAGGAGTCACCCTCCTGTAAATATACAATAAAGGCTTTTATTCCCTAAAAAGAGTTTACTTCACTCCAAAAATTTCAGTGCACAGCAGCCTGATCGCTTAGAATTAGTCCCAGCTGTTTCTAAAGGTTCCCCAAGAACCCATTCACCCCGGGTTCAGGAATGAGCCCACACGTCCTTTTGACCTTGGCATTCTGCTGTCCCACCTCTGTATTCTGCTGGGACGACTCCCACCCCTAACCCCAGAGGCAAGATGCTGTTCCCCCGACGAACTTCACCACACAGCCCTCGAAAATATCCAAGTGAAACCAGGCTGTAGGGTTTGTGTTTTTTTTAACACATGTGAAGTACCTGAAAATCCCACTGTAAAAATTAGTTTTAAGGGGGGATGGCATAGGCAGTGGAGGCAGTAAAGCATAGTGGTTCAAATCCCGACTCCGCCTCTTAAATCGGCCCCTTTGCCTCATTTCTCTGCTGTCCCACTGCCCGCACAATTCCAGGGCCACAGTTCGTATTGTTTTCTATGCATATAGCACCCCCTGGAGTTGTGCCTTCGCTTCCTCGTGTAAAATAAGGAATCTAATCATAATTCATAAGGTCATTATTAGGATTGGGTAGGTTAACTCCTTCAAATAAAGCCCTTCAACAGTGCTTGGCCCAGAGCAAGCATTCAACAAACGTCACCTGTTACTTTAACTGTCATCGTTATTATCCACATAGACTCCACACACATAATCCCGCTGCCCTCCTTAGAAGTCACCCCAGTTATTGTTTAAGCAGGCACACTTGCGGAATTTTCTGTGCATTTACATACACATAGAAACACATTTTTGCATTGGTTTTGTGTTTCTCGAATGAATGGGACCTTTCTCTGTGTATTGTTCCCCGGCGGCGTGTGTCAGAGAAACACCCACACCCACAGGTACGGATCTGGCTCACTCTAGCGCAGATATACCATGGTTTGTCTAAGAGTCCCCACCAGATGGACACTTAGCTTATTCCCAGTTTTTTTTTTTTTAATTTTTTTTTTCAACGTTTATTTATTTTTGGGACAGAGAGAGACAGAGCATGAACGGGGGAGGGGCAGAGAGAGAGAGACACAGAATCGGAAACAGGCTCCAGGCTCTGAGCCATCAGCCCAGAGCCTGACGCGGGGCTCGAACTCACAGACCGCGAGATCGTGACCTGGCTGAAGTCGGACGCTTAACCGACTGCGCCACCCAGGCGCCCCAACTTATTCCCAGTTTTATGCTGTTACGAACAACCCCTTTTGTTTGATGCTGCGGAAAACGTCAATACATGCCTCTTTGTCCATCACACTAGCGCTGAGAGGAGATTCCTAGAGGTGGCATTTGTGGGCCATAGGGTATTTGCACTTCAAATGCTGACGGATCCTCAGGCTGTGCAACACTACAGACAGCAAGATAAGAGGAGAGCCTTTGTCACATGGAGATTAATTTAGACCCATTGGGTTTTTTTTTATTTTTTTTATGTCTATTTATTTTTGAGAGAGAGAGACAGAGTGCCAGTGAGGGAGGGGCGGAGAGAGGGAGACACAGAATCCGAAGCAGGCTCCAGGCTCCGAGCTGTCAGCACAGAGCCCGACGCGGGGCTCGAACTCACCAACAGCGAGATCGTGACCTGAGCCCAAGCCACACGCTCAGCCAACTGAGTCACCAATTTAGAACCACTGTTAAGAAAGTTTCCTCTCTCTCCATCCTGAAGCGCAGACACCACATTCAAGCTCCATGACAAGGAGCTGCTCGCTGAGCACTAAAGACATTCTGGAGAAGGCGGGAGGTGGGGGCGGGGGTCTCCACCCCTCCAAGTTCCCACCCAGCTCCTTCTGGACGAAGAAAGATAAGGAAGAAGACCAACACCACCTCCTCATGAAGCAGGGAGCATCTCCTCCGCCGAGAAGTCCTGTCACCGCCTGCAGTGAGCCTCCTGGCCCAAATGAGACAACTGCATTGGCTGGCAGGACATTTACAGCTCTGTCTGCTAGGTCTTGTACGTCACCACCGGGAGGGAGACCAACCCTGGAGACCTGGGTCCTCCTCGCCAAACCCTCCCTTTCGCCTCCAGCCTCAGGTGACGGGAAGATCAAACCTGCACGTCCCCCTGCCACCATCTGGCCCTCAATCCCCAACCCCAGTGAGCAAGGGCTCAGATGAGAACACACACCCCATCTCCCAAGAGCAAACAAGCACATGCAGGCCTGCAGCAGCCCACCTCCAAGGGCGGAGGCAGATTCTTCTCCAGCCCTGCAGGGGCACGTTCTGCTAACACACACACACACACACACACACACACACACACACACACACACACGGTTTGCATTAGGTTCTCCTTAGAATACCTAACAGCTTCGTCTGTGCTTCAGCATTTGGGCTTTCAGGGTCTCCCCAAGAACTGTAAATAGATCATTTTTCTTATTTTCTGCTCACCGAGAATCAAGGGATGTTCCTTCTGAAAGGTAAACTCCAGTCTTCTTCCCAGAAAGCAGGAAATGCGTGTATTGTATTAAATCAGGGTTTTCCACGCGTTCCCCGAAAATGTGCAAGTTGACTCTACCCCAGGAACTCTATTAAATATGTATTTATATTTTTCATTCCTTCAACAATATTTACTGAGCACTACTACACATAGGACGTAGTGTAGGTGCTGAGGACACAGAGGCGGAAAAAACAAGCCAAGATTCTACAGGGGTTACATTTTAGCGCACAGATACATGGGGGGAAAGCCAAAAAATATTTTTTAATGTTTATTTTGAGACAGAGAGAGAGCAGGAAAGTGGCAGAGAGACAGGGGGAGAGAGAATTCCAATGCAGGGCTCAATCCCACGAACCGTGAGATCATGATCTGAGCCGACGTCAAGAGTCGGAGGCCTAACCGACTGAGCCACCCAGGCGCCCCAAGCTGACCAATATTTTTAAGTGATAAGGGTTATCCTGAGGATTGTGAGAAGAGCAGACCTTTTTTTTTTTTTTAATGGTTTGTTTTGTTCGAAACTTTTCCATTTGGAAAAAAAATCATAGTTTAGAAGAATATTGTTGCGGTGTGTGTTCACAATATAGTGCTGCATGAAAATCACTGAGTACAGAAGAATATTCAAAGTGCTAGCAGTGTGTGTGTGTGTGTGTGTGTGTGTGTGCGCGCGTGCGTGTTGCTAGCAGTGGTTTTTGACTGGAGGAATCAGAGAGGAATGTGTTACTTCATTTTCTTTGTGCCCTTCTGTGTTTTCCAAGTGTTACGCATCGAGCGCACACAGTTTTTATAAATAGGGGGGAAATGTTATTTAACAACTGGAACTGCTTCCTTGCCCCAAGGTATTCTATCCATAGGTCTGTCGGAATACCTGAATGTTCTCCATTAGAGTCACTCGTTTGATTAAACCCTGTTTTCGCGGAGGCGCCTGCTAAAATACGGAAGAGGGACCGCACGCTGGTCTCTGTGAGATCTCACACTGTGAAGCAGAAATGTGAACAAGGGAATCTAAAAATGAACTGTTGCTTTGGAGAGCGGGGAGCCCCCCCCACCCCGGCCCCAGCCCCCCGGCTCAGTGAGACGCAGGCAGAGAGGGAGCACGAAGAAGAGAAGAAGAAGGGATGGAGAAGCGGAGACCAGCGGGGCACAGTGGGGAGAGGGGAGGAGGCATCTAGCCCAGCAGGGAGGCGGGAGGCGGGAGGCGGGAGGACTCCCATCCACGCCCCTCCACCTACTCCCACCACACCGACCCCCAAGAGTTATTCTGGAAGCAAGGTCAGCGCTAATTAGCACACTAATGAACAACCTGTTTGCTGCGAGGAAAAGGAAACCTATTTGTGCACGGTTTTCTCGGTGGTGAACAGCGTGGCCCAAGTTTCAGAAGCTCCATCTAGGGTGATGTCACTGCCCCCTGTCACAGGGGCCAGAGCTGAATGCCACAGCAGCACCCAAAGAGCTCACTCACCCATCTCTCTCTCCCTCTCTCCCTCTCTCCCTCTCTCTGTAGGTTTTCATCCAGAGTCCCGTATGGTAACACCTGACAGAGGGGAAGGCGGTCCTCAGAACCACAGTGGGAGAGCAGAGGGGAGGGGGGGCCAGTCAGCCAAGAGATGAACCCTTCCCGATGTGACCCTACCATGCACGCCTCTGCTCCACGACCTCCTGCACTCCGTTCCTGGTGCCCGAACCCAAGATACCCTCAAAGCCTCCCTCTGCTCCACACGGTGACCACGCACATCGAGGGGCGGGGGGTGGGGCGGGCAGGGGGAAGCGGGGGTGCGATTTAGCCAACGTCACTTAACAAGTCAGGAGCACAGAGGACCACCAGCCAGATCTCTGACGTCACGTCACTCAGCCTCCGTTACAGCCCGTTTCTCCTGCCCTCCCAGGAATCTGAGGCGCGACAATATTGAGCATCAAGGGAAGGTTAATATGAAAAGAGAATGTACCTAAATTAAGACAGACGAGTGCAAATCTATCAACCTTACCCCAGTCCTATCAACCTGTCCGCAAGTCTTGTTGGCTCTCTCTTCAAAATCTATTGGGGATCCAGCTCCTCCTTCTTACTGAGGCCACCTGGGGCCAAGGCACCAGGATTTCTGCTGCTGCCACCTCCCTCTCTCCCAGCTTCCACCCTTGCTCCACGACGGGCCGTTCACACACACAGCAGGCAGAGTCCTTTCTTTAAGATATAGATTGGATCATGTGTCTCTTTCCAGCTTGGAGCCTCCAGCAAATGACTTCCGGTGACACTTAAAACTTTCATTTCTCAAAAATAAAAAAATAAAAAAATAAAATAAAAAATGGGGCGCCTGGGTGGCGCAGTCGGTTAAGCGTCCGACTTCAGCCAGGTCACGATCTCGCGGGCCGCGAGTTCGAGCCCCGCGTCGGGCTCTGGGCTGATGGCTCAGAGCCTGGAGCCTGTTTCCGATTCTGTGTCTCCCTCTCTCTCTGCCCCTCCCCCGTTCATGCTCTGTCTCTCTCTGTCCCAAAAATAAATAAAACGTTGAAAAACAAAAACAAAAAAAACACTTTCATTTCTCACCCTGGTCTATGAGGCAGGACATGATCTGTCTGCGTGTCCGACCTCCTCTCCTACAGCATTGTCCTCACGAACCCTGTCCTTTCTATTCCTGGAAAGCCCCCAGCTCTACCCCGACCCCACCCTCTGCCCTTTGCACATGCTGGTCCCTAGTCTGCACAGCTGGCTCTTTCTCTCCCTTCAGGTCTCAACTCAGATGTCACCTCCTCCAAGAGGCCCTCCGCGAGTCCGTATAAAACCCTCTCCCCCATTTACTCCCTTCTCATCAGTTGGGTTCACTCTTTCAAAAGAACTTCTCACCCTCTGAAATTACTTTGTTCACCCATCTGTTTGTTAATTGTCCTCCCAGACCACCACATAGACACTACCGGGGCAGGGCCCAGGCCTGCTTTGTTCAAGCACCCAGTACACAGTAGGTGCTCAATAAATACCTGAGAAGAAAGGGAGGGAGGATGGGGGAGAGTGGGAGGGAGGAAGAGAGAGAACGGGCGACGTGTTGAGCTCCTCACGCCCACGTCCATACCACAACTCCAAATACTCAAGTGACAGTCAGCTGACCAGTGCAGCAAGCCCGGAGCCAGCCCCACCCTCCATCAACACCGCGACGGCGGGTATTCTGTGTCGCTTGGCATGAGCCCCCATGTGACCGGTCATGGCTATTCAGAACAGCCAGGGCCTTTGCTAATGAGGTGAGCAGCCATTTTCTCCAATGCTTGTAACATCACTGAGAATGCTTCTCTCCAGGTCAGGTTTATGGCTCTTACCTGACGCTCATTATAGGGTGTTATAATAGGTCTGAGAAAAATAGCCAACACCTGTGGAATTCTGCCTCCCAGGGTCCGGCCTTGGCCTTGGGTCCTGAGGTACACGGGTGCCCATATCACAGGCTCGGCAGTCTACACTGAGCTGGGGAGAGGATCCGACCTGCCTGGTGCTGAAAATCCCTTCCCCCTGCTCTACAAGGAGCAGGGGCCCAGGCCAAACCAACCATGGATGATCCCCCTCAAATCCCACTCTCTCCCTCCGGCAAGAAGAAAGTGATATTGATTCTGCAGGCTCTGGGGATGGTAAATTTGCCCTTGTCAGGCAGGCTCTACCAAGCTGGGGAGAAAACAAACCACTCCAGCACCTAAATCTAGTAAACCGAGGAGAGGTGGCAGCCAGGATTGCTGCAGGGAGGGGAGGTAGGGGCCAGGAGAGATTTACGGGGCACCAGCAGGAGAGAAATGGGGGTGGTTGAGCCCATTCTTCTGCCAACCCCAGATTTATACACTCCAGGCCTAGTTCACTGTCCCCACGGGACCTCAGGGACCTTTTGGTCTCTCCTCTTAGCCTTGGGGAGATTAATCACACAGAGAGGAGGCGAGTGTCGGTATATCGCTGTGGGTGTGGGTGTGCCTGTGTGTGCTTGGATATGTGTGTGAATTGTGTGTCTTTGTGTGTTGGCTTCAGTGCATTTGTGCATTTTGTGTATGTATGCGTTTGTGTTTCTCTTCGGCTACTCCTTTCAAATATATGCTATCAGTATCTCTCTGAAACAGCCTTTGGGGAGTTGAGCCTCCTCTACCAACGTCATGAAGCTTCATCTTCCCTTCTTGAATGTCAAGGCACCTTTTCCCGTGCTGACCACAGAGCAAACCTTGGAGGTGGTCTTGGGTTCTATCCAGGGATAAATGAACATCTGTGATTGCAGTATGCTAAGAAAATGAGATGGGTAGCCCTAAGCCCCTAGCTGGTGAATACCCTCCTCTTTCCTTCTTGCAAATCACTTCTGGTTTAGAGCAACGATTTTAAAATCCTGTGTCTGGGGGCGCCTGGGTGGCTCAGTCGGTTAAGCGTCTGACTTCGGCTCAGGTCGTGATCTCACAGTTCGTGAGTTCGAGCCCCACGTCAGGCTCTGGCTCTGTGCTGACAGCTCAGAGTCTGGAGCCTGCTTCGGATTCTGTGTCTCCCTTTCTCTCTGCTCCTCCCTGCTCACATGCTATCTCTCTCTCAAAAACAAATAAGGATTTAAAAAAAATTTTAATAAAATAAAATCCTGTGTCTGTAGTCTTTTTTATTTCAACATGAGCAGCCCTTCAATTCTCCCTACCTCTGCCTTCATGACCTGAATGTTACCAAATGAGGTGGCAGCATCAGAAAAATCAAAGCAGGCTGAGTCCTTAAGTCATTGCATGAGGGACCACCACCTAGAGGGTTGACTGACCCTCACCAGAATTCATAGAGGAGAAACACAGCTTTGTGGTATGAAGCCATGGAGATTTCTGGGCGTGCTTGTTCCTGCAGCATTAGTGGGCTTATCCTGACTAATATAACACCTAAACCATTTATATATATATATATATATATATATATATATATATATATATACATATATATATATATATATACATATACATATATATATATCTCCTTGGTGAGATACACCAAAACACTTTGGGATGTGCTGAATCTGACTATTTCTAAGTTCCTATTCATGTCCAACATGAAGATCCTAACCTCTTATGATGGAATGGCCTTCATTCTTTCCCCAATCATATGACTAGAATCTCTACACAGATGAAATCTCATCCCGACATGGCCACCCAGCCCTCTGGAGTGTTAGGAGATAAGTCGAAAGATGCTGCTGGGTTCTCCCATTATGGCAAAACATGAAACTGAGGTGTCTTTGTTGTGACCATGAGGCTTCTATGTTTACTACTCACCTCAGGACTTGGCCAACTGTATGTCACCCTGTGCTGGGCAACTGTTCCCAACCCAACCCAAATCCCTTCTCTCCAGGTGCCTTTCTATGATCAAGACCCTTCTGATTAAGGACACCACTTTGAAATTATCCACAGAAGACTCCCCAGAAGTACCTTTTGGCTTCAAGCAAGCCCGGTGCCTTGAGGGGCTTATCCCGGCTCTTGTCCAGGTGAATTGGTCACTCATGTCTAACGACAGTGCCAGTGACCTAGGTTCAAATCCCCACTCTGGCATGTCCTAACTGTGTGATCTCTTGGCAAGTTTCTTAGCCTCTCTGGGCCTCATGTTCCTCATCTGTAAAATATGGACAATAACAGTAGCTGCCATGGGGTTGTCCTGAGGAAATATAGAACATGAAACTGGTTCTCCAAGCTGAAGTGAATCAGAGTAGACCTTCATGTAAGCAGAACAGGGAAATACACTGTGTTCAAAAGTTCTTTTCCTCCCTGATCTGGCAAAGTGTCAGTACTTCTGCCATTAGAGTCACCAGTTTGCATTAGGATATTGCCACTAGAAATAAACTCGATCTGACAGACTAGCCCTTTGACTCACTATTGCTCTCTAGCTAAGACTGACTTCTCGAATGTGTCATTGCTATCAGGAATGGGAGACAATGAGACAGGGGACTAGTGGATTTTCATGATGATAAGGAGAGTCCATGCTTGGGCATTTCTGGAGAAGTACAGGTCAAATGATAAGAAGCCCCAGGCACTAAAGAGACAGCATGAAAATAGTGTATGAATCACTTCACTTGAGGTCACTGTTTCTTCCTTCATAAAAGCCATAGGATGTACTGAGAGTATAAAGTGGATGCCACAAATTTTAAAGTGTAGTGGACTGACTTGTTATTGCTATTGCCATAACCATTATAATCTGCCCTACTCACAAAAGCCCTTACAAAACCACCCCTCCCTCAGTGCTCCTTACACCTTCTCCTTCCTGTGTGGTTGGATGAATCAAAACCAACACTCTCCAATTTCCAGGACTCTCCTGGAATCATTGTTTGTTCTCCAAGAGGGTGGATTTTAATTCCTTTGTAGGTGAGAGCCTGGCTTCCATTCCCTCTCTGCTGTCATGGAAACCAGGGCACTAGCAACCTAGCATGGAAACAAGAATATGATTTTTTTTTTCCTTCACCAAGCAGAGGAGAGGCTAAGACAACTTCTGGGCAGGGGGAGGAGGCCTTACAGTCGATTTGATCTCCTTTTGTGAAGGAACAGCTACCCAGAAGATGCCGACAGAAGGTGCCACCCGGAGCTGTTCAGCCACAGAGCCCTGGAACTGACTTCAGAACCATGGAAAGCTCCCTAGGACTTCAAGGTTGAGAGAGGAGGCTACACCATATCCTGACTTCTAGAAAAGCAGAGTATTAAAGATGGGGACTGTGCTGTGTTTAAGAGTGTCAGAACCACAAAGAGGAAATGTGAAATATCATTTAGTTCACAATCCCTCAA
This sequence comes from Lynx canadensis, assembly GCF_007474595.2. NCBI lineage: Eukaryota > Metazoa > Chordata > Mammalia > Carnivora > Felidae > Lynx > Lynx canadensis. The sequence continues at coordinate 76,407,373 of NC_044314.2, read as the reverse complement.
AGTGTGTTCTGAGGGCCTGCATCAGAATCATCTAAAACGCCATTCCTTCCAACATCTGAATCCTTCTCTGTGGGGCGGAGTCCTGCATTGTGCATTTTAACACACTGCCTCAAAAAATTCTGATGCACATCAAAGCTTGAGGCCAACTGATCTAGTGCCACACTCGTATTTTTCAGGTGGGGAAATGTGCTAGTCAAAGTGACGTGCATTTTCTCAGTTCAAACAGCAAGTTGCAACCAGAATCCTTGTGTCCCAATTACCAAGATTTCTCTGAACCATCCAGCACTGCTCCGAAGTCCCATTTCAAAACCCTACCCTAAGTACCTATGCTGATGGCCCTGGCGAGCACATGAGATAATCATGCCTTAGGTCATCTCTCTGAGAGCTCTCTCCTACGACACAAATTCTCACTGGGAGGGGCAAATTGTCTTACCACCGTATTCATATCCCTGGAATCTAACACAAACACGGATGCTCAGTGCTTGCTGGCTGAACTAACTAATCGATTCGTGTACTAATGGATGAATGAACTCCTCAACAATGGGGTGTGATGTCTCCTTAATGGAGCTATAATAAAAATTCACATTTATTGAGCAAGCTTACATGCCAGTTTCAGGGCTAAGAAATCAACACTCAGAGCCCATTGGGTTTGCACAACAACCCAATGAGATAGGAACTATTATCGTCCTTAATTCAAAGATGAAGAAATACAGCGTGGAGAGGTGTAGTAATTTACCCAGGGCGCACACAGCTGTGGCAGAGCTGGGATTCACACCCAGGTGTACTAAATCCAAAGGCTGAGCTCCAAGCCACATTTTTTGGACACACCAGGAAAAGGCACTTGCCCTAATGAATGGCCTCTGTGCAGTGGGAAGAAGGTTAAAGAAAAGGACATTCAAGCCCCTGCGATGTGTTTGGTCACTAGCCAGAGCCTCTGCTTTGAGCTTACCAAAGAGAGGTTAAACCCACCCACCCATCCATCCATCCATCCATCCATTCCTTCATTCTGAAAATATGTGTTGGCCACCTAGTGTGTGCCAGGCCCTGTTCTAGATGCGAGGGTACGGTAGTGAACAAGATAGACAAGGTTTCTGTTCTAGTTGAGGGAGACAATCAGCACACAAAGAACTAACAAATAGGTACTGCGGTATCAGGCAGTGATGGGAGCTAAGAAGAGTACAGCAGGGCAAAGGGGATAGAGAGTGACAGGGCATGGAGGGAAACAGCCAGGAGAGCTACTGACACACAGCAGCTGTGTCTGCAAGAACCCCAAACAACTAGCTGAAAAATAACATGTCAGGCAACCCACTGGTTGGCATCAGAACAACCAAACCATCTCAGTGCGTTTTCTCCACTGAACTCATCTTGTGTTGTCTTATTTTTTCTCTTTTAACAGAGTCATTGATGAATAGATAGAAATAGAACCTGAGAGCCGGAGGCTATGACCGATGCTCCATTCTCTGGCCCGGCCCGGGCCTTTTTTCTGGTTGAGATAGCCCTGCTGTGAACAGTAAGGACTGGCAGGAGTGCCCGCTCAGGGATCAGAAATAAGAACAGAGGCCTGTCCATTGACAATTGTGTCAGTTGGGACTCTCTGGATACAGGTCACGGTAGTTTTCTAAATCTAACATTAGGAATAAAAGGGGACACGTAAGGGTACAGAGTGTTTCAAAAAAACCAGGCTAGGGACATTCCAGGACTCAGGAGGGACCTGAATGAGCAGCAGAAGGCTCTCAGGATGCCTGCTTCCTCTCTACGTCTGCCACTCAGCCTGCTTCTCTCTCTGCGTGTGGGCTGTCCAGTTTGTGTGACGAGCCAGAAGCTAGCTGCCCACCGCTCCTGAGTTTTATAGTGCTGCTCAAAAGCATCCCTCTGACACTAAACCTTCTTAGTCCCGATCTCAGATTCCCAGGGAAGAGGTTCTACTTGGCACATTTGGGGCTAGGGACTCCCACCTACGGTCAGTCGGCTCTGGCCAGGGAGAGGAGAACTTCATCGAACAATCATGGCGAACCTGTGTGTCAGAAGAGTAATGGAGGAATTGTTTTCAGGACTAATGGAATCAGAGTGACCCACACAGGATCTCATAAACTTGCCATGACTATGATATATCCCAGACCCTAAAAACAGAGAAAATGCACACTCCAAGGGTTGAGCAATTTGACCGGGGAAGAACTTGGGGTCCATACTACATGGAAGCCAGTGATGGGGATGAGAGAGTTAAGCCGAACCCATGAACTCTGAAAAGCACCCAACTCTACTCAGTAGTCATTGAAATGGCCTCCATAAAGCTCCGAGGCAAAATTATAGATCATCATTTTAATTGAGTGCAATTGGCTATACATTAATATTCATGATTATTAGAGCAGCTAATTTTCCTCTTTATAGAAAGTGAGTGGGGGATCATTTCAGCTGCTACTTACTTTTCCTCCCTTAGATTTCTGCGGGGGAGGTGAAAGAATAAAAGACACGGCACTTGAAATCAGCCATCAATTCCTGAATGTTGGGTAATTATTAAGGATTTTTAATTGCTTTGACCTCTTAGACGGGGCTGGGGAGAAGCATCTTAGGAATACAAAAAACACACACATACACGAGCCTCCGGAAATGGCTCCTCCGGTTGGATGAAAGCAGATTATCTAAATGAGAATCTGAGCCATTCCTCACCCCACTAGCCTGCCAAGGATAATAGTAACAACAGCAACAACCACAATGATTGGATTGCCATCAGAGCCCAAGCGGGATGAGGAGGATATCTGCCTGAGGGTACAGCTAACATGGGCTAAGAGAGAACAGGCAGGGTGACAAGGGGGTCCATGCAAGGTAGCAGTGGCAGGTGTAACAGGATGATTGTTTCATTGGTCAGACAGTTAAATATACTGAGGAAAATGGCAGCCAGCTTTCTCATCATCAGAAGGGAGTTACAAATATGGAAATGGAAAGAATCAGAATAAACTCGATGGTGATAGATTTGAATCAGAGATATCAATGTGACTTTATGCTTTTCAGTACATAGAAAAAGTCTAGAAATAAATACACACGTGAGCATGTCTGTGTGTGTGTGTACACATGTGTGCACACATGCGTGCACATGCACGCACACACACACACAAACACACACACACACACACACACACATCCCTGAGCTTTGTCCACGGAGGGGCTCTCAGAACTGTGATGCCCCAACAGCAATACACACACCAGGACCAACTTTACTTCTAGATATCCCCCACTAAACTGAACCAGGGCTCCCTTGAGAAATGGTTGATTCCAGGGCTGCTGGCTCAGGGAGAGTACAGGATGAGCCTAGAACATCTTGCTGGGCCAAAAAGCAAAGCAGTGCTCAGAGTAAAATGGAGGTTGTATCAAGGGACGCAGAAGACAGCTTGAAGGGACTCTCACTGGCCCAAAAATGAGGCAATCTGACCACTAAAATAAATGATAATAGTAATGGATTAAATCCTCTAAGTAAAATAGCAAAGAATTAGTTCGTAATGTTATGAATGAATGAATGAATGAATGAATGATTTGGTGACGACATTTACATAGTTTCAAAGAGCTGGGGCTCCTGGGCAGCTCAGTTGGTTAAGCATCCGATTCTTGATTTCGGCTCAGGTCATGATCTCGTGGTCATGATACCAATCCCTGCATCAGGCTCTGCACTGACAATGCAGATCTTGCTTGGGATTCTCTTTCTCCCTCTCTCTCTACCCCTCCCCCACTCATGCTCACTCTTTTTCGCTGTCTCTCAAAATAAATAAATAAACAGTAAACAAACAAACAAAAAGAACCTTTCCACAAAAATATTACGACAGAGGAAAAGAGTAACTTCACAGCAAAAAGAAGCTTGGCAGAAACCACCTTAGTCACATGACTAAAGAGAACAGACCAATAATGGGACACATGGAAATCACATGCCACCTGGCAGGACTCAATAAGGACACAGCATTGCTCCTGTGCCAAAGATGCACGATCCAAAGCTAAACTCAAGGGAACATCAGACAAACCCAAACTGAGGGACATTCTGCAAAGTGATGGGCCTGTCCCCTTCAAAAGGTTGAAGAATGCTCCAGACTAAAGGAGACTCAAGAGACAGGACACCTACAGGCAATGGGCAATCCTGAACTGGACCCTTCTGTTACAAAGGACATTATTGGGACAAACAGCAAACGCTGAATGGGGTCTGAGGATTAGAGGTTAGTAATGTGTCAGGGTTAATGTCCTGATCCTAACAGTTTTATTGTGACGATCTCAGAGCCTTCCTGTTTTAGGGAAATAAATTCTACTATATTCAGCGGTCATGGATCATCAGGTTGGCAGCTTTCTTTCAAATGGCTCTGGGGGAAAAAAGGTACTTGTATTGAACTTACAACTTTTCTATACTACTGATAATTGCCAACTTGAGTGCCTACTGTGTGCCATGCACTCCATCACCGCTTCTATCTTGCAAATAACCTTACAAAATATTTCTAGTTCATTTTACAGGTGAGGAAACAGAAGTTCACAGAGGTTAAGCACCGTGCATAAGACTGTTACTTCTTTCATTAGACAAGTACTCATTGCATCTCTGGGGGCTGTGTGAGGCACCAGCACATAGAGTAAGGAATAAAATAAGCATGCCCGACCTTCATGAAGTCTCCAGCCCAGGAGGAATATAGGCAATAACCAAGAAAGCAAACAAGGAAATAGTTCCAGGGCGTGACGAGGGCCATGAAGGTACCAACAAGAGGTGTCGGGAAAGATAACGTTGGAGGGTAAAGGATGAGCCAGGTCGTGTGGACCTTTATAAAATTTGGATTGCATTCTAAATCAGAGGGAAATCACGAACATGATTAATGCAGGGGAGTGGCAGGATCTGATTCATATTTTAAAGGAATTCCCTCGTTGTGGAGAGAGATAAGACGGGGCAAGAAGAGAAAATGTAGGGGCCAGGGAGCTAGTAGACGGCAGAGCCAATGTGTCCCCCACCCCCCACCCAGACCTGTGTGACCTCACTCTCTTGACACGGAGGGCATGCACTCTGGGTGCCTTCCCATGTTCTCCTGCACTTACCAGGTCTGGGCATCCAACCCCAATTCCATCTGTCAGCTCCCTGCCTTGGGCTTTCTCTGGCCGTCCGGAGCAGGTCGACAGTGCCCGGAATCAATGCTGGCTCTGTCACCGGGAGAGCATCCCTCGACTGGTGACACTGGGAGAGCATCCCTTGACCAGTGACCTGTCAGGCCTAGTGGATAAATACCATAGCTCCCTAGAGCAGGAAGTATTGAGCGAAATGAGCCACGTCACAGCAATCTGGGGCCAGTCCATGTTACATAGAGTCTAAAGATGGCGGGGGGGTGGGGTGGGGGGTGGGGTGAGCTCTGGAATTAAATGAGATCTGGGTTCTAACCCCAGTTCTGCCACTTAGTGGGAGACGGAAGTGAGAGGCGCACAGGCTCCTTAGGCTGGGGCCAGCGAAGACCTCCCTCCTTTTTGTTGTTTGAATATCTTCCGTTTGGGTCTTCCGGACCCGGGGGCACCAGCAATGGCCAACAGAACTTTCTGCGATCCGGGGAACGTTCTTTACCTGCACTGTCCAGTCTGGTAGCCACTAGTCACATGTGGCTATGGAGTACTTAAAATCTGATTAATGCAGCCGAGGGACTGAAGTTTTCATCTGACACCATTTTCATGAATTTGAATGTAAATAGCGACACACGGCTACTGGCCTCCGCGTTGGAGGGCGCGGGTCTACCCCCTTGGGACAAACGCTAGGGCACATCCTGCTGGAATGGGCACCCGCACCCGGCTTCCGAGCTCTCCGGAGAAAGGCAGCCGGTGGGAGCAGCAAACCACACACCCAAAGCCACGTGACCCCTGTCCTCTGGTCGCCAGGATCAGCCACTGGGCTTCTCTCTCCTTTGTCCTGCCTGAACAGTGCTGTTCCTTTTCAGAGATGCACACGCCTTTTCATAAGAACATACAGTGCTAAATTGCATCTCTCTCTCTCCTGACACAATTCTCTCTCTAACGAGATTTTCCCCATTTTCCACAGCAGCTGTGCTGAAAAGCCATCTTCTGATTGAGCCGTGACGCCTGAGCGCAAGGGATGGGCGGGGCATGAGGCACAAAGCCAGAGGGATTTAGGTCTATTTTCTCACCTCTTTGGGGACAGCCAGCTAATATAATCAAGCCAAAGACGATTTCCCTAACGCCCGCTGCGAGGCCAGCTGACCGGCACCTGCCTCGGCCACTTGTAATTGACGACGTTGCCAACAGACGGAGCCTCGGCCGTGGGACAGCCCGGCCCGGGGGCCTCGCATCTCTGGAGTGACCTTTCTGTTGCCCTTTACGAAGGGTGAAAACAGAGACCCATTTCTTGCGAGAAGATGAGCGGAATTTATTCTCTAATAGGAGATGGCGAGAGGAACTTTGGTGGTCTGAGAGCTCTTCGGGCAAGCCGAGCAGAAGTGACGCTTTCCCTTGTCCCTTAATAGCCATTCCGGAGCCCTGGTCTATTTAGCCCCCACCCGTCACTGACCCCAGCCCTTTCTCCCCACCTCCCGTCATCTCTCACCTGCAGGAACAAAATCACCTTCTCAAAGACCTCCCTGCGGGGCGCCTGGGTGACTCAGTCGGTTAAGCCTCCGACTCGATTTGGGCTCACAGTTCATGGGTTCAAGCCCCGTGTCACGCTCTGTGCTGGCAGCTCAGAGACTGCTTGGGATTCTCTCTCTCCCACTCTCTCTGCACCTCCCCTCCCTCTCTCTCTCTCTTAAAAAACAACAACAAAAGGCTTCCCGGCTTGCATTCTCTCTCACACCACAGCCAGAGTAACTACTGGCGGGCAGGACAGGCCATGTTATGGGGCTGTAACAAGCAGTCCTCAAAAGCTAGGTTCAGTTCTTGCTCCGGTTCCGTTCAGCTAGGACGTCGGCTCCATGGCCCCACCTGCAGGATGCCAGGACAAACGCTGAGGGCCGCTCCAGATGGAAAACGGACAGCCACCCCTCACTCCCCAGGCTCCCTGCACGCGGCAGGCTCTCGTGCCCTCCACCCTGGCCTCGTCTCCTCCTAGGCCAGGCTGCGACAAGGGCCAGGCGGCTGCAGAATCTCTGAGGGGACAAATCACCCTTCCTGTCAATTGCATTGCGACAGTCTATGTCAGGAAGAAAACAAACGCACACGGGGACACTCCCTCCCCGATTTAGCACAGGGCCTATTCCCTCATCTCTTGGGCACCTACGCCGAGATCCACAAAGCAGTGAGTCCCAAGTGCTGATTGAGGTTTTACTTTATAGTTGTTAGGATTATGAAAAGAAAGTGTTTGTTAAAAAAAAAAAAAAAAAAAAAGTGTTTGTGGACAGGCCACCCTACTTTTTTTTTTTTTTTTTTTAAATGGTTAAAATGAAGATTTCACACCAGTAGCAGAATCATCCGATGAAGGGGGAGGAGGAATCTTTTCCTGGCCTGGCCAGTGCCTATTTCACACCCTCGTGGACAATTTTCCTGGCCAGGAAGAAAGGCATTAAAAAGGTGGCTCTTGGGACGCCTGGAAGGCTCAGTCGGTTAGGCGTCTGAATTCAGCTCAGGTCATGATCTTGCGGTTTGTGAGTTTGAGCCCCACATCCGGCTGCCTGCTATGAGCACAGAGCCCGCTTCGGATCCTCTGTCCCCCTCTCTCTCTGTCCCTCCTGCACTCGTTCTCTCTCACAAATAATTAAAAAAAAAAAAATTAAGGTGGCTTTTTTTTTTCTTTTTCTTTTTTTAAGCAACCTGAGCAGAAGCTGGGGCCTGGGGTTCCTGGGTTCCTCTCTGGTGAGGGGAGAGGGGGGAAGCCGGAGACCAGGTGACTCCCAGTTCTGCCAATTAATATCTGTGTGTGATTTAGCCTCAGTCTCCCTATCTGTAAAATGGGGATGCAAATAAGTTTGTTTGAGGATTAAATGGTAGAGTGAAAACAAAGTGCCTTATATATTGTAGGCATTCTATATTTTGAAGTGCTTTTACATTTTGGGGTTGCTCTGGCTCTTGACGTGTCTTCCCCACGTCTCCACGAGCCGGCCGCTGCCCTTCCTTCAGGGCCACCTCTGCTGGGAAGCCCTCCTTGATTGGATTTCCTTGGCCAATGAAGATCTTGGTCACCTCCGAATCTGTGTGCTCTTTAGGCCTCGACTATGAATTCTGGCTAATTCTCGTCTCCCCAGCTAGACCTAAGCTAGAAACGGAGCTCTGATTTCTTCGTGTCTGTTGCTGAATCCAGCAGGGGTTGGATGCACAGCTCAGTATCACTCTCTGTGTTCCCTTCTCCCTTGACCAGTCTTCAGACCACCCTTTGAGGGAGGTTTCAAGGGCAAATTAGGCCCTGCTGTGGCCCAGGTTACATGACAGATAAGTCAGGGGCGCTTATGGCCACGCCCCCCCCCCCACCTCGCCACCCCACTCCCGCCCTCCCCATCCTCTCACCCATGCCTCCAGCCGGGCTGAGCTCTCTGCCCTTGTGCATTTTCCAGACTCCATCCCACAAGCCGCTCTGCTTTCAAAACACCCACCCTCCTCTCCTTCACTTGGTCTCCTGCTGCCCTGTTCAACTCCTCTCATTCTCCTCCTCTCGGTCTTAACCTCCTTGAGGACAGGGACCTGGCCTGCCTCAGTACTTGCCATGCCCTGGGGGCCGCGGCAGCCAATCACAAGCAAGTGAATGAGTCCCTCGGTTCTATCTAGGGAACAGGAATTACAAACGAAGCTCTCTGCTTGGCTGGCAGGAAAAGGAGAGGCAGGAAGAGGCTGGCAGACACAGAAACCCCCTCACACACACTCACCCCAGGAGCGGAGGTGATGGAGAAGACGATCAGGCACTGACCCGTGCTACAAGCCAGGAGGACGTCAGAAACACTCTGCTAAGCGAAAGAAGCCAGACCTGAAAGGCCACGTAGTGTACAATTTCATACATACGAACTGCCACGAAGAGGCAAATGTGTAAGACAGAAAATAGATTAGCGGTTTCCAGGGGGTGGGGGAAAGGAGGGGGGGCTGTTACTAATGGGAAGTAGGCTTCTTCTGGGGCAGGTTAACGTGTTCTGGGATTAAATAGCGGTGATGGCTGTACAACCTAGGGAGTATACTAAAACCACTGAATTTTATACCTTAAAAAGGGCAAATTTTATGACATGTGGATTATAGCTCAATAAAAAAAGATGATGATAGATAGATATTTTTTAAGTTATACCAGCTACTTGATTACAGTTCATGATGGTTAGTATGTCGAGATCCATATGCTTTGATGAACATGTTTCTTCCTCTGCAATAATACCGCAGTATTTTTTTTTTCATAAATAAATCTGAAGTGTGGTCCTTTAAATTTAAAAAAAAAAAAAAAAAGGAAAGGACCAGAGTGGTTAAGGTGATCTCCTCTTCCTGCTGCCCCATCAGCTCCATACGGTCAACGGTCTCACCCCGTGTGAACCACACCACCCTTAGTTTGAACCCCGGATGTTACCACCCTCAGGGCAGCCAATCACAGCCACACGGCTACAAGCAAGGGACGGAAGTCACCTTTCCCCGGATACTCTCCCGGACGGCTCCGAGCCCCCAACCGAAAGCAGGACTGGCTGAGAAAACCAGGCCCGGGAGCCCCCAAGTGTAGACAGGCAGCACAAGAAGAAGATTGCATACCGGCCCCAACCTTCACCTCCTCCCTCGTCCAGGCCCTCTGCCGCCTTCCCGCCCCTAAAGGCACGGTGTCTGGTCCGCCGAGGTGAAGCTTGGATGGGAGTTGGATTTGCGCCAACCGTGTGCTCGCGGACGCAGCCTGTGCAAAGTCCTAAATACGCTTTTGCACTTGGCTGGTGTCTCGTGCCTTGGCCGTGGGCACTGGCATGGGAAGAGAATGGCCAAAGGCGAAGGTGTGGAAGCCTGAGCCTCCTCTGCGGCCTGGAAGCCTGGCCCAGCTGAGCCCAGCTCCTCCAGAACCGCAGATGGGCCGCGTGAGGGGGCGGACGTGCCGGGGCTAAGCCACGGTACCTCGGCGTGGCTGCCCACGGAGCTGACTAGTGCTTCCGGACGCACGTGGCCGCACATCCTGGCCTCCCGGAAGACAGGGGCCTCGGCTCCCAGGAGACGAAGCGCTGGGACTCGTCCCTGAACTCCAGTCCTGCCAGCCCCTAATACCCTGGGCCCACCAGTGTGGTGGGAGGAAGTTTCTCGGGCAGCGGTGACCCCCTGTGCACCTTGGCGACGTTGCACTGGGGTCTCCTCCCCTCCACCTGCAGGGAAGGAGTGGACGGAGGCCAAGAGGGGCTCTCGGGTCCTCTACTCTTGAGGACTCTGGGCCGGGCAAGAACTGGGATGGAGGACCGATGATTCCCGCACAGGGGCCCAGGACCTGTGGGCTCCGCTGTGGGCCATCTTGGGGACACTGCTCTCAGGAAGGCTCAAACCTCTGTCAAAGTCCAGAAGGCAAGAGGCGGCCACCAAGTATCTGCTGAACGTGTGCCAAACTGCTTGGGTTTAAATCCCAGCTCCTTCCCTTGCTACCATGTAACCTGAGCTCTCTGTGCCTCAGTGCTCCCATCTGTGAGATGGGGATCTCACACAAGAAAACGGCATTTGTCCCACGGGATCGTTATGAAGATTAAATCAGACGGGTACTCGTAGAGCAGTCCGCACAATGCCTAGGTCATACTGAGGGCTCAGTCTTGGCTACTGTCGTTGCTATCATTTTCAATGTTATGAAGGGAACCAATGGGTGGAGAGGGAAAGAGTAAGGGAGGGGATATACTTAGTGAGGATGGTCATAAAACGCTGTGCCCGACATCTCATTTCAGCTGAGGCTTGGAAGGATGAGGGGCCAGACATGTGGAAGAGGTGGAGGAAAGGGCATCCCGGACTGAGGGAACAAGTGCAAAGATCCTGAGGTAGGACAGGGCTTGATGCTCCCGCAAAACCGAAAGGGGCTGTGGATGCAGCAAGTCCAGCTCCTTCCACCTCAGGGCCTTTGCACATGCGGCGTCTTCATGGAACACTTCTCCCCCTCCCCGGCCCTCCCCGCACCTGCAGCGCAGCCCCTTTTGCCAGCTTAATTGCCACTTATCCCACATTGGCCAGCTCAAAAGTCACTTCCTCCCAGAGCCTTCCTGGATTTCCCAGATGAGGTCAAAATTGGTTATTCCACCTGGATTCATTTCCTGAGACTGCTGTATCAAATTTCCACCAATATGGTGGCTTAAAACAACAGAAATTCATTTCCTCACAGTTCTAGAGGCCAGAAGTTCCAAAGTCAAGGTGTCAGTAGGCCCCTGATCCCTCTGGATGCGCTAGGAAAGAATCCTTCCTTGCGTCTCCCAGCTTCTGGTGGCTCCAAGTGCCCTTTGTCTTATGGCTGTATCACAACACCCTCGCATGGCTCTCTCCTCCTTCTCTCTTCTGGGGACACTTGTCATTGGACTTAGGGCCCGACTGGATAATCCAGGATAATCTCATCTCGAGAGCCTTCCTTTGTTTTGTTTTGTTTTTTTAAATTTTTAAATGCTTTTCTAATGTTTGTTTATTTTTGAGAGAGACAGAGACAGAGAGACAGAGACAGAACGCAAGAGAGAGAGGGAAACACAAAATCCAAAGCAGGCTCCAGGCTCTGAGCTGTCAGTACAGAGCCCGACACGGGGTTCAAACTTAGGAACCGTGAGATCATGACCCGAGCCGAAGTCGGACGCTCAACTGACTGAGCCACCTTGGTGGCCCCAAATGTTTATTTATTTATTTTGAGAAAGCGAGAGTGAGTGGCAAGCAGGCGAGGGGCAGAGAGAGACAGAGAGAGAGAACCCCAAGCAGCCTCCACCCTCTCAACACAGAGCCCAACACGGGGCTCAATCCCACGAACTGCAAGAACGTGACCTGAGCCAACGTCAAGAGTTGGACACTTGACTGACTGACTGGGCCACTCAGGCTCCCTGAGAGCCTTTATTTAATTACATCCGCAAAGACCCTTTTTTTCCAAATAAGGTCATGTCCACGGGTTCCAGAAGTTAGGACATGGACAGATCTGTTTGGAGACCGCCATTCACCCCACTCAACCTTTTCACGTCATCTCGGAACCTTCCCTCACTCCCTTAGCCCTCAGTCCCTTAACCATAGTTGGAAATTCTGGAATTATTTGCAAAATCATTCGGCAATGCCAGTCTTCTTAGGAAGCTGCACGCAACAAGAAGGCGGGCCCCACATCTGTGCTGCTCACCACTGGTGGCCGCGGGCACCCGGTGCGTGTTTGTCGAACCAACAGGCCGCTGAGCCCCAAGCTCCTAGAGGATGCCTCTCGTCAAGGACACAGGCCAGAAGCCAGAAGCAAGGCCTCCAGCCTGCAATGTGCTCAAGCCCTTACAGCCTCATAAATCCCATGGCTTGCGGCATGATTAGGACTGAGTCAAAATGCAAGAAATTTAATTTCCCAGGGCTCAGCCTTGTAAACTCACCCCCCCCACCCCCGAGCCAGTAGCCATAAATGTTTGATAAAACACCACACAGCTTCTGTTTCCCAGAAACGGTCCACGGACCCAGGGAAGACACTACATCCAGCCTGCACTAGATGTGATGTGGGCATTGTAATTAATGTTTGGTGGAGCCCTTCCTAATGGCCTGGGCTCTCTGTAGCCGTAAAAATAACAGCGACACTCACCCAGCCAGTCTGCTGACGTGTCTAGTCCAGAGAGGAAAAGAAAACGGAGAATCTCAGAAGCAACTTCAGACACGTTACAGGATAAGGGAACGGGGCCGTGGATGTGTACGGTGCTTTGGGCTTTTCAACACACAGCCATGTGCTTGGTCTCACTTGATCCTTGCATTGGGTCCGTGAGAAGCGCAAAGCGAGAACTGCTCGCTCTGTTTAATGGAAGAGAGAACTGAGGCCCAGAAAGGAAACTTGCCAAGTCACACAGCTCACAAAAGCCCCAGGACCTGAACCTGGGGGTCAGGACCCCTGACCCGCTCACACACCAGGGAAGGACAGGATGCATCTACACAGCAGCAGGAAGGAGGCGAGTCAGGTTTGAGGAGGACCTTCCTGACCTAGAGCATTCTACATCATGTAACCATAGCAATGGCCTTCGGAAGGACATCTGGATCCAGCCAAGCCTGAAGCCAGAGCCCTAGATTTTTCAACCCATTGAGCCGGCATGTTACCTTGCTTCAGCCAATATGAACGGAGTTTCTAAGGCTTCCAATCAAAGGAATCCTGATTCACACACTCTCGATTCTATCCCCAAGATGAAGCCAGGGAATCAGGAGGAAAACTCCCTCTCGCATTTAAGACACGTTGGCAAGGGTGTTATTGGCATCAACAAATTCTAGAATGTCAGAGCCGGAAGAGTCACCTCACTATCCAGAGGAAGAAACAGAGGCCAAGAGAGTGGACTTGACTTTCTTAAAGCCATGCAATACAGGAACCAAAGCAGGACTCATATCCAGTTCCGCATTCCTTCTTTGCACGCAGGCATCGAAGGCAGTGAAGGCATCCAGCCAGGTAAGATCACCCGAGGGGCACAAAGCAGCATCTCCCAAACACAAATGACCAAATCAATCAAATCACCAGATCAGAAAAGACCTCCCACTCCCTGTCACACTGCCACCGTCAGGGGGACCCAGCCCCCATCGTCTTTCTGTCTCCAGGATGCATAAACCCAGGGAAGGAGTTCCAGCGATGCCGATTGGTGGAGGGATACAGCTAGAGAAACGGTGGATTATCACTGGGTCGCTACAGGTGGGGAAACTGAGGCTAGGAACAGGACCGTGACTGGCCTTTCCACTTTCACAGAAAGATCTGCCCACAGCAGGCCACGGGCAAGGCAGACACATCTTTGGGAACCACACTCCAGTAAGAGCCCGGGGTCAGATGGTGTTGCCTCCCCTAATTCGCCTGAACTGATGTGGGCCAGCTGGAAGCACGAGGACGGCCAGCTGAGCAGCCCCCCTGCCTTTAAGAATCTAAAGAACACAGCAAACTCTAGTCGCTCTTCCCCTGGAGTGAGAAGAGAGAACCTCATATTTTGCCCTTAAGAAATGGGTGTTGACATCTCTTTACATTATTAGAGAAAATGCCCGGCCAAGAAATAAACCACCGCTCTATTTACAGTATTATTTCCCAGAACTCCGAGAAATGCTGTGCTTTTCTGCATAGACTTCAGACCGAAGCATAATTCATCACAATACATCGAACTTCACAGAACATAAAACTCTCCCTCCCTTGTAAAAACATACAAGGATTTGCTCCCTCTTCATATAAATTCCTTAAGAACATCCCAGCTGCACACATCATCTCGAAAGGATTTCCCTTACTGGAAAGAGCCAACTCCACCAGTGGCGATCTCTGCAGTGGCCGAGGGAACAATGAAAATGAGAACGATAGAAGTTGTAGCAAAGCATTCTGTGGGGAAGAAACCCATCCCAGATCAGCCTAGAGCAGCGAAATAAGTCACCTCCGTGCCGAAGTCCAGTCTTGGCGAGGCGGGTGATAGAAATAGAAGCGAGATTACAAACATCCTAAGGGCGAGGACCGTGTCTAATTTTGGTCGCCAATGTACCCTAGCACATAGTGGGTGCTCGGTAAATTCAAGCTGAAGGGGGGGTGGGGAGATTAGGAGGGGAGGAAGAAGGAGCCTGCAGAGCCTATAACTGTATCCGTTCTCTCCCCCTACAACAATGCCATGTAACCAGCTATCTTAAACCTCAAGCACTTCAAACTACTACTTCCGCGACCCTGAACAAGTCTGCGGTTGGCTGGCCGTTCTTCAAGCCTCAGCCAAGCTCACACACTTGTCTGGCAGTCAGCACGTGTTGGCTGATGGCCTCCGTTGGGACAACTGGGCTCTCTCCCGTGCGTCTGTCACATGCATGCATCTCTCATGTTCTAGTCTGGACGCGTTTTCCGGCCAGCTCAGGCACATTCTCTAGGCGCCTGCGGGAGTCCAAGAGAGCAAGTGGAAATATGCAAGCACTTTTTTCAGCCTCTGCTTGCCTTACGTTTGCTAGTATCCCACGGGTCAGAGAAGGTCACATGGTCAAGCCCCGAGCCAGAACAGGAGGAGATGAGGAGCTCTAGAACCAGCATGGATACGGGGAGGACATTAAGGGGACAATCCGAGCCGTACCCATTATCACCATAATGATTCCCGATTCTCAAAAGCCCTCACCCTCAAACCGCACCCCACAGTCTGTGATCTTACACCCATGGGAACAACAACAAAAAAAAGAACAGAAAACAAGATTCTACTGACCCCACTCTCCATATGGGAAAAGTAAGGCTCCAAAGTCAGGCCCTCCAATCGGTCATATTTATTTAAAATAGCCGTTGCAAATCTTAATACCTACAGGGACAGGCAGGACAATTACTGAGCCAGACCCAGCAGGGAACGGAGTGAACTGGGACCACTCTCCCTGCGTCCTCAAGGCCGGCAGGTATGCAGCCAAGGCCTCACAAGAATGGGGGCCCAGGGCCGCCAGCTCACCTAATTATTTCAAGAGAAGCTGGAAATAGGCACTTGTAAGCGAAATCACATTTCCAAGTTAGCCACTATTTTTCTGTTTGATTGCAGACACATTGTGGGCACCCTCCCCCGGCGCCCCACCCAACAGCGATGAGGCACCCCCGACGGTCAGGCCTGGGGGTGCGGGTTCTGCCTCCAAACACTGCGATGTAAGGACCGTGGGCCCCAAGCTTATTGATTTTGCTTCACCATGGGTGAAAGTCAGACATTTTCGGAAGAAATGGAGGCAGGAACTGGGTCTGCCTTGCTGACCACTCGGTGCCCCAGCCCAGAAAGGTCCCTGGAATGCCATACTGGTTAGAAGGAAGGATGAGAAGGCAGGAAGGGAGGGGAGAGAAAGGAACATTTCTAGAACGTCTGCCACGCATCACGCAAGCATTCTACATGCATGTTGTGGACAGAATGATATCCCCCCCACCCCCAAATTCACATCTTGAAGCCTTAACCCCAAAGTGACTGTGTTTGGAAATGGGGCCTTTAAGGAAGTAATTAAGGTTAAATGAGGTCATAGGGTGAGGGCCTTAATCCAATAGGGCTGGTGTCCTTATACAGGAGGAAGAACCACCCGAGATAATGCCTTCTCTCTCCCTCCCTCTCTCTTCCTCTTTCTTTCTCTTTCTTCCCCTCCCCTCCCCTCTCTCCCTCTCCATCTCTCCCCTTCTCCTTCCTTCTCTCCCTCCCTCCCTCTCCCTCTCTACCCCCTTCACCCCTCCCTCTCCTTCTCCCTCTCTCTCCCCTCTCTCTCTCCATCTCTCTCTCCCCCCCCTCCCCCTCCCACACAAATGCAGAGGAAAGAGCGAGAAGATGCCATAGGCAAACGAAGGAGAGAGGCCTCACCAGAAACCAACCCTGTTGACATCTTGGACTTCTAGACTCCAGAACTGTGAGAGATCCATTTCTGTGGTTTAAGCCTCTCAGTCTCTGGTATTTTGTTATGGCCGCCTGGCTGAATAATACAATGCACAGTCTCATTCCATTTAAATTATAGTACAAAGACATGACATAAATCCCCACCCAAGAGAAAGGTAAACACCTGACCTTTGTGTAGTATTTTATTTACGAGGCCCTGGGGCGGGGGGTGGGGGGGGGGAACAAATGATTGCCTCCATTTTTCAGGTGAGAAGACTGGGGCTCAGAGAGGCTGAGGCACTTGCCCAAGGTCACACAGTGAGAACACCAAGTCAGTCGCTCTTTCCCATACATCCCGGCACCTGGGCTGGCCTGGACAATATTGGTGCTCAGCCCAAACCCACTCAGATCTCTTCATTCCTTTTCTGTGTGCCCCAGCAACTACCCCAGCCTCTTCATGCATTCACCTCCAGCAGCCAGTCCTGTGACCCTGCGTGGAGCTCCTGGGCTGCTGAAGGCCTCTGCTGGCACTTGCAGGGGGGCCAGGAACGCCTGAGCTTCGTTCCCGGGCAGGCCTTAGCTGATGACCATCAGGTGCCTGTGTGTGAAAGCCCCGCTCCCTCCCCAGGCTAACTCAGCTCAGGGACTCACTCTCCAGGGCACCCCTGAGGATCCGGGCTGAGGATACCCTCCATAGGACTTTGCCCCGAAATCATACCTTGTTTGGCTTCTTCCCTCTCCCTGCCCTGCCTCCCCGACCCCCTTACTCATCTCCCCTGGGACACATAAGTCTTTCTTATGTGACCTAAGAAGACCTAAGAAGGTCTTCTCCTGGGAAACCCAACCCAAGCCCGGGTCCCCTTAAAGACGTATGCCCTACAGCAGCGAGGCTGGTTTTCTGCCCTGGTTCCTGATACAGCGGGAACCAGGCAGAGCCCAGGGCCTGATGGAGAATCACACCTCCAGGGACACCCTGAAGGAAGCAGATGGGGAGCTCTGGAGACAGCTGTCAGCGGGGCTGGGAATGGGCACTCCGTGACAGCAGGAGAGAGGGGAAGAGAATGAGGCCCTCTGGCTTTCTTTGACCTGTCCTGTTTTCTTGTTACACGATTTCTACACAGGCAGAAGACCAAAAAAAAATTTCTTCAATGCACATTTTTTTTTTTAAAGATCACCCAAAGATAAAATAAGCAGTCAACATATTGGGGTAGCTCCAGCCAGACTGTGCATGCGTTTAAACAAAAATAGGGCCACTCCATATTTAGAAAAAGCACTGTGTAGAAAGGGAGACAGGCTACCAGGCTGTGGACCTCACTCCTCACTCACAGCTTCGGGACCTGAGGCAAGCAACCTCACCTCTCTGTGCCTCCGTTCCCTCATCTGCCAAGTGGAGAGGCTGATGTCTACCTTCGAAGGCCTTGGAGGGTGGTCTCGAGGATGAAATGAGCTAATGCATCTAGGGCACTTAAGACAGTCCCTCACATACACACAGTCCTGTGATAACATTTGCCGTCCTCACCAGCAGAACTGTTCTAACTGGAGGCCCTGAACCAGCAGCTTCTGGCAAGATCCAGCCTGCAGAAGTGTGTTTTCGTTCAATCCGAATAACGGGTTTGGGATCTGTTCGGTGTCGGGCGCGCGCAGGTGTCCTCTCAGAGGTGACCGGGTCGGAGGCAAGGGAATCGAAAGCGTGTACTCCAACCCCTTCTTACCTCTCGGTCTTCGGTGAAGAGCTGCCCGGAGGGGTAGGGAGCTTGAATTCCCAGCAAAATGGATCCTGGCGGGCTGAGGGCAAAGCGCCAGCAACAGAGATGCAGTTGCTAACCGTGGGGGAGACAGTGCCCATGAAAACAGGAAAGAGGTCCACGCATGCGAGCAGGGCACTGATCGCGTTTGCTACAGAACGTGGAAGTACGCGGAGGTCCTGATCGGTTGGCAGCGATTGCCAGGAGCAGGATGTTGGCATCTGATACCAAAGGACCAGGAATACCAAAGAATGTACCCTGTCTGGCTCCGTCCCACATAATGAAAACTCGCCCCACCCCCAATGTCCAATTTTCACCCCTAGAGATGAACGCTTATCTACGTCTAGTCCCTCATCTGACAGAGGAGGAAATTGAGGCCCAGAGAGGGAAAGTGACTTGCCCAAGGCAACACGGCAAAAAGACCTAGAATGGCTAGAATGCTGGTCTCTGCTCAGCTGCCCTTGAATCTTAACTCCTCCCCAAACCTGAAAGAGAACATTCTAGGCCCCAAGCGCAAAAATCCCTCTTGGAGTTCTAGAAGGGGGAGCCCATCCCCTGTCGTCTCTGGGTGGAGTGGGGGAGAGATCAAACTTCAAGACGGTAGAGGCTAGTGCCAAAAGCAGATGTGCAAACAAAGACAAGGAAGGCAGGGTTTTCACCAGACAAATTCGTGCCCTGCTCGGTTTAGACATTAAAATGAACTAACTTAATTTCATGCCATATGCAAATCCTTACCAGCTGTCAGCTCTGTAATCACAGGAGACTTAATGTAATAACTAAACAAGAACAAAAACGCAGCAAATACAGGCTCTGGGCAAGTCCATTGACAGCGGGTTTTATGTTTCTGGGAACTCAGCAAGTGCAGAGCATTTATGGCGGACATCTGGAAGCAGCTATGTGCCCAAACGCCTGCCATCTCCTTAACAAAAATGCTGGCAGCGATAATAAATAATGGTTAAGGACTGAGCTGGCCGCTGCACGCCCTGAGCCCCCGTGTACCGTGAACGTCTCTCTCCAGACCCCACAGCTTCTCTGCAATCGTCAGGGCTCAGGTCGGCCTGGCTGCCATCTGCACTGAGCTCAGAAGTAGCCAAAAGACATCGCGGGCTCGTTCGGTCTGGGTCCCCTGACTTGGAACCAAAGAAGTGGGAAGACGGCTGCTGTCACGGGGGAGGAGGGGCGGTCTTCCAACCTGAGGGCCCCGCGTTACTCTGACTGCCTGAACGAACAATCATAATGATTTAAGATCATTCATTCATTCATTCATTCAACAACCAGGTAGTGAGCACCTATTATGTGTCAGGCACTGGGCTGGAAATGGATTAGCAAACAAAATACAGAAAAATCCCTGGCTTTGTGAAGTCTACTTTCCGGTGGGACACATTTTTAAGATACAGCTGGGACGTGTGTTAGGAAAAAGACACTTTGCGCCCTACGACGTCACCAACATTATTGCCTCAGGACGGTGGTCTAGGTTCCAAAGTTGATTTAAAGAAAAGCATTAAGTAAATAATAAAACAGGTGATTCAGAGGTGGGCTAAAGGCACGAAGGGGCTTCTCGTGCACAACGCTTATATGGGTGTTATTGGTATTGTCAGTCCCGTTTGACAGCTAGGGAAACTGAGGCTCAGAGAGGTGGAGTCATTTGCCTGAGGTCACATGGGAAGTGACGGAGTCCAGATTTGAACCCAGGTCCATCTTCAGAGTCAGTGTTTTAACCACTACCCTGAGCCAAAGAGATACATCAGGTGGCCCATTCTGACACTTGGCTCCCTGCCACCAGCTACCAAAATCACTTTGCACATGGCTTACATCCCCTCTACAAAAATCCCACCAAGAGGTTGTGCAATTTCCCCTTGCTTACGTTTCAGGTTAAGGAGGATTTGGGGCAGCCTATTTCATATCCTTCCTTCATTTGGGAGCCAGGACCGCCTCCCATTCGCACACAGCCTAACTCGGGGGACTGTGGAAACAACCCACTACGGGGAACCCCCCCCCCGAGAACCCACAGCTACTTCCGCAGCCCCGACAGGGCTGGTCCCGCGTGTCTGTGAAACCTGCCAGCGCTCCGGCCAGGAAAGCAACTCGGAACACCTTCATTTCCAGATAATCAATAACATCTCCCGTGTACAGCATGCCAAGAGCTCACTCACTCCTCTAACAACCTGCGTGACAACCACTGTGATCATTCCCATTTCACAGATGAGACGACAAAGCCAGGAAGCCCAAGGTCACACAGTGGCAGGGCTGGGTTTTCAACCCCAGACAGTCTGGCTCCAGACCCTGAGCTCTAAACCAGGGGTCAGAAAACTTGTTCTAGGAAGGGCCCACTAGTAAATATTTTAGACTTTGTGGGCCTTTCAGTCTCTGCTGCGACCACTCTCCTCAGCCATAGACGATACATAAACCAGTGAACATGGCCATGTTCCAATAAAACTTTATTTACAAAAACAGGCAGGGGGCCAAACTGGGCCCCCAAGCCATAATTTGCCAACCTCTACTTTATTTATTGTTTTAAGTTTATTTATTTTGCGTGCAAGCAGGGTAAGGGCAGAGAGAGAGAGAGAGAGAGAGAGAGAGAGAGAGAGAGAGAGAGAATCCCAAGCAGCCTCTGCACTGTCAGCACAGAGCCCGATGCAGGGCTCAAACTCACGAACCGTGAGATCATGACCTGAGCCGAAATCAAGAGTCAAACGCTCAACCGACTGAGCCACCCAGGCACCCCACCAACCCCTACTTTAAATCACTGCACAGCACTGCCTTTTATCATTTCCAAAGCACATACCCTGAGCCACCCACTGGGGATTTGTGTCACAGAGAAAACATACAAACAAGAAGTTGGTCTCGGGCGCCTGGGTGGCTCCGTCAGTTAAGCGTCCGACTCCTGATTTCGGCTCAGGTCAGGATCTCACGGTTTGTGGGTTCAAGCCCCGCGTCGGGCTCTGTGCTGACAGTGCAGAGCCTGCTTGGGATCCTCTCTCTCTCCCACTCTCTGCCCCCCCCCCATACACACACACTCTCTCTCTCCCAAAATAAATAAATAAGCTTTAAAAAAAAAAAAAAAAAAAGTTGGTCTCGAAATCAGGAGGCGAATCCTGTGGGGGCACCAAGGAGATCATGTAACCTCCCGGTCCTGTTTCCTCTACCGTGAAATGAAAGCAACACCTGCACGGTACACACAGAGACGGAAAACGCACACGTGTGCACACACACACCACGGGATCATCACGACAGTCCAGCAAGACAGTGCACGCATTCTAAGCTCACCCCTGTCCAAATGCAATTATTGTTATTCTGTAACTGGGGCCTCCGGCTACTCCTCCAGGAGACGCAGAAAATGCTGGGCATCGTTGTGAAGAGGCTGTCTACCACTTCTGAGGGCACCTCTGCGCCTTCCCGTCACACTGGAAGCTCATTTGCCCTCCGTCCCTGTTGTGATGGAGCCTCTTAACTCCCTCCCGGGTGACAGCCGTAAGGGCCAACATGTGAGATTTAACACCCCATTCCCCGGGTAATTAGATCCAGCCGTACAAAGTGAAATGTTGGACAATTAACTTCTCTGCGGCTCCCTGAGGTGATGTGGCAACAGTGTGAGCGACCCTGTCCATAAACCACTCTTTTGTTCTCTCCTGGAACCCTGAAGCCACTCATTTGTTCTCTGTTGCTGCCCCGTGTTCCATTGGAAGAGGTCCGGGATGGGGTGAGGCGAGGTCAACACCCCAAGAAAGACACTTAGCACTGTGGAAGCGGGGGGGAGGGGGGAGCCACAGGGAAGACCTTTATAAATGGAAGCAGTAAGGTTCAGTAAAATCTAATCAGCCCTGAAACAAGGTGAGCTCTTCGTACTTACTAGAATGTTCCATTCATGCCAGAACGATTTGGGGGTTCGTGTTGCACTGGGGGGGGGGGGGCTGCGGGCAAGGGCTGCCCTGCGAGTCCACAAGCTGCCAGGGAGACAGTGGACAAATAATTTGATACAAGAGGGACTGACACCTAGGGAGAGGGCAGGGAGCCCTGACCACACAAGGGACTAGGGTTTGAGCAAGCTCCCCAAGAAAGGAGCTGAAATGCTCTGAGGGGAGCAGGACTTTGCTATGGGAAGCAGGGATGTGGAAAGAACATTCCAGGTGAAAAGACTGTGTTGCAGCCCTCTGGCCGAATGGCCCTTGGTGTGCGTGAAGTCCCTGAACCCTCTCATGGATGTTACTGCTACTCGACATCATCCTGCACAAAAGACCTTTCCTGAAGGATCTTTCTGCTCCTCCCTGATTGGCTATTCAGGGAGAGACTCTGACAGGGAGGAGGGGTGTGGGGCACGGAGTTCTCCTACAGAATCATATGACAGCCCCGGAAATCAGGAAATGAACACCAGCATCCTCGTCACTTAATCCTCAGACCTCATTTAGGTGTTACCAGTTATCCCAATAAAGCCCTTTATAATAAAAGGACACGATTCACAATCAGAACACCTTGAGGTGTCACATTTTCCTCTGTGTCTTCCAGTCTGTAACAGTTCCTCCTCGATCGGTCTTTCTTTGGCTCTCATGATCGGGACACTTTTGACAGGTACCGGCACGGCAGTTTGTAGAATTTCGTTCCGTGTGGATCTGTCCAGGTCGCCTGTCCGATTAGGCTGTCCCCTGCACACCCGCCCCTGCAGACCAGCGGCCCCCCGGTGAGCTGCATGCTTACCACAAGTAAGCCTGTTGACTTGCCATTGTATTTTAGGTAAACAGCACGTGGTAGGATAAAATACGAGGGGAAAAGGAAGTTGTGTCCATGAAAAGTTAAGTGTTTTTAGAAAGCCCTGAGAAAATCAACTTCCTAAATAGAAACTGCTAATTAGCTATAGAGGTAGGTGACTGTAAAAGATTGCAGCGGCCGGGGGTGGGGGTGGGGGGCTACTATTAAAATCTGGAAGGGTCTGTATTCTGCTCTGCAAGTGGCTTTAAAGTCTCATTACATTTGGAGCGCCTGGGTGGCTCAGTCGATTAAGTGTTCAACTCTTGGTTTCAGCTCAGGTCATGATCTCATGGTTCACGGTTTGGAGCCCCACATCGGGCATTGCTCTGACAGCTCAGAGCCTACTTGGGATTCTCTCTCCTTCCCTCTCTGCCTCTCCCCCGCTCTCTCTCTCAAAATAAATAAATAAACTTTAAAAATAAAATAAAATAAAACAGGGGTGTCTGGGTGGCTCATTCGGTTAAGCATCCGACTTTGGCTCAGGTCATGATCTCCAGGTTCATGGGTTCAAACCCCACATCGGGCTCTGTGCTGACAGCTCGGAGCCTGGAGCTGCTTTGGATTCTGTGCCTCCCTCTCTCTCTGTACCTCCCCATTCACACTATGTCACTTTCTCTCTCTCAAAAATAAATAACATTTTTTAAAAATTTAAAAATAAAAAAATTAAAATAATAATAAATTCTTATTACATTTAAGTAAGCCAAAAGAGACAATCATCTGACTTGTAAAGGAAAGACAACAGGAGGCTTTAATCACTCAACCTATCATCGATTAATTAACCCCATATTAACTAATTACCTAGGTTACTGAATTGACCTAATATTAACTAACCCCATATTAATATAGGAAAATTAATGTACAGAATATAAATTAGTATACAGGACACCTGTGTGGGTAAGTGAAAATAAAAGATAAAATGTTCTAGGATATAACATTTTCTGGTTTTCTGCCTTAACCAACGTTTTCAATTAATCTTGCCAGATACTAGCCAATGGGAAAACAATATCACGCTCCATATCACATGTCATCAGAGAAATGCAAATTACAACAACAGGACACCGTTAGGGGTGCCTGGGTGCCTCAGTCGTTGGAGGGTCCGACTTCAGCTCGGGTCGTGATGTCGCGGTTTCGCGGGATCGAGCCCCACGTCGGGCTCTGTGCTGACAGCTCGGAGCCTGGAGCCTGCTTCGGATTCTGTGCCTCCCTCTCTCTCTCAAAAATGAATGAATGTCAAAAAGAAAATTATAAAAATACAACAGGATGCCACCACACACCTGTGAGAAGGGCCCAAATCTGGAACACGGTCAACACCAAATGCTGACAAGGGTGTGAAGCGAAAGGTGCTCTCACTGATGGCTGGTGGGAGGTCCAAAAAGGACTTTGGGAAACAGGTTGGCAGTTTCCTCCAAAACCAAACCTACTCTTCCCACACAAGCCCGCAACTGTGCTCCTTGGTGTTTACCCAAAGGAGTTGAACACAGGTCCACACGAAAACCTGCACACAGATATTTACAGCAGCTTTACTCATAATTGCCCAAACCCGAAAGCAGCCAAGATGCCCTTCAGGAGGTGAGTGGATAGACCATGAAGTACTCAGCGCTAAAAGGAAATGACCTATCAAGCCATGAACAGACATGGAGGAAACTTAAATGCATATTACTAAGTGAAAGAAGCCAATCGGAAAAGGCTACGTACTGAAGGATTCCAACAAAAGATATTAAAAAAAAATTTTTTTTTAATGTTTATTTTGGGGAGAGAGCATGTAAGCGGGGGAGGGGCAGAGAGGAAGACAGAGGATCTGAAGTGGGCTCCAGGCTCCAAGCCGTCAGCACAGAGGGGCTCGAACTCACGAACTGTGAGATCATGACCTGAGCCGAGATCGGACACTTCAACCAACTGAGCCACCCGGGCGCCCCCCAACAGACAACATTCTGAAAAAGACAAAACCAAGGAGACAGTAAAAATATCACGTTGCCCTGGGTTGGGACAGATGAGAGGGATGAAAAGGCAGAGCACAGAGGACATTTAGGACAGTGAAAATACTCTGCATGATATGGTGGTACAACACTGAGAATGAGCCTGGATGTAAACTATGGACCTTGACCTTGGTGATAATGACATGTCCACGTAGCTTCATCGGTTACAACAAACATTCTGCCCTGGTCAGAGATGTTGGTAAAGGGGGTCGGGGCTGTGAATGGGGGGTGAGTAGGGTGTATGTGGGGAATCTCTGTACCTTCCTCTCAATTTTCCTGTGAACTTAAAGCTGCTCTAAAAAGTTTTTGAAAATCTTTAAAATTAAAAAAGAAGCGATACCAGACTAGCATCTCAGCTGTCCATGAGGACATGTTAAAAGTGAACACTAGGAATGTTATCTGGCCTTAAAAAGGAAGGAGATTGTGGGGAGCTTGGGTGGCTCAGTCGGTTAAGCGTCTGACTCTTGATTCTGGCTCAGGCCATCATCTCACCATATGGTGAGTTCAAGCCCAGCATCGGGTTCTGTGCTGACAGTACAGAGCCTGCTTGGGATTCTCTCTCTCCCTCTCTCTCTCTCTCTCTCTCTCTCTCTCTCTCTGTCCTTTCCCCACCCCCCTCTCAAAAATCAGTATATAAACTTTAAAAATTTTTAATTAAAAAAAAAAAAGAAAAAGGAAGGAGATTCTGAAACATGCTAACCACAGGGTGAACCCCGGAGGTATGTGAGCCTAAGCCATCACAAAGAGACAAATACGGTCAGGTTCCACCTAGACTGGTCAGAATCATACAGACAGGAAGTAGAAGGGGGTCTCACAGGCTGGGGGGAGGCGGACTGGGGAGCTACAGTCTCAGTGTCGACAGATGAAAAGGGGTCTGGAGACAGATGGTAGTGGTGTTTGTACAAAAGTGTGAATGTGTTTAATGCCACTATTTCAAAATAGTTAAGGTGGTAAATTTCATGTTTATGTGCATTTTAATATAATAATAATACTCATCAAAGTCAAGTATCCAGACTAGTGCAAGGTGAACAGTGACATTTTTTTTTTTTTGATACACACGGTTTATGGCTGAAAGAAAAGAGACAGATTATAGCTTCAGCAAAACATGGGCATGAACTAAAAGAGGCGGCTTTTAAGTGGATCCCACAAAAAGAAAAGGTGGGGGGAGCGCTTGGGTGGCTCAGCCGGTTCAGCGCCCAACTCTTGATTTCGGCTCGGGTCACGATCTCATGGTTTGTGGGATCGAGCCCCACGTCAGGCTCTGCACTGACAGTGTGGAGTCTGCTTGGGATTCTCTCTCTCCCTCTCGCTCTTTCTGCCCCTCCCCCACTCATGCTTTTTTTTCCCTCTCTCTCTCTCTCAATAAATAAGCATTAAAGAAGAAGAAGAAAGGTTTAAAAAAGGGAGGTGGCGGGGGGCGGGGGGGAGAAAAGGTCTGTAACAATGAACTAGTCCTAACACACATGCCATTCCTAGGACGGTGCCTGGCACCTAGTGAGCGCTTGCTGGCTGTGATTAGAACTGTCCCACCCCGGCCTCCAAAAGAAGGAGCGCGGTGGGGAGGCATGTCCACCCGTGCAGGCATGACACGTGGCCAGTCGTGCTCCAAACGGGCCACTTGTCCCACTACAGCCTCAAAGCAGCGGGGAAGGGTGAACACTGGTGGCCTCGAAGGAATCTGCTCCCCTCCGTCCATCTGGAGCCCGGGCGGGGGCTAATTTGGCAGCTGCACCCCTGGCCCATGAATTGTTCTCAAAGAGAACAGAGACACCTTTGTCAGGGAGACTATGAAGAACCTTAAGGAGGCAAAGAATAAAAATGCTGAAAGAAGCCAGTCACAAAAGACTACGTATTCTATGATTCCATTTATAGGAAGAAGAATCTATAGGGACAGAAAGTAGGTTGCCGGGGCTGAGGGCGGCCGGTGGCAGAGAAATCTAAAGGGTGGGAGGTTTCTTTTCGGGGGGATGAAAAGTTCTAACCTTGACCATGATCCTGAGTGGATTGTATGGTACGAGAATCACACCTCAGTAAAGTTGATATTAACAACAATAGGGACGCCTGCTTGGCTCAGTTGGTGGAGCATACAACTCTTGATCTTGGGGTTGTGAGTTCAAGCCCCACACTGGGTGTAGAGAATCGTAACACACACACACACACACACACACGCACGCACAAATCTGAAAGTCTTCTTAAAATAACAGTATCAACGTCAACAAGAAGCTGCCTTGGCTGTAAACTTGCTCCTTGGGTTCCTCTGAGAATGCCAGAATCACCACCAGCACCCTATGGGGGTTGTGCTCATTTCACAATTTATTTATTTATCTAAAAAAAAATTTTTTTTTAACATTTATTCATTTTTGAGAGACAGAGAGCAAGTGGGGGAGGGGCAGAGAGCGAGGGAGACACAGAATCGGAAGCAGGCTCCGGGCTCCGAGCTGTCAGCCCAGAGCCCGATGCGGGGCTGGAACTCACAAACTGCGAGATCGTGACCTGAGCCGAAGTCGGACGCTTAACCGACAGCCACCCAGGCGCCCCTCATTTCACAATTTATTAAAGAGCATTTCCAGGAAAAGATCCTTTGATGTCCGTCCCTAGCCTTGTCTAGTTAGAAGTGGGAAACGCAGAATAAAAGCGCAGCTTTCTAGCCCAGCCAGGCACCCTTGCTAATTTCCTTGTCTCCGTGTTACTATGGCAACTGAAAGCTTCCACTGAGTGCTTCTGGGGCGTGTCCAAAGGGACTGCAATCTGGACCCAGGGTGGTCGCGGCCCCCCTGCCCCGCAGCTGCCAAGCGCTTGGCTGTCCCGCTGACGGGTGTTGCTGGAAGGGGCAGCCTCGGATCGGGTGAAGCAGGGAGATCTGAGAAGGGGGAGGAGGCAGACCGTGGGGCCTCTAGATCGGCACTTGGGTTGGCCTAGTGGCCACCCTAAGTCACCATCACCACGCAGGAGGAGAAGGTGTCAGTCACATCTTCTAGAGGCAGCGATCTACAACGGCGTCCTGAGCACGTGAGCCAGTCTCCACGTCCGCATGACTGTGTTTTTAGGCAGGAGTAGGCAGCTTCTCAGGCCAATGAGAGTAGCAGGGCTGGAAAGCTCTCATGAAACATCTGGGGGAAAGGCACTTTGGCAACTCGGAACCCACTGTTGTGACAGGTGAGTCTCACGCCTGCAGAAGCTTCCTGTCCTGAGGCCCCCAAAGACTCGGAAAGAACCACTGGGATTGAGGAGGGGCAGGCACAGTGGGTGCTGGACAGGCAGCCTCCAAGACGGCCCCCGATGACCTTCACCTCCTGCTGAACGCTAGGCAGTCCCCTTCCACATGGTACCGAGGTTGCCCTGTGTTGAGGCCCATACAGTCCAGCAGAGGTGACGATGCGTGACTTCAAAAGCTATGTCATAAAAGACAGCTGCCATGCTGTGGGGACACTCAAACAGCCCTACGAAGTGACCCACATGGAGAGAAACGGAAGCCCCTGGCCACCAGCCAGCACCAACTTTTCAGCCACCTTGGGAATGGCTCTTTAGCCGAGTCAAGCCTTCGGGTGCCTGTAACCCCAGCCAACATCACAACTGCAATCTCGAGAGAGATCCTGAGCCACAATTACCCAACTAGGGACACCTGGGAGGCTCAGTCGGTTAAGCGTCCGACTTCGGCTCAGGTCACGATCCCACGGTTCGTGAGTTTGAGCCCTGCGTTTGGGCTCTGCACCGACAGCTAGGAACCCGGAGCCTGCTTTGGATTCTGTGTCTCCCTCTCTCTCTCTCTGCCCCTCCCCAGTTTCTGCTCTCTTTCTCAAAAATAAATAAATAAACATTAAAAAAAAATGAGGGACACCTGGGTGGCTCAGCTGGTTAACCGTCCAACTTCGGCTCAGGTCACGATCTCGCAGTTTATGAGTTCGAGCCCCATGTCCGGCTCTGTGCTGACAGCTCAGAGCCTAGAGCCTCCTTCGGATTCTGTGTCTCCCCCTTTCTCTGCCCCTCCCATGCTCATGCTCTGTCTCTCCCTGTCTCTCAATAATAAATAAACGTTAAAAATTTTTTAAAATCTCACCCAGGTAAGCCACTCCTGGATTCTTGACACATATGAACTATGCAAAATAATAAATGTTTATTGTTGTGTTAAGCTGCTAAATTTGGGCATTATTTGTTACACAGCAGTGGATAACCCATACAGAGCAGATCCAGCTGCCCCTAAGAGACTGAAACTGTCTTGAGAAGAAAAGATGACTTTATTAAGATTTCTCCCTCCTTGCTTCTCATTCCCTTCTTCAAAGTACTTTTACATAAGAAAGTGATGTGTTGATGAATAAAGAGAGAGTCTATGGACTTGGATTTGTGTCCTGGCTTTGCCCTTGCACTCTATCCGCCTCAGTTTCTCCACCTGTAGAACTGAAGAGCCTAAGCATAACCTGTCAGCTCTGAGATCATAGAGTCTCCTAGTGGTTAAAACCACAAATTCTGAGTCAGGAAGGCTGGTTGTGAACCCTGGCTCTGCCACTTGCTTGCTGTGTGACTCAGACTAATTACTCAACTTCTATGAGCCTCAGTCTTACCTTCTGTAAAGTGGGCTTAATAATCTCTACCTCACAGCATTGTTCCAAAAGTCCAATAAAATACACATAAACTACTTCGTACACAGTAAGTGCTTAATAAATGGTGGTTACCACTACCAGTAATGAGATAGTGTGACCAGTACAATTATTTCCATGTATAGCCAAGATACAGAAGGATCAGAAAGGTTGGAGGACTTTATCGGTCTAGAGCAGGCCCAGGTATAGGGTGTTTTTCTAAAAGCTCCCCAGGTGATTCGTTGAGAAGCTCTGCCCTAGAGAAACTTCCAGACACACACCAAAAGATCATATAAGAACTTCACTGACATGTTGCTTGTAATAGAAAAGGACTGGAAATACTCTAAATGCCTATCAACAGGTAAATGGGAAATAAATTGTTAAATGGAATACTACATAGCAGTGTACCATTAATGAACCAGAACTCCATGCATCAATAGGAATATAAATCTCTAAAACAAAATGCCAAACAAAACAACAACAACAAAAAGAAGAAGGATACACAGCATACATATAACATGTAAAAGCATGCAGAACATCGCTATATATCATTTAGGAATATATACCTATGGGTAAAAACAAGAGGCCATATATGGATGTAATAAGCAACAAATTCAAGACGGTGATTATCTCTCGGAGTGAAGGAAGGGAAGGTGATATGGGAGAGAGTGCCCCGGGGCTTCAGTACATTGGTAATATAATATGATATTTCTTAAACTGGTGGGGGTGGGGGGGTGCGGGGAGGCACCCAGGGACCCATTTTACTACCTATGCCTTCTGGATGTCTGAAATATTTCATGATTTAAAAATAGACGTGCATAAAAAATATCTAGTACAATTGCGCACGGGATTTTTTTGTCTTCTTATTGTTTATTTGTGCCTTCTGTTATATCTGTGATCCCATTATGCTTTTAGGAAATAAAGTAGTTGTGGTAACATTGTAAAGTGACGGACAGTAACTACACTCTTCATGGTGAGCACTGCGGGATGTACAGAATTGTCAAGTCACTGTGTTGTACACCCAAACGAACATAATATTGTATGCCAGCCACACTTCAATTTAAAAAAAAAAAATTAAGTAGGTAGTTGGTTATTTGGGTTATTTAATGAGAAAGGGAAACAGTTATGGTTTAATTTTTTGAAAGTAAGAAACATCACTTCCCCGAGTGATTGCTCTGAAAACAGTACTTCTTTGCATGTCTGAGATCATCCTGAATCCCAAGCATGAGCCATCAGCCCAAGGACACCTATCCCAAACCCTGTCTTCTGTGGATGCCCCCTGGACCCCACTGGGTATGCAAACTGAGGACATCAGTAGTCGGGGAAAAGGGTTGCTGGGGGCCTCTTCTGCAGCAGCTCTAAGTTAGAAGGAGAGAGAAAAAAAAAAAAAATCCAAGCAGGTTGGGAAATGAGAAGAACCTGGGAGTTGGGAGAGAGAGAACCAGTCTGGTGTATTTTCTTTTAAATGAAGTTGAGTCATTCTGGAGCCATCAATGCAATATATAGCCTCGAGTTGGGGAGTTTTGTGTTTCCTAAGCAATAGAATCCGATTCAGCCAGCGAGAAGCGCTTGACTGCTGTTTCTTAAAGATGCATAAGGGTTTGTTTTGTTTTGTTTTGTTTTGTTTTGCATAATGGACACATTTCCAAGCAGCCACTTTCCAGGTTCTTTGTCAAGTGTCAAGGTAAGCTCTTAGAAAACTGCGTGGGCCACGAGGAAGCCATTTCCACCCAATATAGAATGCTTAAGGTGGAGAAAGCCGACTTTTCAATCTCGCTTCAGGGACCATATTTTGTGCATTCAACACAGCTGAATGCAGACAAAGTCAAGAAAATTGAGGGTGATCTCCTGACAAAGATTGAACGGGGGACGTGATGTTTGGTGAATTACTGCCCCCTGGTGGTCACCGACAGTGGTGCAGTCATTTGCTGAGCGGGCATTTGTGATGTTACTTCCTGTGTTCGTAGCCACCATCTCCCGCCCATTTTAAAAGCCTAAAACAGGGATTACAGTCTGGCAGCCCTGCATGGCCAGTGGGCAGAGATGCCAACTGTTAAAAAATCTGGAGAGTTTGCTTCGAGATCTAGGCCTGACATTTCTTGTGAAAAATCGGAAAATCTGTCAACTCTTGGACACATTTTTCACACAGTAAAGGTAGGCTAGAGCAGATTAGCTGTTACCCACCTTGGATAAGGCAGGTACGCTCACCTTCTCCACACTCCCCACCTCCCTCTACTGTCTCAGGCCCAGGCAATTTCACTCCTTGATGGTTCTTATGCAGCTTCTGGATTTGCTCCCCACGGTCTAAGCTCATTAAAGAACTGGGGCCTGAAAAGGTGGAAAGCGGACAGTGCCTTTAAAAGCGGATGATGATGTCATCTTATGCCTGGGAGGAGACAGAAGTCCACAAGCCCCATGATACCCAGTTCAGTGTGGTGAGTGACCTAGTCCAGGTAGGCCTTGCATTTGAACACATTATCTGTCTGGCCCCCGAGCCTCACTGCTTTCCCCTCCACTGACCATCCTCCATAATTCACTGGTAGCAGGGCAGCCTGGCCCTCCTCTGGGAAAAGTTTTTACAACATTACTACGCAGGCCATCAGAAGTGAAACTTCAGGGCACTTCAAGGGAACCGTGTTCAAGACCTTCGTTCAAAAGACAGAAACAAGGGGCGCCTGGGTGGCTCAGTCGGCTAAGCATCCGACTTGAGCTCAGGTCATGATCTCGCGGACCGTGAGTTCAAGCCCCGCATCAGGCTCTGTGCTGACAGCTCAGAGCCTGGAGCCTGTTTCCGATTCTGTGTCTCCCTCTCTCTCTGACCCTCCCCCGTTCATGCTGTCTCTCCCTGTCTCAAAAATAAATAAACGTTAAAAAAAATTAAAAAAAAAAAAAAAAGACAGAAACGATACGGGGCCCCTGGGTGGCTCAGTCGGTTGAGCAACTGACTCTTGATCTCAGCTCAGATCATGATCTCACCGTCGTGGGATCGAGCCCCATGTCAGGCTCCGCACTGAGTGTGGAGCCTGCTTGGGATTCTTGTCTCCCTCTCTATGCCCCTCCCCTGCTCATATTCTCTCAAAATAAATACATTTAAAAAAGAAAAAAAAAAAAAAGATAGAAACAAGAAGCCCCAGGAATAACCACCATCTTGATTTTTTTTGTTTGTTTCTTAAAAACACCATGGTTTGTCCTGTTTTAGATATCTCTTATTTGAGTCAACAAAATCTCTTGAGCATTTGCTATGTGCCGTTCTCCATGCCAAGGGCCGGGAGCTGGGGGAATAGGGGAAGAGTTACCAGATATAAGCGGAAGCGCAGCCAGCGAGGGCCAAAGCTGTTTGGTCCCTCACCTTGCAATGCCCCGCACCCCCCCCCCCACGCCCCCACGGTATCTTTCATGACAGCACACCTCTGGCCTGGGTTGGGACACTTCCTTTGTGCTGTAGGTCGGTGGCTTCCCTCCACTGGATCAGGCTGAGACCTAAGAAAGGACATGGAGTCACTCCCCCGTGGTTGGAGCAGCCTACAGCTCTGACAGTTTCTTCTGTGAATAACAAAACAGCAAGGACTCGGTGTCTTGTCTAGGAATAACTGCAACAGCAGATACTCACCAAACGTCAGCTTTGTGCCAGACATGTAGGATCTCACTTCGCCCTCACATAAAACTCTATGAAGTACTGTCATCACACTGTCCCCATTTTACTGAAAAGCAAACGGAACCGGTGAGATAGACCAAGTCACTTGCTGAATGTAACTCAGCTTGCAAGGGGGCAGGGCTGGGACTGGAACCCAGGGCTGTGTGGCTTCCAGTGGAAACGCCCACAACCACTGCCTGATAGTGGCTCCCGAGGGGAATGTGCGTCATGGAAAAGGTCAGATCTTGGAGAGTCTGGCCTGCAAATCCTGAACTTGGGGCCAAAGGCGAGGCAGTTTGTCTCCATTTTACAAATGGAAAAACTGAAGCTCGGAATAACTTGCCGAAGGTCTCACAGAGCGGAGGTGACCAAGTCTGAACTTCAGCCGGGGTCCCTCTGGCTCCCGTCTATAGGCTAACATCTTAATGCTTAGCATTTCTGGGCACGTCCTGGGTGTTTAATTTCAATATTTGTGAACTAAGACGGAAGTTTCAGCTCTCTGCTTCAAGGAAAAATCTCTATTTCCCTGGGAAGCTAAATAAACCAGCCAGCTCCTTCTCGAGCGGATGCCACGCTAAAAACTCAGGGAGGAAAAGGAAAAGAGGTCAGAAACGACGGCAACCCTGGTACAGCGTCGTGGCTAAGGACAAGGGGCTGTGACGGCAGACTAACAGGGTGGAGAGCACCCTCATTTCACACCTAAGGAAAAGGAGGCCCAGGAGAAGGGCCCCAGGACGTGGAGAGGGAAGCACAGCACTCCGGGGCTGGCGGAATTACCAGTTTCCGACCGCGGCATCTATCATACCCGCGGATCTCCGCGCCCGCGCGGGTTTTCCGCACGCTACTCCCGCCTCTCGCCCGGGCACCGCCCCGCCTGTTGCTTATTGGCCGCTGCGGGCACGAGACCAACGCAGGAGCCAGCCAATGGGAGTGGCCCACGGCGCATCTTTCCCGGGGAAGCAGGGGCTGACGCGAAAACCCGGAAGTACGAGGGGCGGACAGGTTGGGGAAGCCAATCCGCCACGACGAGGATGGCGAACCACCCAATGGCGAGGCGAGGCGCCGGGGGCGGGGCCAGAAGGCCGGCGGCGGAGCAGGGCCTGGGAGCCGGCGGCTGCGGGGCCTCCGAGTGCCTAGAAGTCGGCTGCAGGGTCGGAAGCCGCGCGCGGTAGGAGGGGGAGAGCCCAAGGGGCTCGGAAAGAGCCAGCTGGGCAGGGGGCGGCGGGGGAGTGAGTCCTGGGCGGGGTTCAGAGGGACTGTAGCCCAGCCCCTCTGGGCGTCAGTTTCCCCCTTCCTAGGGTAGTGAGGGGGGAGATTCGCATCTCCTGCCTCCCCTGCGCAGACCCGCGTCCCTGGCGAACTCCAGCCCTGCCGTGTATCCCGTCCCTCCGGGAGCCGCACAAAGCACCTGGATGAAGCAGTGACTCACACCCTCCTCTAAACCCCTACAGCACGCCAAGCGTACCCCCGTTAGGGCGCAGACCAAGCCATTTCAGATGTTACCAATGAGCCAGCTTCCCCATTAGACTCTAAGCCCTGAGCGATCACAAACCTCATCAGTCATTTCTGGGTCTTGGGAGGCCCAGCACCAGAAGCAGGCCGGAATAGGGGTACACGGGCCCTGGTTGAGAATAAGGTAGAGGTTAAGACCTGGGCGCTCTTCCTAGATGCACTGAGGACTCATTCTTCATGCTTCTGTTTACTCCCATGGCCTTCTAGAAACTGACTTGCTGACTTAGTTTCCTTTGTAAAATGGAGCTAAGGGTAGCTTTCCTTCATAAGGTGTTAAGGAGTAAGTGAGATAATGCATGGCTACCCCGCAGCCCAGTGCTCAGTACACCATAGTTGCCCAATAAATGCTTATTGTTAGCATAATGGTGCTTGCATACCTGACCCCTCCATCTCCACTGCCAGCCCCAAGCACATGCCCACTGTCCCGATGGAGGGTGAGGAGTGGGTCACCCACTCTGGCCCACGGCTGGAGGTTTTGAGATGCTTGGACTGCCCAAGCTCTAGGTGAGATCGTTGCTGGGCAGGCCAGGAAAGGAAGGCCAGAGAGGGGAGAGCAGCACTGTGGCTAATACCAGGGTGAGGGCATGAAGAGGCAGTAAATCAGGCCACAAAAATAGTTGTGTGTGTCAGACACTAGGCCCCGGAACTGCCTTGGCCAATCTTGATGTGTGGCCACAGAGATTTGTGGTCAAGGGAGGTTGGGGGAGAGTTCCTGAATTCAAGTCCCAAGACTGTCACTTACTCACTGGGTGACTTGGGGCAAGGGGCTTCGTCTCTGAGCCTGTTTCCTCATCTGGAGAAGTGGGAGGACGATAGATAGCATCTGCTCCTGTTGGAGACTGGTAGAGATAGTATGCATGAGGTCCTTGGTACTTAGCATGGGGCCTGGCACACGGTAAGCGCTCAATAAATGTTGAGTGCGGTAGCATTACTGCTCAGAGTCCCAACGGCCTGGAAGTGGCACCAGTCTTTCGGGCTGGCCCCTCCCCGTTTATAAGCACTTCCTGCCTTGCCTCAATCCCCCCGGTCATAGTGAAGTAAGAGGTGTGGGAGCCTCCAAGCCCCAGCTGAAGTCAGCAACATATCTTGCGTGTGTCCCCTTCCCCCACTTCATCTCCTACAACTCTTGGTCCCCTGCAGATCCTGCTCTGAGGCAACGGAGTATGTCCAGGGGGCCTGCCCCTCTGTCCAGATGACACTCATGCCGATGGCTTCAGTGATGGCAGTGACTGAACCGAAGTGGGTCTCCGTCTGGGGCCGCTTCCTGTGGGTGATGCTGCTGAGCATGGTGTTGGGGTCCCTGCTGGCGCTGCTGCTGCCGCTGGGGCCCATCGAAGAGCAGTGTCTGACCGTGCTCAAAGGCTTCTACCTGCTCAGGAGCAAGCTGGACAGGGTGCAGCATGCCGTCACCAAGTGTACCAGCCCGTCTACAGAGCTCAGTGTCACCTCCGGCGATGCAGCACTGCTGGCGGTCAGGACCAAGGCCTCTCCAGGTAAGACAAGACAGACTGGCCAGCTCTCCTCAACACTTGTTAATTTCATAGATATTTACAGTGCATACTGGGTCGTGTGTGCAGGACACAGGGCCACTATGGGGAACGAGTCTACCCTGAGCTCCCGGCTCAGACAAGCTGACAAATGACTGCCGCACGGCATCACCAGCCTGGTGATGGGGAAGGAGGGGAGCACACCAGGAAGGCTCCCTGGAGGGGATGCCTGAGCTGAGACCCCAGTGTAAATAGGAAAATGACACGAGGGGAAAGTGCACCAGGCAGAGACCCGGAGGGTGAGAGGGCTTGGGCATCCAAGGAAAAGAAGCCAAGTATGTGTTAATGACCCTCAGCAGTGGGTGGAGGGCTGGTGAGGGAGGGCTTGAGCTAGAGAAGTTTCTACCCCCGCGCTGTCCTCTGTGGTGCGCTGTTAGGAGGCTGAGCTTCCCTGGTCTCCACCCGCTGGATGCTGGTAGCACCCTCACGCCCTTAACTGTGACACCCCACCATGTGTCAGATGCGGCTGGATGTCCTCTAAAGGACAAAATCACCCCTGCTTGAGAATCACTGGGTTAAAAGACTTAAAGAACAGATGAGGGGTGGGGAAGCCCCCAGGGCCTGGCACCGGGGCGTGGGGGGGGGGTGCTTTCACAGCCTAGGCCTGAAGGGACAGGAGCAGGGATCAGCATCACCAGGACTGATCCAGGACAGCAGGGAGCTGAGATCATACAGGAGGGCCACCTGACAGGAGTTGTGGCCACAGCCACTCACCTCGGCCCTCAGAAAGCTGGGGGCTGGGGAGTCCAGGTGATACCTCCCAGGGTGGAGGCTGTGGCTCTGGGGACACACACACACACCAGGTGTGGGGCACGAACGCATCCACACACACAGAGAGTGCTGGGACGAGCCCCCGGAAGCACCGGCACAGGGGACAGCGCCCCCGAACATCCCGTGCCCTCCCTACCCATGCTTCTTTGGCTCTCTTCTAGCTGGGAAGTTGGAAGCCAAAGCAGCTCTGAACCAAGCCCTGGAAATGAAACGCCAGGGCAAGCGAGAGAAAGCCCACAAGCTCTTCTTGCACGCCCTCCAAATGGACCCAGACTTCGCAGATGCGCTCAACGAGTTCGGCATCTTTTCCGAAGAGGACAAGGACATCGTCCAGGCCGATTACTTGTACGCCAGAGCGTTGACCATCTCGCCCTACCACGAGAAAGCACTGGTCAACCGGGACCGGACACTGCCGCTGGTGGAGGAGATCGACCAGAGGTATTTCAGCATCATCGACAGCAAAGTGAAGAAGGTCATGTCCATCCCCAAGGGCAACTCCGCGCTGCGCAGGGTCATGGAGGAAACCTACTACCATCACATCTACCACACGGTCGCGATCGAGGGCAACACCCTCACCCTCTCGGAAATCAGGCACATCCTCGAGACCCGCTACGCCGTGCCAGGGAAAAGCCTGGAGGAGCAGAACGAGGTCATCGGCATGCACGCAGCAATGACGTACATCAACACAACGCTGGTTTCCCGCATCGGCTCTGTGGCCATCGGCGACGTGCTGGAGATCCACAGGCGGGTGCTGGGTTACGTGGATCCAGTGGAAGCTGGCAGGTTTCGGACGACACAGGTCCTGGTGGGACATCACATCCCTCCCCATCCTCAAGACGTGGAAAAGCAGATGGAGGAGTTCATCCAGTGGCTCAACTCCGAGGACGCCATGAACCTGCACCCGGTGGAGTTTGCGGCCCTGGCCCATTATAAACTGGTTTACATCCACCCTTTCATCGACGGCAACGGAAGGACCTCGCGCCTGCTCATGAACCTCATCCTGATGCAGGCGGGCTACCCCCCCATCACCATCCGCAAGGAGCAGAGGTCCGAGTACTACCACGTACTGGAAGTCGCCAACGAAGGCGACGTGAGGCCGTTCATCCGCTTCATCGCCAAGTGTACGGAGACCACCCTGGACACCCTGCTCTTTGCCACAACCGAGTACCCGGTGGCCCTGCCAGAGGCCACGCCCAACCATTCCGGGTTTAAGGAGACTCTGCCCGTGAGGCCCTAACCCCGGAGAGCCTCCCTTGGTGCCAAGGGATGACCCAGTGGGAAGCAACACTTAGCGTTTCTAGAAACCTAGCCGTCTCCCGAAGCAAAAGGAGACCGATTAGGAACTTAAGCGTTCTTTACCTCCAAACGTTTTCGTTAAAAAAGCGACAAAACTAAATTATTAAGCCCTGTCTTTAAGGTAACTTATAACTCAGCCCAAGTTATTTATTTTCTTCTTTTGAGCTAGTAAATGTTGTGTGGCGTCCGCTGTCCGTGGTGGTGGCCCCAGTAGGCGCTGGGGGCGCACCGGCGCGCTTTGTGTGACCAGAACACGGGTTCTGGAGCAGAATTTGCACTCGGGTCGGGAGAGGCCGGGAGTGTGGAACGAGATCTAGGGCCCCAGGAGTAACTCCTCCAAGTGTTTCTATGAAACTGGCTGAGAGGTGCTGGGACTTCACCTGGGAGGTCAGCACTCTTGGTGCGAACCCGGTCCCGGTTCTGAGAAATAATGGAAAGCTTTCTTTCTGAGAGAGTTTTGCTCCCCTACAAAGAGATGAGCGTTGTGACTAATTCTCACTAGTAGGGCAGACTTTTGAGATACAAAATAAAAAATGTTGACAACGTCTCTGTGAGATACCTTGCTTATTTCAAGGAAGTCTTTGAGTCCTAGGTGGCTTGCGAACGCGAGTCGCAGAGGCTGGTTTTTTTTTCCCCGTCAAGACTCTTTTTCTAATTAAGAATAGCCGAGCGGCCAGCTTGGTTTTCTCTGTGTCTGAATGTTTCTCACGCTTCATTTGCAGCAACTCAGACCAGGTGTTTTAGTCTCAAAGTTCTGAGTCCGTCACTCGACTGGGTCATACCGCAAGTCAGGTATTGTGCACGTGGCCAAGTCTGACTCTGAGTGTAACATCTTGTGTAGGTAGACATTCAAGAATAAATCTGAGAAAACAGATGCCACGTATGAACACCAAATATGCATTTTTGGTAACAAACTGGAGTGTCTCCCGAACCAAGGGAAAACCCTTAGCCATAGTCCGATGTGTCTCTCTTGTCGTGCAGTTTGATCTACGTACTCACCTGACCCCCACCTCCCGCAGCCAGGGTACAGCACGGTGTCCAGCATTCCCTCGGGGAAGCAAAAGAGATTGCCTTCCAGTGGCCTTATTTTCCTAGGAACTTGTAAAATGATAAAATATACCACACGGCCAAGTTTCCGCGTCGTCATTCTATGGAAGAAGGTTCTCTATCGGTAATAAATGGCAGAGGTGACAATGTGACCGCTGCTGTGCTCCTCAGAGTCAAAAGGGCCACGGGTCCCCCTCCCAGTGACGGAGCACGGGACATCTCACGCCGTAGTGCACTCTGTCAGGGTCCAAATGATGGTGAATACATACAAAGTGTGGTCTCTGGCTTGAGAAGTCACACTCTGACGGTAAGGAGGTCACTATTCTGAAGTAGCAGGTGTCTGTATACCTCTTTAACTGTGTAATTAGCACAGAGTAGCTTTCTGAAGGATTAAGAAAAATGTCTGAAGTGGCCCCGAGTGATATTCAAACCTCTATAAAAAATCTTTTCGTATTTGCATGTTGCCGTAAGGTAGCTCTTCAACCTAACTCTTCTTGATGTTATAGGCACACCAAGGAAACCTGACGGCAGCGCTCTGTACTATAGAGAAGCGTGCGCTTTAGTTCTGTTGCGAAGGATGTTATTTTAACAGATGACTGACTCTAGTAAAGTATTTTAAGACAGAAAGGCCCGAGACTCGGCTGTCTTATCCAAGAGCTGTTCCCCTTTGTTACGAGGATGAAGGAGGAATTCTTGCAGAACGTGAAGTCCTATTTAGATTATCGTGGCAGAAAACAGATCCCAGACGGTGATTTCAACAGGAAAATGGGACAGAACCCT
Source organism: Lynx canadensis (assembly GCF_007474595.2). Classification (NCBI taxonomy): domain Eukaryota; kingdom Metazoa; phylum Chordata; class Mammalia; order Carnivora; family Felidae; genus Lynx; species Lynx canadensis. Next base: position 76,367,387 of record NC_044314.2, on the reverse strand, counting down.
TTAGGTTAGCCACCTACCTGTGCCGGCAGGGAGAAGTCACCGACCTGTCACTGGCACTCCCAACTGCGTGCCATTTCGTGCTCCTGTTTGCCAACAGTTCTTCGTTTCCTGGGGAAAACACATAGACCCACTCACATGTTCCCGACAGTCCGTTTCTAGAGCCGTCAACACCCTGAGCTCCAGCCTGAAGAGGTTCAACTCTGTGATGGGCATGTGTTGACAGGCGAGAGCACAAAGTGAGGGCAGAAGGCTGCCCCCATCAAGAAAACAGAACAGTAAGACGGGAAGCCGTGAGGGTAAAGCCACATTAACCTGGATCAGGAAGGGAATATTCGTGGCTCCTCGGCAGCCGTCCCTGAGCATCCCCAGTCCCCTCACCCAGCGAGCAGGCTTCTGCAGGAGGGTGAGTGGCCATATTCCAAAGAGAACAGGAGGAACCAGGGTAACAGCACACGTTCTTCTGGCTGCTTCCAGCAGCCACTACTTGAATTTAATTCAGAAGTAACACCTGACAAAAAATGTTTTGTGCCAAAGAGAAAGACAAGGTAGAGGGGAACCTTCAGATTAAAAGCCTTGGGAGGTTTATCAACCGATCCTAACTTACCGGGGTGGGGGGCGGGGGGATACATTTACAGAACAACAGGAAACTGGCCATATGGATAGCTGAGGACACGAAGGCATGACTGCTCATGTTTCTAGGGATGATGACAATACTGTGGCCTTTAGGTCTTTATCTCTTTGAGGCAGGTGCTACGCCGTTACTGGGGGAGTCCTGTGATGTCCGTAACAGGCAGGAGGGGGTGGGGGCAGAAATGAAGGCCGATGCGCTAGATGGGAAATGCTGAGGCTCAGTGGCAGGCGCGTAAGGACTTCCTTTTGCTCTTCTGTCTGTGCTTTTGTATAATGCTTACAGTTTTCTGTGAAAAATGCAGTAAAGCCTGATGCACAGAAACTTAAAAAACCAGAGAAGTGGGTTGATTTCCATCACACATGAAAGCATTTCCTGATTTCTTCCCCCAGAGTGTCTTTACAAAGTCTGTTTCCCTATTGGACTGGCAATGCTGCTCTTAAAGCAATAAATATTTGATAGAGGCGGAGAGGTAAAAAAAAAAAAAAAAAAAAAAAAAAAAAAAAAAAAAAAGCTTAAAAGCTGCAGTGCCAACATGCTGCAAAGTAAAGTTTAAAACTGAAGACCCGCCGCTCTGGAAAGCAGTGTGGAGGTTCCTCAGAAAATTAAAAATAGACCTACCCTATGACCCAGCAATAGCACTGCTAGGAATTTATCCAAGGGATACAGGAGTACTGATGCATAGGGGCACTTGTACCCCAATGTTCATAGCAGCACTCTCAACAATAGCCAAATTATGGAAAGAGCCTAAATGTCCATCAACTGATGAATGGATAAAGAAATTGTGGTATATATACACAATGGAGTACTATGTGGCAATGAGAAAAAATGAAATATGGCCCTTTGTAGCAACGTGGATGGAACTGGAGAGTGTGATGCTAAGTGAAATAAGCCATACAGAGAAAGACAGATACCATATGGTTTCACTCTTATGTGGATCCTGAGAAACTTAACAGGAACCCATGGGGGAGGGGAAGGGAAAAAAAAAAAAAAAAAGAGGTTAGAGTGGGAGAGAGCCAAAGCATAAGAGACTGTTAAAAACTGAGAACAGGGGCGCCTGGGTGGCGCAGTCGGTTAAGCGTCCGACTTCAGCCAGGTCACGATCTCGCAGTCCGTGAGTTCGAGCCCCGCGTCAGGCTCTGGGCTGATGGCTCAGAGCCTGGAGCCTGTTTCCGATTCTGTGTCTCCCGCTCTCTCTGCCCCTCCCCCGTTCATGCTCTGTCTCTCTCTGTCCCAAAAATAAAATAAACGTTGAAAAAAAAAAAAAAATTTAAAAAAAAAAAAACTGAGAACAAACTGAGGGTTGATGGGGGGTGGGAGGGAGGGGAGGGTGGGTGATGGGTATTGAGGAGGGCACCTTTTGGGATGAGCACTGGGTGTTGTATGGAAACCAATTTGTCAATAAATTTCATAAAAAAAAAAAAAAACAAAAAAAAAAACTGAAGACCCATCACATCGGAAAAGATTTAAATCAAAGGGACAACAGGATTGGACTTACAAAAGTTCTATTCACACATGTGTTAGGTAACACCAAGCGCACCCATCTCAAAACACGTCCGGGTTTGAATGAACATCTGAGTACCATTCGGCAAGAAGTTTTTAAGAGAACTTCAGTTTAATAAACAAAGCTAAGTGGGAAGAATTTAAGTTTGCACTTGACGTGGCATTTAAACAAAACCAAAGGGCTGAAACGCAATGTTTAGACAAAGAATACAGTTCACTCAACACTAGGCAAAGAAAATGGTCCACGGCAGGTGGCGCACAGAACTCCCAGACAAAACAAATGTCACAAAGACTCGGCCTTTAGGAAACATAAAACAATGGGTTGATGTGTCATTTACAAATACATAATATAAAAACGCGCACAGCCCCCTTGAACAAAAATCCATCAATTTTTTTTTAGGTGACTTCCCCTATCCCCACCACCCCTTTACTAAAATAGGCCATTCTGGTGAATTACTAGCATCTGCCATTTTGTCTTTTAAAATTAAAAGAGTGATGGGCACGTGTGCTGTGCAAGGTGTAAGAGAAGTGTCTTATAAAAGGGGGCCAGAGCTGGCCGAAAACATTTGGACAGGTGGGTCTCAAAACGGTGTTTGAGTTTCACTTCTGTTTCTCACTCCATAAGACACAAAAATATTTTAGGAAACTACACCCTGGGCCCAACCACGGAGTGATCATTTTCCTCCTATTGCCCTCAATATGAGGGAGCGCTTCAAGCCTCTTCCCTTGGACACCCTCATCCCTTTCTGCCTAACCCAGAGGAAAATGTGCAAGAGGGGTGCTGCCCCGGGCCCCTCCATACCCAGAGTACCGCTGGGTGCCGGGTGGTCTTCCTGGCCAGCATGAAGTAAGGCATTTCCCTTCTCCACAGTCCCATTCACTTTCTCAGAAGCAACTTGGCAAAATCGGCATTGGACATCTTGGGTGCCTCGGTGGCCGCTGAGGTGGTGACCGCTGGCCGCGGGGCGGGGCCGTTCTCAGCCTGAGCGGCCGGGGCGCCCGGGTGCTGCAGGGCACGAGGCAGCAGGGAGAGCTGGGTTCTTCCCTTCCCCCGCCTGGAAGAGCAAACACCGAATGTATCCTTTCCAAGCAACAATTCACGGCCCCTCCTTGATTTGCGAAAAGAAGCCAGGATGGTCTTAAATCACCCAAAGCTAAAAGGTGAAGACTGTACTTTCAAGGGTCATTTCTGTAGTCTGTTACGAGACAAGTTTCTCTCAATGCACAGAGCACAAAGTTAAGAGGTGAAGAGTAAATACCAGAAAGGTAAAGATGATCCCCGTTCTCCCTGACTTTGAACTGGCAAAAACCGGTTTAACAAACTGCCCCTTCCACAATTTTGGCAAAGACCAACCCTGTGCAATACAGTCACAAGCAGGGCGGATCAAAATGCTGTCATCCTTCGGACCTCACCAACTAACGTCACAATTTTGCCGTCTCATTCCTACCGGCTGAAAACCTCGCTCTTAGAGGATTATAGCTGGGGCTACAGGTCACCCCGGCAAGCTTCTGAATCCACACATATGGACCCTACTGCCAAAGGAGGCTTTAAAATAACCGCCGCCTAGAAACCGACCGCCCTCAAATAAGTCACGTGTATAAACTGTGAACGCCAGGAAGGGCTCCGCTCCCCGGCTCACGCGCCGTGCGGACCTGCTCCGGGCACCCTGCTCTGGTGAGCCACGGTGAGCGTCCCCAGCTCTCTGCCCAAGCCCGCATGACTAGCAGGAAACCAGCTAGCGGCGCCGGCCAGGACGGAGTCTGCGCCGGGTGGCACGCAAGCACTTACGCTCCGTAAATCTGCCGCGGCACCAAGGCACCACCTGGCGCTCTCCTTGCTTCTGGCTTCTCTGGAACCTTCCTCTGAGGGGGATTGCTGATGGCCACTTTGATGACATTCTCTTTGACAGTCATGCCATCCATCTTCAGTACGGCCTGTGACGCCTGAGATTCACTTTCATACTCCACATAAGCCAGGCCCTGAAAGAGGCGGAGCCAGAGCCGTCAGGTCAGGTGCTGCGCAGCCAGACCCGACTTCCTCCCTCAGTTCTGGAAGCTGGTACCGGGCAGGCACCCCGTCATCGGGTTCCCTCCCCCCACCGCCACCGTCCTTTGTCTACAGATTTATTCGCTGGCCCTGCTCTTCCTCTCTGTTTCTGCCACTGACCGTAACTTCAGATCATCTTTGTGAGGTTGGTACACCTCATGCTTGCTCCAGCAAAAAAAAAAGGAAAAAAAAAAAAAAAAAAGGAAAGAAAAAAAAGATAAGAATAACGAAGGAAAGAAAGAAACGGACAGACGGACCAGTATAAATCCAGCAAAAACAAATGGATGAGGCGGCTGGACACGGGATGAGCCCTCATGTCTGCACCTCGGCCCCTCCTTGCTTCATAGTCTTCAACTCTCCATCACCCTGGACGGCCGGGGGAACGAGAGGTCATCCAAACATGTGCCTGAACAACTACTCAGAATGTCGCACAAAAAGGATCTTGCAAGGTGCCCAGGGGGGCTAAGGGGAGGACGTGATGGGGTCTCGGGGAGGGACGGGAAGTGGTGGCTGGAGGCCTAGTGAAGGGGCCAGCCTGGGCAAGAGGGCGCTCGCTCCGGAAGAGGGCACCTCGCCCACACCTCACAGCCAGGGGTCTGCGCCGATGCCCTATTCTTTTTAGCATAATTAGCTGGAAACGAGCCAATCCGAGTCCAAATGCAAGTAGAACCAAGTGTCCTATCATTCTGTCAACCTGTCGTTTCTCAGCAGACAAACCAGAAACCCAATCAGAACCTAACAGCCTGAACAGATGGAGAACGAGGCTGGCCCGAGCCTTGGGAGGCTAACGCATCGCGTGCAGACACTGACCTTCGGTTTGCCCGCCCGGTTGGTGACCAGCCTGATGTCCTTCACGGTGCCATGAGCCTTACAGATCTCTTCCAGTTCCTCTTTAGTGCAGGAAAAAGGCAGGCCCGAGACAAACAGCTTGTGTTTCTCCAGGGCAGTGCTGTACCTGAACACCTACAGAAAGAAGGGAGGGAAACGAAGTCAAGCACCCACAGCCCCATCCAGCACACCACACCCTAGTGCATACCAGACTCAGCCCGGAGACGGGAGCCAACCCTGGGCGCCACAGATTGGTTTTTTTGTTTGTTTGTTTTTAATGTTTGTTACTTTTGAGTGAGAGAGCATGAGCAGAGGAGGGGCAGAGAGCGAGGGAGTCACAGAATCTGAGGCAGGCTCCAGGCTCCGAGCTGTCAGCACAGAAACTGATGTGGGGCTCGAACCCACGAACAGCCGCATCGTGACCTGAGACAAAGCCTGACGCTTAACCCACTGAGCCCCCCAGGCGCCCCTGGGTGCTGTTAATTGTTAATGGCACCACTCCAAGCAAGTCACTTTAACTTCCTCCTCCAGAACATGGCAAGAATGGAAGCCGCTGTTCTCCTAGTGTGGGCAAGGAGCCGACAAGGCAGTATGTTAAATACCTCACACGGCCCCCTCGCCCCCTCTCCACTGCTAAATTCAGCGGCAAGTAGCCATTGTTACGGTTCCTAATGTTCTCATCACGTGTCAACCAGCGTGGCCTCGAAGAAACGGAGCCAGGAGTCAGGCCTCAGCTACCCAGCTCAGAACAGACCCGGTTAACGCGGCAGTTACCAGACTACAGATACCGCACGTGGACGCTAAATATTAGCGGCTCCAGGAGAAAAGCGTTCGCTCTGCCCGCAGCAACCCAACACGAAAGGCGTCGTGTTGCACAGACCCACCTTGAAATCGGGATTTTTGCTCTTATCCACACAGGGGGAAACAAACATCGGCCTCCCTTCTACGTTCTTCCGGTCTAACTCCAGCGCCTGCAGGGCGGACTTCTCCTCTTTAAACTCCACGTAGCAATAGCCTCGGAAATCGCCCCGGTTGCTGAAGATGGGCCGGATCTCCGCCACCTCCCCACAGGCCTCAAAGAGCGGCCGGAGCTGCACGTCCGGCTCACTCATGCTGTAGGGCAGGTTGCTGACGAAGACGGTGATGCTGTCCTTGCTGCTGTCGTGGGGCACCTTGGGCACGTCCCTCTTCAGGGCGGCCGCCCTCTCCTTCTGCTTTGAGGGGGGGTCCACGTCCACGGGCACACTTTTCCCCAAGAGTCCCGCTTCCGGCTCTCGGTCCTGTGCTTCTCCGGCTGAGGGAGTGCTGTCCTCAACCCTTCTGCGTTTGGAAGGCTGCTCTACAGGTTGAAGGAAGCAAAGTAGCAACGATTAAGATTTCTTCTCTTCAGCGAGCTGTTCCCCGTAAGTGCTCTTGCGGGAAAGTTCTCCTCCCACCACAAACGGCCGGTCTGTGGCAGCTGCCCAGGACACACTCTCTGGACCTGGGCCATACCACGCCCTCTGTCAAGTCTTGCTTCACCCATTCAACTTGTCCCCCCACTTTCTGGGCCTCAGTTACATTCAGGTAAGTGGACTAAATCAGGTGATCACTTAAGTCCCCATCACCCACTCTTTTTTCTTCCTAATTTTTTTTATTTTTGAGAGAGTGTGTGTGTCAGCAGGGGAGGGGCAGAGAGAGAGAGGGAGACAGAATCCGAAGCAGGCTCCAGGCTCTGAGCTGTCAGCACAGAGCCCGACGCGGGGCTCGAACTCGCACACCACGAGATCATGACCTGAGCTGAAGGCGATGCTTAACTGACTGAGCCACCCAGGCGTCCCCCATCGTCCACTCTTAATTATACAGTTGATCCTTGAACAACACGGTTTTGAACTGCGCAGGTGCACTTGCACGTGGACTTTTCTGATAAATACCATTCAGCATGGAAATGTACTTTCTCTTCTGGTTTTTGCAATTACGTTTTTTCTCTAGCCTCATTATAAGCATACAGTATAAAACATACGTGACGCACAAGACATGTGTTAGTCAACTGCTGACAGCATCCCGGGAAGGCTCCCAGTCAACGGTAGGCTAGCAGTAGTTAAGTTTGGGGGGAATCAAAAGTTACACGCGGATTTTTGACTGTGCCGGAGGTTGGCACCCCTAACCCTCAAGGTTCAAGAGTCACCTGCATCAAAGGGCAGGGGATCTCCAACTTCAGGTGGCAAATGCTCCAGTACCCCTTTTGCTGGGGCAGCAACGGAGGGATGGGGCCGGGAGACTTGAATTTAAACAAGCCCCTTGGATGACTCTGCAGTACGGGCTCCACATCTACACAGCACTGCAGTCCCTAAACTGTTCACTGCTGTCTCGTGTCCTTCAGCAGAGTTTAACAACATTCCACTCCAACCCATCTGCCCCACTGCCTCCTGAGGAACGGTCCTGGAAGCCAACTGGCACTGGCCCCACTTCCAGACCTTTCCATCAACTCCCCACTGCCCTCCTAATGAAGTCTAACCATTGCACGCTGCATTCAAGAGCGGCCCCGAGTGGGCAGGCCGGTCAGCTCCTCCGGCCTCGCCTCCCCCAGCCTCCCGTACGCCAGCACACCGCCCCCAGCACGCATCGGGGCTAAAACCCAGCTACCTGCCATTCAGAGAAAATGCCAGGCTCTTCTGTGCCTCGTGCCTCGCCGTCAGTGGCACTCTGTTTGGTTTACCTTTCCCTTCCTTTGCACTTGACAGAGATCCCTCCCGCCTCCAGATGCCGAGATGCGTGAAGTCTTTCCTGCAGACAGCTGACCCGCCAGTGGCGCTTTGGCCTCCACCATTAATCCACACCGTGCTCTCCCACGATCCTGACTACGCACCACTGCAGTCACGTCACATCTGCCTTTCCTGCTAAACCTGGAGCCCTAGGACTGTGAGCTACCCATACATGGTCATTCTGAAGCCCCCAAAAGGTGCATAAGCAAAAGGTCGTTCAATTGGATGATGGCTCCGTTACTATTTCCCTCTGGTTGACACCATTGTACTAGGAAAACGTGTGGCGTCCCTTAATGTCTAGAGACAATGCTTTTACCTTGACTGACATTGCTGAAATAAACCTGACCCACACCTGCCCAGCCCTGGAATGGCAGGGGCAAGAGAAACACTGGCTGAAGACTCTACCGAGTCAGAACCATTTGGCAGTCCGAACAAGGCAGGTGCCCGCGCAGGCTGGGGCTGCGGTGCGGGATGCTGGAGCCTGAGAGGATGAGGGGCAGGGGCAGCTGGGGTGTGGGAGCCCGAGTGGGTGAGGGGGGTTCCACACAGCAGGCAGGCGGAGGGGGGGCGATGGCACAGTGGAGGGAGTGGAGGCTGGGAAGACAGGCCGAGGTGGCTGCAGGGCTGCAGGGCAGGCTCCACACGGCGTGGAGCCCGAGCAGGAGGAGGTCATGCACGTGGACGGTGGAGAGGGACAGGAAGGGTGATGGGGCACCATGCGAGCAACTTATTCTCACGTGGCTTAAGACAAAAGTTCTCTGGATGTTTTTCATAACTTCACTGGAACTTGGAGATGCTCCCAAGTAGCATTTCCAGAAAGCTTTACCTTCTTCATCATCGCCCCACTCTTTCTCATCATCCTCTTCTGCTTTGCGCTTGTCTGCGCCTCTGGTCTTTTTCTTCTTTTTTAACGCCTTCTTCTCAGCCCGGGCCCTCTTCCGCTGTTCTGCCTTTTCTTCTTCTTGCTGGGCGAGCGCCGCTTCCTTCTCCGCAACCTGGGAAGTTGGGAACACGGACGCATCACTAAAATGCAGCGACTGCGGGAACTCTACGGACCCATGGGGAGTCGCGAGGGAAGGGGACTTGGGAGTGGAAATTCACTACCCCAGGGGGAGGAGAGGTCGCCAGGAGGAGGAGGAGGGTGTCCTCACAACTTTCCCGGCCAGGGCTTATCCAGGATTCTTAGGGTTCTGTGTCTCAAGTCTACAGGATGCTCTGCAGTGTCCCCAGGAATTACTCACCAAAAGAAAGAAACACATCGCAAAACCGGGGCTCTCATTAACTGGGACGGGTTCAAGTTCCAATCACCGGGCTACGTGGGGCTCCATTCTATCTCTTTCAACTATAGCCCAATAACTTTTAGGTCCCAAATCCCCCCCACTACATACTTATTGCTGGGGCTCAAATTTTGAGCCAATCCAAGAAAATGATACAAGATAGGCTTCAATGCGGATTCAAGTGCTTCACTAATTAATATTCTCTGAGCAAATGATACTTAAGACCTCAAAGGTTTTGACAAGAAATATTCATACGAAACACAGTCAAAACAGCTAGCAGAGGTTCTGAAGACTTTAAGTAAGCATCATCACCTTAATTCTCTGCTCATTAACACGAGCTAATCGAGTTTCGGTTTTCTGAACAGCTATATCCCAATCTTCTAGAGTACCTTGACAGAAAGAGAAGCAAACTTTAACTTTTTTGCATTTGCAAGGATGCAACAGTATAAAATTTTCTTAATTTCCCCACACCTCTACCGGAGGTCTCTCCCATCAGACAATAAAAACCGGAGAGTCGGCTCCCCATTTTAGGACTTCCTTATGGCAGGCTTGAGCTTTTCAGAATGTGAATAGTCCTCCCAGATATGTCTAAAACATCCCTTTTCTTTTAGAAGAGACTTGAAAACCAGAATACGATCTATTATGGGCTTTCCACGGCAAAGATTAAGAAGACATTCTAATGTAACGGGTACAAGGCACTTACACGAAGATGAAGGATTTTAACAGCTGCTCAAATGATAAATGTTAGGGTGTTTTTTATTTGCTTTTGTTGCTTCCGTGTTTTGTTTCCAGTTCCGAGGGGATCGTATCCCAAATCTAGATCAACACCCATAGGTAAATGCAATTTCCTACTGAGAACTTAATACCGAGGCTCTCAGCTAGGACAAGAGACGCACACCCCACCGAAGGCCATGTTCAGCCCTTTGCCCCTCAACAGGCCTTTCGTGTGCATGACATTGTGCTAGAGCAGGGACTCTGAACTGTGAGCTGGCTCCCCAGGGAACAAGACTGGAGATGTCTCTGTCATGACCGGGGGTGAGGGAGGAGTGCTGCCGGTACCTAGTGAGCAGACAGGGCTGCTTTGCCCACCGCAAAGAATGAAGAGAACCCTGTGCCAGGGCGCATCACAGAGAGCCCTCCTTGTACCCAGAGACTCTCAGAAGAGGGGCGAGAGGATGTGGACTCACTGGCGAGTGCCATCAACGCTCTAATCACTGAGTGCCATCTGAGCGGCTGTACCCGTACCCAGTCTGTCCTTAGACTATAGTCTTGAGACCAACCGGCAAATGGGACAGACTCCAAGCCAGAAGCCGAGAGCGGAGGGTCCCCACCTTCTGTCCTCTCCATGGTGAGCAACACTTCACAGACGTGCTCGGGGTAGTCACTGGTGCACTGGACGGCCCGGTGCAGAGCCTTCCTACAGTGCTGGGTGTCACCGTGTGCCCTAGGACAGAAAACAAACCATGGCTGCCACCAGGACACAATGCAGCAGGCACAGAGAAGGAGAGGCCGTGTTCTCACAGGCAGCGTCACAAGATCAGAAGCTCTGCGACAACTCTAGCTTCCGAGGAGGCTCTAGCTTCCAGAACTGCCCACAGCTCTTTGCACCACTGCTACTTGTAATACTTTCTCCTTTCTCCTCCAGTCAAAAGCTAAGACTTTCTTCTAAGCCACTCTTGCCTTTAGCAACCAGATGCTACTGGAAAATGCACCTGGGGCAGTGGTCTTCGACCAGGGGACCTGCCTTTACAGCACTGGCATATGCAACACAGGTGGGAGATCTAAGAATGCCATATAACTTGATCAAGTCCTGAGAGAAACTCTACAATGCTGTCCTACCCAAGGGAAGAATCACTAATCCAGCAGACTGCCGGATTTCATGCCCAGAGTCCCATCTTTTGGTAACTGCTGTTACTAAGAGAATATTGTTTATTGTGATGAGCACTCTTTCCACTGCTAATCACAATAAACAATATTCTCTTAGTAACAGCAGTTATGAAACACTACGTTCCCATTTCTATTTTTTAAAAACTTACAAACATATGTAAATATTATAAATACATATTAGGACACTAAAAAATAAAAAATTAGAGCGGCGGTTCTCCGAGTATGATCCACGTCACCCCAGAGGGTCTCCAAGACCCTTTCAGGGAGGGGATCTGCAAAGTCAAAACTACTTTTGTTGTTACTGAACACGAGCTGACTTTTTCACTGTGCTGACATGTGCACTGATGGTGCAAAAGCTACGGTGGCCCTTAGCACAAATCAAGGCAGCACAGTTTTCACATCCTGTGGGACAAAAGGAGATGTGCACACATAAAGTGCCTTTTCTGCACACCCGAGTATGACGGTTGTCCCAAAGAAGAGATCCTTTTGTTTAGGGGGCAAGCTGAACTAGTTTGTTTTCTCATGAAACAACATTTTTACTTGAGAAAAGAGCTGAGTGACAAAACCTATGGTTATGGAGACCTGAGAATCCGGCAGACATTTCTGAAAATTAATGAAGTGGGTTCGTCGCTTCAAGGAAAACCACGAACTGTATCCGTTGCCATGTTAACAGCGCAACTTTTGAGTGAAAATCCCGATTTAGGAAAATCTGTATCTGCCACTTTGAGGCTGACAGGTTCCTCCTTAACAGACTTTTCTAAGATCACTGAGGACATGAACAAAATGATACCTTTTAAAATACCGTATTATGAAATGTGTCGATACTGTGTAGAGCTGCATGACTCAGTGATTGAGTATTTTCCACATGAACAATGCAGGTCACAGAACCATACGTATTTGGTAAAAAGTCCATTCAAAGTACAAAACAGACCAATGAATATTAGCGTTAAGAGTCTCAGAAATTCAATGATACGGTTTCAGGTGCCACATCGCAACTATTAAGAAACTACCTGCTGGGGCACCTGGGTGGCTCGGTCGGCTAAGCGTCTGACTTCGGCTCAGGTCATGATCTCAAAACTCATGAGTTTGAGCCCCGCATCAGGCTCTCTGCTGTTAGTGTGGAGCCCGCTTCAGTTCCTGTCTCCCTCTCTCTCTGCCCCTTCCCCAGTTCGTGCTTTTTCTCTGTCTCAAAAATAAATAAAAACATCTAAATAAACTTTTTAAAGAAAATACTACTTGCCGAATCTTGCTCTAGTATGAAAGAATATCCATACTTATCTGAAAAGCTTATTAAAATACCCCTTCTCTCTTCTAGCCTCCTATCTGCGTGAAGCCAAATTTTCTTCATATTCTTCAATGCAAATTCACAATACAGCAAACGCAAAATCCAGCAATCTTCTAACCCAAACCAATGATACTCGCAAAAATACAAAACCATGCCACTTTTCTAAGTTATTTCGGGGTTTGGAAAATAATCATTTTTCATAAATAATATATCCTTTATGTTAAACATAATGAATTTATTATTGTGACAATAAAATTATGTTTCAATCGTTCACTTTCTAATACAGTGATATTGATACTTAGGAAGATGTATCAATGTTTCTAATGTGGTCCATTAAATACACAGAACTCACATAAACAAAAGCTGTTCAGGGTTCTCAAACTTTAAGAGTATAAGGGATCCTGACCAAAAAATCTGAGAACTGCTGGTCCAGAGGAATATTCAACAAGCTTTTTTTTTTTTAAATGGTTATTTTTATTTTTTATTTTTATTTTTTTTATATGTATGAAATTTATTGACAAATTGGTTTCTAAATGGTTATTTTTAGATAGCACATGTGTGCATAGGGGAGAGCCAGAGAGGGAGGGAGGGAGGGGGAGGGGGAGGGGGAGGGGGAGGGGGAGAGGGAGAGGGACAGGGAGAGGGAGAGGGAGAGGGAGAGGGAGAGGGAGAGAATATCCCAAGCAGGCTCCATGCGGTCAGTGCAGAGCCTGATACAGGGCCCAATCCCATGAACCGTGAGGACTTGAACTAAAATCAAGAGTCAGATGCTTAACCCACTGAGCCACCCAGGCGCTGCTCATAAGCTTTAATAGTAGTCATATCTCTGGGGATGAGATGGGAAGAAACTTTCACTTTCTACCACACAGTTTTGTAAGTGTCTATTTTAATTTGAGTACATGTTGTTTTTTAAATTGGGGTAAAATCCAAAATACTCAAAAAAAAAAATATATAGACAAATATACGTATTGACACACAATGTTCAAGACACAATGAAATAGAAAAGCCGGTCATATTTTTTACATCTTCCCCCCGTGATAAATATCATTGGTCACATCTTATTTATTTAAAATAGCTTCAGAGATTTATAATGTACGCTATCATTCCATTTTCTTTAAAACAACAACGAAAAAATTACAGAGCACCTGGGTGGCTCAGTCACTTAAGCATTCAACTCTTGATTTAGGCTCAGGCCATGATCTCACAGTCATGGGATCGAGCCCCACATGGGGGTCTGCACTGGGCATGGAACCTGCTTAAGATTCTCCCTCTCCCTGTGCCCCTCCCTAACTCGTGCATGCGCTTCCTCAAAAAAATAAAATAAAAATAATTTTTTTAATGTTTATTTATTTTTGAGAGAGAGAGAGAGAGAGAGAGAGAGAGAATGAGAATGAGAATGAGAATGAGAATGAATGTCAGCGAGGGAGGGGCCGAGAGAGAGGGAGACACAGAATCCGAAGCAGGCGCCAGGCTCTGAGCCGTCAGCACACGGAGCTCAAACCCACAAACCATGAGATCATGACCTAAGCCAAAGTCCAGCGCTTAACCGACTGAGCCACCCAGGTGCCCCTAAAATAAAAATAATTTTTTAAAAATTTAAATCTAAAAAACTCTCAAGGAACATACCCAAACTATTAGCTAACAAGGGTTATGTCCTCTGGGTCTGTCACTACAGAAAATTTGGGGTTTTCTTCTCTTCGTTTTTTAATAGTTTCTACTCTTACATCCAAAGCAAATATAAAAAATAGTTCCCCCCAAAAGTCACATAAAACCTTCATCTCCAAAAATCAAAACAAACCAAAATAACAAACAGAAAGAAACGCACGGCTGTAAGACAAGCCCAAGCATAAAACAGTAGGTTCGGTTCCCTAGCCTCGCCCATTATACACACAGCCCCCAACAAAAGAGAGGCTAATTGGAGTGGGGGGGGACCGGCCTGAGGTAAGGAGCAGGCCCAAGCTGGCAGGAGTCAGCCGGGAGGGAAGACGGGTTACCCCTGACAAGCACCACCAAAAGCACCCCCAGATCAGTTACCTTTCCAGGTTGTAATATTCAAGCCACATGTTGGCATACTTGGCGTTCCCTTTGGTCATGATGCTGTCCCAGAGTTCCCGAGCTTTCTGCATGTTATTGCACAGTCGAGCCTGAAACGCATTAACGGGCTCCATTAGGAAAGATTCAAACCTTACCGACGTTGGCACCCGTAACAAAACACACCTCAAACAGACAGGCTTTAAAAACCCCCCACTAACTGTGCATGTGACGTAACTCCCTGGACATTCCCAGCCACCTTCCATGGCGACGGGCTCGGCTCAACCACGCCAGCCTCTCCAAGGGGACAAGCCTCTAGCTGCCTGCCTAACCTATTTGAGAGCAAAGAGCAGGAGCCCACAGGTACTTACGACAGAACTAGCTGGACAATCGTGTTTTATTTTTATCAAGCTGAACTACGAGTGTTTAATCTGAGGCAATGCGGAGAAAGAAAGACTGCTCTAGGAGGAGGCCCCCTGCTGTGCCACTTGGGCAAGTGAACCTCTCTGTGAACCTGACAGACATCTGTTTCTTTGACCTGACCCCTCTCAGAAAATAAAATGTGGTTCGAATTTCACAATTCTGGAAGTGCCTGGGGGGCTCAGTCGGTTAAGTGTCCGACTGCGGCTCAGGTGGTGATCTCGCGGTTCGTGGGTTCGAGCCCCGCATCGGGCTCTGTGCTGACAGCTTGGAGCCTGGAGCCCGCTTCAGACTCTGTGTCTCCCTCTCTCTCTCTGCCCCTCCCCCGCTCTCTCCCTCTCTTTCTCTCTCTCTCTCAAAAATAAACATAATAAATATACGTTAAAAGAAAAAAAAAGAATTTCACAGTTCTGTGAGCTGATCAAGGGCAGGTTCCGTATCTTCTTGATTCGGGGTCCTTGGTCCAACAGTAACACTCAATTCACTGTGTCCCCTAATTATCCGTCAAACTCCTGTCTCCTACACGAGATGAAAGCCTTAGGAGCACGAGGCAGGTCTATCTCCCCAGCACACAGTGAAACACCTGGCGAACAGTCCACACCCGGTACAGCCTGACGAACAAGGCACTGAGGGACGGAGGCAAGGGGTGCAGAGTGATGGGCGTTCCAATGTCTGCCGCATAGCTTCTTAACTGCGTGCCAGTGTTTTCTCTGAGGTATGAGTGAATGTGCACCGAGCTAGATATGTAACAGAGATCCTTACAGACCCTGGACCATCACCTAAGATTCAGACTCAGCCACATTAACGACACACGCGTCCTTCAAAGCGGGCTGGAACCGACAGGCGTGTCGGAAACATTTACCTCAATCCTAGCCCAGTTCTGCATGATCATGCAGCTTGGATCTCCGCTCTCATTGAAACCTGTAAGAACAGAGTTAGTCAAAATCAGAAATCAATTTAGAGACCCAGAGCCTCTGACTGAGAAGGCACATCCACCAAGAACAGGAGACGAGCGGAAAAGGGAACAGGTCGAAGCCACACTTACGCTCCTCCACCTCCTGCTTCAGATACTCCAAGGCGCGAGTGAACGCAGACCTCAGCTCTTCCAGCTCTTTACTGGAGTCTGTCAGAAATTGCAAAAGAGGTTTGGCTTCGTGAAACCACGTACCATGTCTTTTTTATTTTTTAAATCCCACAGTGCAACTCCTGGGAGCCCGTTGTGCATCTGGCATCAGCTCCTGCCCTCATCACATAGCTGGGGAGAAAGGCTACAACAGCACCCATCACGGACAGCACCACAAAGGTGAGCACAGGGTGCCGTGTGTGGGACCACAGCAGAGGGGGTCTCGCCCAGCTGGGAGAATGGCTGAAGGCCACCTGCATGAGGGCAAGTCAGGGGTTTCTGATGCCTTTTTTTTTTTTTTTTTTTTTTTTTTACGAGAAAAGGGAAGAAGGCAGGGGATCCTACAGAGATTCAAAGATTTAAAAGACATACAGGAGTCCTACCTAAAGAACTATTTAGGATCTATAGAAGGGAGAGAGGAGAGAAATGAGACGAAAGAGGCTGGCAGGAGCCAGAATAAAAGAGAAGGACCTTAACTCTCTTCCTTTACAATTCACAGCAGGACTTGTGAGAAGATTTAAATAGCCAAAATTTCTGGGGGCAAACAGTTACCAGTGGCTGGTCTACATCATCTGCCTAATCATGATGTATCTGGGCAACCTGGGACATCTCAGCAGAAGGTATGTTGAGAAAAAAGAACCGAATCTGACACACAAATTTAAATACCTTGTTTGAAATCAACCCTTCTCCTCAGGTAATCAAGGTACGCCTGCCAAATTTCCACATAATCAGTGGCCTGAATGAAGCCGGCACTCAAAGCTTTCTCGAAGGTCGCTGGAATTGGAAGAAAAAGCCAGGATTTGTTACCAATTCAAAAAGAAGCTAATATAAGTTCTCAAGATTGTTACAAAAACCTCTACTGACTATCAGATACTGTATGACTTACAACAATAATGATAGGATACAACAAAGTGAAGTGAGCTAGAGAGACATGTTCAAAAGAAAAGCTACTACAGGATTTGGACCGTGTTCTAAAAGGGGTAGATTCCACACGATGTCCTACACTAAGAGAATTCCAGGCCAAGTCAGATTGGAGAGAAGACCCAACTTCTTGGAAAATCACAAAGAATGTCAGCATTCTTTGGCTCTGAGAAGACAAAAACACAACCAAGTTATCTCCCACTTAGGGCCTTTTTTGTCACTAACACCCAATATCCCAAACTCAACACCCAGGGAAAGGCTGACCTAATGACTCTGTGACAGCTATCTTTCTGGCTTGGAACAGAAAGTTTAAGAGTCTTCCCACAAAAACATTCGCACCGGAAATCACTTGATGGTCAACTCCGTGTCTTTCCATGGCCAAGAGGTAACGGCTCCACAGGGCAACTGTCCAGGGGCAGTTTCTAACGGCACGATTATGCACAGATAAAACCAAATCCTTTACTTTCAGCTGCCGATCCTACGATGAAGAAGTTCACGGTGAGGAGATAAAATGCTACTGTTACAGG